>NC_048555.1:12642745-12979755 GCF_902806685.2 Maniola hyperantus
AAGGTAATAATACCTACATAACACAAAAGATTGATTTCTACAGTATTTTTGGGAAGAAATATGAATAATTTGCGACATGTAAACCAACCTTTATTGTTATGACGTCATGTGTGATGTCAAACCTAGCAAGAGGTGTCAAATTTGACATCATTTTTACACACTAAACTAAAACTACACTAAAAATTGGCAGTCAGAGGAGGTTGCGGACAGAAGTGAAAACTGAAAACTATTATAATAATAGTGGCTTTATTTTTGATTTAATGTGTTTTAAAATCCCGTGGGAACTTTTTGATTTTCCGGGATAAAAAGTAGACTATGTCCTTCCCCGGTGTGCAAGCTATCTCTGTACCAAATTTCATCAAAATCGGTTGAACGAATGAGCCGTGAAAGGCTAGCAGACACAGACACACACTTTCGCATTTATAATATTAGTAGTATGGATGAATTTCTATTTTATAGAATACAAAACTTGTTTTAACATATATATTGTATATATTTTCTTACTCGCCATTTAAAGTCCTTTATTTTGACACCCCACTCGAGGGTGTAGAAAAAAATATTTTTTAGCCTGCACATAAAATCCGCCATTTTTATTTTTTAAGAATATAATGTACCTACCCAGTGACACTCGCGTCATCAAGATGAATCTAATGACGTATCATTTATCAAATTTGGTTGAGCCGTTCAGTCAATGCGTTCAGTAGTTACAAGCGTACATAGGAACGGACAGACATTCAGATCAAACACACAAACCTCCTTTGGGCTTCGCCGCAGTCGGGTAAAAATAGATGAGTGCCGAAGAACAAAGTCAGTACGCTCTATAGATCTCACAGACTATTTAGTTTAGTTTTAGTTCAGTGTCCAATTAAGATCCTAGTGTAACTTTTCAGGTTAAATACGGAACAACAGCATTGGTTATCAGTATAATTAGATAAAACTTACTCGATTTCGAATTTCACATTTTCAATATATTCCGTAAAATTGAGGAGATTTTATTTGCTGGCAGCTTTTGTTCTAAAGGGCTTATTCCACCTTCCTAAATAAGACGTCCTAAATGGTATAGTTACCGTCAAACTAGCCAACTTTGCCACTCAATGATATTTTCCCCAAAAAGCAATTTATAAGCAAATTCGCTATGTAATTTGTATTGTAGTATAAATATTTTAGTGATAAAATGAGCTGGCAATTTTACCATGCGATTATTTCTCTTTTCAACACAAACCTGACCAAGCAGTTTTAAATCTTGAGGGTTGTGACATTTCAGGAAAATGTTTCTATTTAAAATTATTTTCACCTGTAATATAAATACTACAATCAAAATTTGGAAACCTAGGCCAAGACGGCCTTAAATTATAGTCATGGTATTTTTCACGTATTTTTAAGAGTTATATTTGGATGAAAAATCGACGTGGGCAATGTTGGCTAAATGTCCGGATTACTTTGCCCGCCATCAAAACCGAGCAAATTTTGGTTTAAACGTTAATTTATCAAAAAAAAATACATTTTGAATTTGCTTATAAATTGCTTTTTGGGCAAAGTATCATTGAGTGGCAAAATTGGCTAGTTTGACGGTAACTATACCATTTAGGACATCTTATTTAGGAAGGTGGAATAAGCCCTTAACTTCAACTAAGTACGCCCTCCTGTCAATGTCATTGAAGTGCCAAGAGAGCCTTGCAGTACTCATGTCGTACTGGCGGTTTTCGCAGGTTAGTCGCGTTTCTAAAATATTTACTTGTTTTATGTTTGAGAGGAGTTCCGTGCTCTATAGTGAGCCGGCGATGGTTTGATCATGATGAGTTTTAACTTGAAAAGTTATACTAGGGCTTCAGGACAGGGTGCCATTTTACAAAATTTCAGTTTTTGAGTAAAACAATGTTGGGTGTCGTCGAGATGTTGACTTTATTTTATTACGAGTACCTACGTTGTACTGTATTGTACTGTACTGTACTGTACTGCAGTATACTGTACGAGCAAGTGTAAATAGTTTATTCCAAATGGAGGATTAATGCAAATAAAATATCGATTATATCGTTTTTTGTTTTTCATTTTTATTTGTATGACCTGTGGGCGAGGCCACAACACTGCGTGCGACATCGTATCGCAAAACGATGCCGCTTACGATCACTAAAAAAACAGGCGGCGGCTGTTGGACCATAAAAGATTATACTCATTCCCACAAGCGACATAGGACTTTCTTGAGGCGGAGTGTAGGTCTTATAAGTAAGAGGTTCTGGGCTCGATTCCCGGCAGGGGCAATTTGGGAATTTAAAATTTCTAAGTTGTCTCTGGTCTTGTCTGATGGGAGGCTTTGGCTGTGGATAGTTACCAACCTACCGGCAAATCCGTGCCGCGAAGCAATTTCGAGTTCCGGTATGATGCCGTGTATATACGAACCGAGTACCAACCTGTAACTGCCATATTCCTTCCAAGTTAGCCCGCTTCCATGTTAGACTGCATCATCACTTACCACCAGGTGCGATCGCAGTCAAAGAGCTTACACATTTTACATGCACTATTTGCGGTCTGCAATTTAGGAATTTCTGATTCACCAGTCAAAATAACATTCTGGATTGTAAAATTATTGTACCTAACTAGCTGCTCGATTGCGGTAGAATGACAGCTTGACAACTAAAATGTCACGATCGCATTCACCTGTGATTGGTTGACGCTCGTTCACTATTGGCTACAATGCATTGTTGCAACAAGAATCGCACAAATTCAGCCAATCAGCCCCCTGATTGTGTAAGAATAACCATTTCATGGCTATCGCAATCGTCAAGAAATTCTGCCCTTTGATTGGTTGATTCGCTGTTTACATTTTTTCACAGCCAATCAAAGGGCAGATTTCTTGACGATTGCGATAGGCATGAAATGGTTATTCTTACACAATTGGGGAGCTGAACAATTGAGATTGTAATAATGATTGATGCAGGTTTTACGAAATCGACCCCAGTCGCAACAGGTTGACATGTCCATCAGGGTGGGGACGGGGGACGCCCTGCACTGCACACGTGCTAGCGCGGGTGTGCGTCGCGTTCCCCTCTACGACTCACCTCAAACCCTGATAGCCATCTCGACATGTCGCGTACTATAGGTACCTATGTCGACTTTAGAATCTCATATTACATTAGGTACAACTTCATCGCCATCGCCATACTATACTTAGTTTAAATCCGACATACTTTGAAGTCATTTCGGTAATTAAATATTACTATACAAACTTGACCGATATTTATGTTTATTAGTTGGTCTAACGTAATACGTAAAGGCTTGGACACACAACGCGTGATGGCTGCGTGTCTAACGTGGCTTTGAAGAGATCTAATTATTTTAAGAAACTATATGAAACTATAGCTTATACTCGCGAAAATCCTTTCTTAGCGGATGTCTACGTCATAATAGCTACCTGCGTGCCAAATTTTAACCTGATCCGTCCAGTAGTTTGAGCTGTGCGTTGATAGATCAATTAGTCACCTTTTCCTTTTATATAGTTCAAGCACGCACGTCCTGCCGCACGCTTGCCGCTACGCTTTGTGTATGACCAAGTCTCAAGTGTTGTAAGTCGTAAGCCTTCAGAAGGCCAGTCTAGCCCCCAACACCGGCGCTTTTGGCTTTCATAATTTTATCGACGCATACGCATCGACGCAGTGGACCGCGACCTGCGTGCGCGCACGTTATCTAATAAAGCGTTATTATAGTTAATAACCGCGCAAAATAAAAATTGGTTAATCATTCTATTAATTTATAATACATAATTGGGTAGGAAGGTACCTACTTATTTTTTATTGTTAAATAAATTTTTCGGTACTTCGTGCGCTTGCAAATTAATAATCGCTTAAATTATTATAAATTTTATAACAGGTTTATTAATCATAGCTATCGCTACTAGCTTTCGTTCGCGCGCATTTAGGTTTTAAAACTCCCCTGGGAACTCTTTTATTTTCCGGGATAAAAAGTAGATGCAAAAAATGATGTCGATCCGTTGCTCCGTTGCGATGTGATTGAAGGACAAACCAACAAACAAACGCACTTTCGCATTTATAATAGTAATTGAAAAAAAACTTTAAAAACGTATAATTTTGGTGTTTAATATTTGCTTACCTATAAGTATTTACTTAGTTAGCTATAATAAATTAATATCAAGTTAATTAAATCAATGCAAAATCAATTATTGATTTGAATTTTTGCAGTTACCATTTATCTTAATATCTAGTTACTAGATATTAAGATAAACTAGATTCTAGTAGGTACCTAGGTGTCTAAGTCAAAGTCAAATGATTTATTCAAAATAGGTAATAAATTACTCTTTTCGATTGTCAGTTGTTGGATTTGTAAGATATTATAGTGGTGATAATTATCATAAATTTATATAATTATAATAAAAATATATTCTATTCTATTCTATTCTATAGGACTTTATAATAAACAGAAGTGAAATTACGAGTGTTTGAACAGTAACAATGCAGTGCCGTATAAAACTGTTTATGTTGTTGTGTGTGACCACGTTGGGAGGATGCTATGGAAGCCACTTTAATGGTAAGTAACTTTGGCCTATTTTTGTAGCAATCATCATCAAAATCGGGCTAGCCAAAGTTTTACCATGACATGAGACATGAATGCAAATAAATAAAGAATAACAATAATAATAATAACATCATCTCCATTTTACCGCTGTGGGGGTTTTTTTAGAGTAAAAAACCGGCCAAGTGCGAGTCAGCCTCGCACACTGAGGGTTCCGTACTACAGTCGTATTTTTTCGACATTTTTCACGATAATTTAAAAACTATGATGCATAAAAATAAATAAAAATCTGTTTTAGAATGCACAGGTAAAGCCCTTTCATATGATATCCCACTTGATATAGTTATCTTACTTCGAATAATGAAAATACTAATTATTAGTTCATGACCACAATTTAATTTTTTTTGTGTGATCTAACCCTAAATTCACGGTTTTCAGATTTTTCCCCTAAAGCCAGCTATAAGACCCACCTACCTGCCAAATTTCATGATTCTAGGTCAACGGGAAGTACCCTGTAGGTTTCTTGACAGACACAGACAGACAGACAACAAAGTGATCCTATAAGGGTTCCGTTTTTCCTTTTGAGGTACGGAACCCTCAAAATGGCGAGCTAACGAGCAGGCGGGTCACGATGTTAAGTGATTACCGCCGCCCATGAATTGCCGGCCTTTTAGGAATTTGTTGGTCCACCCCTTGAATAACCCCATGCTGTAATCTAATGGAAACACCGCCGAAGGGAATTGATTCCACAGTTTATTTGACATCTCCTGGTGTAATAATAAGCGCTGTGGTTTCATTAGAGCACTTTGTTGTCTGTCTATCCGTCGTATCTGTCAAGAAAACCTGTAGGGTAGTTACTTTCCGTTGTCCTAGAATCATGAAATTTGGCAGGTAGGTAGATCTTATAGCACAAGTAAAGGAAAAAATCCTAAAGCCGTGAATTTGTGATTACATCAGCAAAAAACATGATAATTAATGTTCATGAACAAATAATTAGTTTTTCCAATTTCAAAGATAACTATACCAAGTGGGGTATCATAATATAGTTAATATTTAATCATTAATTAATATTATCTACACTTCTACACTAATATTATAAAGAGGAAAACTTTGTTTGTTTGTTTGTACTGAATAGGCTCAAAAACTACTGGACCGATTTTAAAAATTCTTTCACCATTCGAAAGCTACATTATCCACGAGTAACATAGGCTATATTTTATTTTGGAAAAAAATAGAGTTCCGTAAGATATTTGGGTTTTTCGGACACAAGGTGTAAAAAATCAACCAGAAAAGTTACTTATTTTGCGTACGCTGCCTAAACTATAAAAGATAGAACCATAAAATGTTCTAATTAATTGTAGATCTTATAAATATCTACAAAAAAGTCCGCAACACACTATACCCATCTATGTCGAGTGAGGCACAGCAACCATTTTTTTATTTAAAAATCTTGAATTTTTTTTGGACTACATTTAAACGCGTTTATTTTACTCATGCTATTAATCCTTATCAAAATAAATGATTTCATCACTAAGAACAGTTTATGGAGATAATATTTGGTCTTTGAATGATTAAAATTGGACGTTTGGTTTTGAAGTTATGGCGAAATTAAAATATTACGATTTCTGCTGCACGGCCCGTTGTATTATATAAAGAGGTAATGTCGTTAAGTTTGTTTGTAGGGGGTAATCTTTAGAACTACTGAACCGATTTTAAAAATTCTTTCACCAGTAGAAAGCTACATTATTCCTGAGTGACATAGGCTATACGGGATCTTTAAAAACCTAAATCTACGCGGGCGAAGCCGCGGGGATCAGCTAGTCATTATATAAAACAGATTTTTGATTTCTCATGTAAAATGTCGAAAAAATACGACTGTGGTACGGAACCCTCGGTGCGCGAGTCTGACTCGCATTTGGCCGGTTTGTTTTAAATACAGACATTTACCTTCCTACTTAAAGAGTTTGCTCGAGTTTAATAAATAATTAGAACCAGCGATCGTTTAAGGTCATCACGACAATTTTATTAATATTTGACCCACTTTAAAATCTTATTTTCACAACGAGTTTGACCTAGACTTTAGCCTACGAGTAAATAGACACCTGAAAAATATGTTCCCCCGAATAGGTCTACCTAGGTAGATACCTAATTTTGCTAGAAGAGGTAAGAGAGGTAAATAGGTCCTAGGTGTACTTAGTACACGACAGGTTGAAATGGAAATCGGGGTTCGCCCCGCACACCCGCGAACTTAAAATTTAACATGATTTAACTCCTCACGCGATATTTTAATTTTTTGTGTCAAATTTCATGTCAAAGTACCCGTACTTTTGACATGACAGTTGACCCATAGAGTTAAAATGGCGCGTGAGGAGTCATTTTGTACGGACTAGGTGACTAGTGCCCTGTTTATCAAACATTACAAGTCTACAAGCTCACAAGTTACAAGTTACAAAGGCATTTTTGATGAACAAAACCACAAATACAAGTGTGAAACACATCTTGTATTACAAGTGATATTACTCGTAGCTTGTAGTTTACAAGTATAGTTTTGATAAACGCATTCTTGTAAAAATGCACAAATTTACAAGAGAAACGCTTGTAATACAAGACTTGTAACGTTTGATAAACAGGGCATAGGTATACAACTTTACAAGCTCTGAAAATATTCAAACGTCTCTGTATATCTTTGGTTTATAATATTTGGCCGTTAGTGTATAAGTAGAAGTACACCATAACATCACTACCCATATTATAAATGCGAAAGTGTGTTTGTTTGTTGGTTTGTCAATTAAACATTTGAAAAGAGCCACCGTCGAGTTTCTTGCTGGGACTTCTCGGTAGAAAGGGCATTCCCAAGCAGTGGTTCGTTTGACGACTTAAAAGCACTAGAAAAAATCTTATGAAAATCTATATGTAAATATATAAAAGGAAAAGCTGACTGACTGACTGATCTATCAACGCACAACTCAAACTACTGGACGGATCGGGCTGAAATTGAAAGAGAAAATGTGTGTTCTGCGCAACGTCGTGCGCAAACTTCAGGGGCGCATTTACGTTTGAATCGTACTGTACAACCCGTTTACTAAAAGAATGGACCTGGCGTCGATTAAAAATTTAAAAAAACATTGAAATTCAACAAGTGGCAGACAAATATTCGTAGTTCACGTGTATCAGTGACAAAGTTGCGAATATACTCGTAAGTTACCTACGAATTTTTGTCTGCCACTTGTTGAGTTTTTAATATTTTTAATATTTAATCGACGCCAGGTCCATTCTTTTAGTAAACGGGTTATAGATAGCTATTATGACGTAGAAGCCCGTTAAGAAAGGATTTTTGAAAATACACCCCCCAAGGGGGTAATAAAATAGGGGTTTGAAATTTGTATAGTCCACGCGGACGAAGTCGCGGGGATAAGCTAGTAAATAATAATCTTTCTATTCAATTCTATAGATGAAGCGTTGGTTTTCCAGCTTTTCGTCAAAGGTCAAGGGATAGCGATACAAATCTTGTTTTTTGTTTTAGAAAAGGTTAGGTTGTTACCGAGATTAAAAACAATATAGAGCCTCAATAGCTCAACCGGTATAGGAGTGAACTGAAAACCGAAAGGTCGACGGTTCAAATCCCGCCCGTTGCACTATTGTCGTACCTACTCCTAGCACAAGCCTGACGCTTAATTGGAGAGGAAAGGGGAATATTAGTCATTTAATATGGCTATTATTCTTTAAAAAAAAAATGATGAATATGGGAGACAAGGATAACCTCAGATAACCAGTGTTAAACGCGTTGTAATTACCTAGGATTTTTTTAATGCAAGATGACAGCCGTGCCAATAGTGTAACGGGCGGGGTTTGAACCGGCGCTGTCGGATTTCAGTCCACACCTCTAACCGTTGAGCCATCGAGGTTAGGTAAAGTTCGTTTCTCTAAAGACTAAAGTTCGAGACCTTAAGCTTGTTTAAGTAGGAACTAATTAGGTATTACCTACCTATTATCTTATCAGTTATCATACCTTTAAAATACTTAATAAGGGTAAAGTGCTACTTAAGATTAGGCATGCTATAAGGAAATTCAAAGGGTCATTGTCAACAACCTATAGCTTTTTAATCTATATGAATATGTAATAGTATGTAATACATGACTTAAGTTTTAATTTAATTCCTTTTTATCTAAATAATAAAATGTACCAAAATTAATTAAATTATACGTCGTAAAGAAGTTCAAATTCCAAATAAATATTTTAATAAGTATCTCCTACCTAGTTACCTTGAATAATATTGGAAATTAAAATACAAAGATTTTTATTCAAATTAACTTTTACCAGTGCTTTAGAATCGTCACTGCCTCGCATTTACCACTGGTTCGGAAAGTCCTTCTAACCGAATAGAACCACGAAAAAAATCGGCGGTTCATCTTATCAATCTATAATTATACAGGGAGTAACCAGAACGATATTATGATACCACAAAAAAAAATGCAAAATAATACTTAATATATTATAAAAAAATCCTATAATTTTTTTATTTTTTTATTTAGATACAAGTTAGCCCTTGACTTCAATCTCACCTGGTGGTAAGTGATGATGCAGTCTAAGATGATAGCGGGCTAACCTGGAAGGGGTATGGCAGTTTTTATGAAACCCATACCCCTTTGGTTTCTACACGGCAAATTTTGTAAAAGTGTACGATATATTGCAAATAAAAACATCTGACTGACGCTAGAGGTCAACGAAAGTAACGAAAGTAGCGTAAGTAGACCAATCGGAGTCAATGTCGCGTCATAGGCTGTTCGGTTTTTTTTTAAATATGTATGTACAGTGTACACCGATTATTCGAGGTTTCTGGACCGATTTGCAATTTTTTTTTCATCACCTGTAGAAGTTTCCGTGATGGTCCCATATTTTTTTGTTATAGCTATAGAGATCAGGCAAGGTGAACCAATACACGCGGGACTTCGTCTTGGCAATATAATCTGTAATCTGTAACCAGGCTTTATCTGGCAAAGCGAGCATTCGTATTGCGTAAATTACTGTACTCGTTAGGTAGGCAGGTACATGACTGCCCTTGGCGATTTAATAAAACAAGAGTTATGTTATTTACTTAACGCGAAAATTAGTAGGTCGACCGTTAGTTGACCACTATTATACAGTACACGGCCGAAAGTGATGAACATCGGCCTTTAGAATGCGGCTTTGTAGAGCGTTGTCTCTGTCACTCATACCCAGCGCCGTCTAAGGCCGTGCCGGGGCCCTTGGGCATACAAGAATTTGGGGCCCTGTTGGAAAGTAGCACTGCGCTAAAAACTCACCTTCGCATTATTGCCTTTCCAACGAAACTGGATTGGCACACATGGAATAGAATAGAATAATGTTTAGAATAGAATGGGTAAGATGGTTTCAAAGTTAACGGACATAATATGTAGGTAGGTAGACATTTTGTGTTTATTTAAAAATGTTGTATAATGAACCTATCCTTCCCACGGGATATAAATCCGGTCAATTTTGGTGCAATATCACCAATTTTAACTCTAAAAAATTGGCCAAGTGCGAGTCAGGCTCGCGCAACGAGGGTTCCGTAAGTTTTTTTTTTTTTAATTTATTTATTCATAATAATTTTACAAAGTTTCCTACATATCTATCTCGCCAAACTGGTGGGCCAGTTTGTTGGCGAGGTGGCGCTCTTAATACTAAGTACATAACTTACTACTATATTTCCTTAACGCTATTCATACACCTATATCTATTCTTATAATAAAAACTGTACTACATACTAATTTAAACCTACCTACTTCACTAAAAGATAAACTAACACAATTGAGTATTCTAACAACTTACTAATAAATAACCAAAGAAAACACAAAAATACAATTAAATAATTAAGAAGCATGATAGTCAGTTAGAGAGTCCCTAAGTAAGTGTTTCTTTAACCTCTTCTTAAGGACTCCCTCACTGAGCCTATCGATATCCTCCCCAGCCCAACCGATTGCATTAAATATTTTAGGAACTAAATATGCGCTTATTCTTCTACCGTAGTAGTTATACATTTTTGGCTCTACAATTCTAACCTTCCTATTTTATCCCTCATTTTAACCTTTTTTTTAAAATTTGTTGAGAAAAAATTATTTTTTACTATTAAGTATTCTACTTTCCTGTTAACAGGTAAAATTTTCAAGTCTTTAAAAACATTGTCATATTGCCCTATATATATAGTCATACCCATATGACGTTTTGTCGGGCTCAACGACCGAGACAGTGCTCTACAAATCTGCGATCTCCTTCTAAAGGTCGATGTTCATCACTTTTGGCCGCGTTCTGCACCTAGTAGTTAGTAGTTTACACTACAATGGTGTAACGCTGTGATTTATGATCAAACTAACTTTTCCCGCGACTTCGTCCGCGGTACATACCTATTTATTTCATTTACTAGCTGACGAACGCATGGAATTAAGTTTTTATAAAATCCCGTGGGAACTCTTTGATTTTCCGGGATAAAAAGTAGCCTATGTCACTCTCCAGGTCTTTAACTATTTACCCATGCAATCAAAAAGCACGTCGATCCGTTGCTCGGTTGCGACGTGATTGAAGGACAAATCAACAAATTAATAAACCAACAAACAAATACACTAGGGCATTTATTATGCAATATTATGGGTAGTGTGTGTACTTAGTTGAAAAAAGCGCGCTCCAACCTAGACCTCATCATTTGCTTTTTAGGGTTCCGTACCTCAAGGGTAAAACGGGACCCTATTACTAAGACTCCGCTGTCCGTCTGTCTGTCTGTCCGGCTGTCACCAGGCTGTATATAAAAATCACGTCATTTTATTCCCTACTACAGTCCAAGACCCTATTGTCGTGAACTGCAATCCTAACTCACAATTGGGTATTTGACTCCAATTTTTTATTACTTTATTATAAACTAGGATAAAATAATGACTTAAACTGAAAAAACGAATTAAATCGATCAAATAACAAAAAAGTTATAGGCATTGAAATATTTCTGATTAGACAGAGATAGCGATATAGCATTTTGACGTCACACCTTACTAATGCCATAGTAGCTTCGTGCGGTTTCATACAAATTTTCGTTTTGCGAGAAAGGGATAGAAGACCCTCCCACTCCAAAATTAAAATGCCTGCAACTTTGTAAATCTTTGTTGGATTTTAATATTTTTTTCAGCGTAGGTCATTATTTTTATCCTAGTCCAAATATATAAAAGGAAAAGGTGACTGACTGACTGACTGATCTATCAACGCACAGCTCAAACTACTGGACGGATCGGGTTGAAATTTGGCATACAGGTATACTCGTAGCTATTATGATGTAGGCGTCCGCTAAAAAAGGATTTTTGAAAATTCAACTCCTAAGGCAGTGACATAGGGGTTTAAAATTTGTGTAGTCCACGCGGACTAAGTCACGAGCATAAGCTAGTTTATAATAAAACAATAATATTTATGAAATTCCAAAGTAGGAAAATACCCAATTAAACAAAATGTTCCAGCTTCAGCGTTCGCCGAGGCGCCTCCGCTGTTCGCCCTGGACGAGTGGGCGCAGTGCCAACGCCCGGCCGACGTCTACTGCATCGTGCACGCAGCTCTGACGTCGGCCACTCCTAACCGCTTCTTAGATTTACTGCGGGTAAGCTTATTAAGCATAATAAATACTTATATTATACTTAAGCAGGAGAACTCAGGAGCCTCAATAGCTCAATCAGTAAAGGAGTGGACTGAAAACCGAAAGGTCGACGGTTCAAACCCCGCCCGTTGCACTATTGTCGTACCTACTCCTAGCACAAGCTTGACGCTTAGTTGGAGAGGAAAGGGAAATATTAGTCATTTAACATGGGTAGGGTAATATTCTTTTATAAAAAAAAACTAGAGTAAGTACGTATAAGTAACCGACATAGCCATCAAACTACTTTTTATCCCGAAAAATCAAGAGTTCCCATGGTATTTTTAAAAACCTAAATCCACGCGGACGAACTCGCGGGCATCATCTAGTCTAAATATCTAAATATATAAAAGGAAAAGGTGACTGACTGACTGACTGATCTATCAACGCACAGCTCAAACTACTGGACGGATCGGGCTGAAATTTGGCATGCAGATAGCTATTATGACGTAGGCATCCGCTAAGAAAGGATTTTTGAAAATTCAACCCCTAAGGGGGTGAAATAGGGGTTTGAAATTTGTGTAGTCCACGCGGACGAACTCGCGGGCATCATCTAGTTATATATAATTTTGGATGAAATAGTTCAATGTTAATACGTAAGTGAGCAACGAAACCCTTTCTATTTACGTGCGGAACCCGTTCGCACTTGGCGCGAGTGGGTGACCCTGACCTGGTGACTGGTGGACGGTTCATGCACCTCGCCGCGTCACTGGCCATCAGCATCGAGCTATAGGCCGGATCTAATGACATTCTTTGTTGATTGCACAAACGGTGTAAGATCAAAAAAAAAAAACCAGCCAAGTGCGAGTCAGGATCGCGCAACGAGGGTTCCGTACTAGAGTCGTATTTTTTCGACATTTTACACGATACAAAATAAATAAAAATCTGTTTTAGAATGTACAGGTGAAGACCTTTCATATGATACCCCACTCGATATAGTTATCTTACTTTAAAAATTGAAAATCCTAATTATTCGTCCATGACCACAATTTAATTTTTTTTGTGTGATGTAACCACAAATTCGCGGTTTTCAGATTTTTTCCCGAATGTCAGCTATAAGACGTACCTACCTGCCAAATTTCATGATTCTAGGTCAACGGGAAGTAGGTACCCTGTAGGTTTCTTGACAGACCGACAGACAGACAACAGAGTGATCCTATAGGGGTTCCGTTTTTCCTTTTGAGGTACGGGACCCTCGTCACGCTTTGATTTCTAGTTTCTTTTATTATGCTCACCGGACTTCATACATAGGTACATAGGAACACGTGTAGAAACAGACTTTTTTATGGGACCATCACGGAAACTGCTACTGTTGATTTAAACAAAAAATGCAAATCGGTGCAGAAAGTTGACTGTATCGACTAGTGGAGTAAAATAACGAGTGTTAATCTTTTGAATTCTATCACGGCTTACGCAATAAACTGATATTGTATATTAATATCTGTCAACGGCTGTACTCACGTATTTAGTCGACGTTAGCCCGACTAGTTTCGAACCCATCCGGGGACCTTTTTCAAGGGAGTCAGTTCGCGGACGCGTCGCGGTTGAGACTGTCCCAGTCCAGTCTCAAGTCCAGTCAATGTCCAGTCTCAACCGCGACGCGTGCGCGAACTGACTCCCTTGAAAAAGGACCCCGGATGGGTTCGAAACTAGTCGGGCTAACGTCGACTAAATACGTGAGTACAGCCGTTGACAGATATCATTATAATGAAAATCACTCACGATAGTTTAAACGCAAAAAAAACTAATATTGCATGCAATTTTTTCCAGGAATACTCAGCAGATACGCAGAAGCACTTCAATAGAACTCTAGTGCATCGCGGGGTTTGTGTCTCGCGCTGCGGTGGAGAGGCTCCGGAGACCTGGCGTGATGCTGCGCAGATCTGCGTCAACCAGAGCCTCGCCAGATACGACCTGGAGGTACATCACATAGCATTCTCTTCATTGTCGTCATCAACCATAGATGTCAAGTGCTGGACATAATATTATCTAGGTTTCTTGTTAGGACTTTCACACGACGCAGTCCTATGCTTTTTGTATCCAACAGCTATCTATGGCTGAGATTTATAGATCCTTCTTTGACTTTGCTCAGACTTAAGTTTCAGTTAAAACGAGACAGATTTATGTCAGTGATATAACGCTGTCTTGTTTTAACAGTGTCTTAAGTCTAAGCAAAGTCAAAGTGCGCTCTATACTTAGATTTCAGTAATTTCAGCCCACGACTCGTCTGGTGCCGTCCACGGAGGAGAGAGTGGTGTCCTCTTAGTAGGTACTAGGTAGAGGTCTGCCAACATTGCATAGCGAAGCTGGTTGAAAATTTTTAGAAATCTTCGACTCTGGAAAATGTCGCTTGATGTTTTTATTACCTCAGCGGGATGATTCGTTAACTCAGTGATCAACACTGATTGATAGCCACCAGAGTTCATTTGACATTTGTTTTAAATCCATTGAAGCTTTTCAACGAAATATTATTTTGTTATCACTCAGTGAAGCAGCAATGTAGAACCAAGCAATGTCAAATGAGCTTGGTGGATCATTCAGCAGAAGCTTCGTTGACTGTTGTCACTGTGGGTTTCGAAGAGCTCGGGAGGGAGTGTTGCTTGAAAGTCAAGGTGGCCTGTGTCTAGACTACCTTGGCTCCTTTTGCCGTTTACCCTCGCTCTGCTTTCGAAGCGGACATCGCAAATATCATTTCAGTGAGATAATAATATTATGTTTATGTTAATTGCGTATTTTAGCATATCTTTCACGGTAAAATACCACAATAAATCTTAGACTCACCTTCGTAGAACACTCATTTCACACCAGTTAAAAAAAACAAGCCAAGTGCGAGTCAGGCTCGCGCACCGAGAGTTCCGTGCTACAAAAAATACGAATATTTTTTCAACATTTTACAAGGTTTTTTGATTTTCGATAAGTTAAAAACTATAATGCATAAAAATAAGTAAGTAAATAATATTGCTGCTTCACTGATGTTAAAATAACTTTTCGTAGAAAACCTTCAGTGGATTACAAATAAATGTCAAATGTGCTCGGTGGCTATCATTCAGGGTTAGACACCGGAAGTGCGCTTGAATTGAATGGTTGTCTCATGCACAACAGACGGCTAGTGTGGCAACCATTGATATAAATTTAAAGTAAAGTAAATTTCACGGTTTTGGAACCAAATAAATCAGCGCCACCTCTTAGATACTAATGAACGACCCGTTTGAAATCCAGACGTCACTGAGGTTGCTTTGGTGCTATGGCACCAATGAGTTTGTTCAATGAATATCCGTAAAACCCCTAATAGCTAAGTACATATATTATTAATTATGTACCTACCCAGTTATGTTTTTCATTACCTAGAGTTATTTATTACCTATTTTGAATAAATCATTTGACTTTGACTTTGACTTTGACTTTGACATTTATAGACAGCGCTTGGCTCGCTTGGCTGCAATCAGACCTGTTGGCAAGTGATGATGCAGTCATTTACCATTTACTTTCTTCCCAGGCTCAAGTATTGTCAGTGCAGTGGTGCAACAAACCGGTCCCTAAGTTGAGCACCTCAGCGTTTGTGTTCAACGTCGTCATGCTGATCCTATTGGCGGTGACGTCCTTGGCAACTGGACTGCATGTCTTTGGCAAATTCTGCGGGAGATTTCAAGGTGAAAAAATAATCCTTAAGGACCTTTCGTCCCGTCTCGCGGAATCCACGGGGGACCGGAGGGCTGGCAGTTACCTTGGTCAGCATATTAGTCTGGCCATTCAACGAGGTAACGCTGCCAGCGTTCTGGGCACCCTGCCTCGTTGCGGTGCAGTGGTTTAGATGATATTTTCCATCTGTAATTTTTATGTTCAATTGCTTAGATTCGTTTTAATCTTCTATATATATATATAAGGAAAAGGTGACTGACTGACTGACTGAATGACTGACTGACTGACTGACTGATCTATCAACGCACAGCTCAAACTACTGGACGGATTGGGCTGAAATTTGGCATGCAGATAGCTATTATGACGTAGGCGTCCGCTAAGAAAGGATTTTGGAATATTCAACCCCTAAGGGGGTGAAATAGGGGTTTGAAATTTGTGTAGTCCACGCGGACGAAGTCGCGAGCATAAGCTAGTTGATATATAAATATGACGATTATTTTTTATTTTAAGAAATAAGCTTGTTTTAGGTCAGTTGTTTGAACCGCCTTCGGGTTAAAACCAAAAGTAATAAACGTATTTAATGATCCTTACTAGTTACTACCATAATATTCATCATACTTGCAAACTAATTGTATTTTAACATGTATTTACAGGTAACAGATATCTTCTGGCATTTTCCGTCAAAAATAACTGGCAAATATTGACGCACATCAGGTCAACGCCGAAAGCGGAAGACCGCACGAGCGACCTGAGCGCATTAGAAGGCATAAGGTAACTTCGAAAAACTTCCTCTATTCATTTTCATATTTGATTTAAATCTATACCTATGAAGGTGTGTCTGTCTGTATGGCTTTAGATCTGTATGTCTGTCTGCTTGTCTTTTCACGGCCCATCCGTTCAGACGATTTTGACGAAATTAGGTACCTACAGAGATAGCTTATGTATCCCGAGGAAGGACATAGGCTACTTTTATTCCAGAAAATCAAAGAGTTCTTTCTTCTTTATCCGTTTCAGGTTCTTAGGAACTCTGGGCGTCATCTCGACTCACGTTACCATTGTATACCTCTACTCTTTCATCGATAATCCTGAATTCATTGAAAGTGTGAGTATTTTTGACACTAAGGGTTTGATCTATAGAGCGCACTCTGACTTACCTTAGACTTTAGACAAAGTTAAAACCAGACAGAGCTATATCTCTCACATAAATCTGTCTCGTTTTAACTCAATCTTAAGTCTGAGCAAAGTCAAAGTGCGCTCTATAGATCTCAGCCTAAGGGTTCCTGACTTCTTTGCCATACTTAGAGCGAGGACGACTTCCTTCTGGGAAAGACTAAGACATAGACATTTTTTTTTTAATTTAAAAAGAATATAAGCCAAGTTATTGCTAACTAATATTCCCTTTCCCCTCCAATTAAGCGTAAAGCTTGTGCTAGGAGTAGGTACGACAATAGTGCAACGGGTGGAATTTGAACCAGCGGCCTTTCAGTTTTCAGTCCGCTCTTTTAACCTTTGAGGCGCTAAAATAATAATATTGATGATAATATTAAAATAGATATAAATCTATAATAATAATTTTAATAATAATTTCTTAAATAATATTGGTCCAACCTGCATCGGTGCGAAAACCATATTCTCTTACTAAAATCTCAAATTGCAGATGTTCGACCACATCCCTACTCAGCTGGCCTTCAACTCGCCGCTATGGATGCAGGTGTTCTTCTCCATCTCAGGCTTCCTCACCGCATACTTCACGCTTATCTACGCGGAGAAGAAATCGCTTACTGTCGGCAAATGCGTGCTCTCTTTCATCAATCGGTTTATAAGGTAAGATTAATTTCATGAATGATTAATTTGATGATTTTGAAACCTAAAATATTGTGACGGTGTATGGAAAACAGACCAAAGCAACACAATTGACGACCTCTGGCGCAGTGGTAAGCGCTGTTGTCTTATTAGTGGGATGGGTCCCGGATTCGATTCCCGGCAGGGGTTTGAAATTTTATAATTTCTTTCTTTCTTCGGCCGTGGCTAGTTACCACCCTAACGGCAAAATCAAGCAATCGTTTGGCGGCACGGTTTTGCCGTTAGGGCGGTATCATACTGGAATACTAAATCTAGTGTTCCAGTATGATGCCGTGCAGAAACCAAAACGGTGTGGGTTTAATAAAAACTGCCATACCCCTTCCAGGTTAACCCGCTTCCATCTTAGACTGCATCATCACGTATTACCAGGTGAGATTGTAGTCAAGGGCTAATTTGTATTACCATTCCAGCACCTTGGGACCGCAACGTCTATCGGTTTTTCAAACCATGTGCCCCGCCCATTGCCACTTCAGCTGCGCAACCCGTTGAGCTATGCTGCATTTCGTAAATCTATAGACTAGCGCTTGGCTGCCTGGCAAGTGATGATGTAGCCAAAGACGGAGCGTGCTTGCCGTGAAAGTACCCATATACAAATTGGAGAGAAAAACTGACGCTGAAAGGGCGTTCCATATCCTAGCGGTTCGAATTAGATGATTATTTTTCTATTCCAGGTTAACGCCAGTAGCGATGTTGGGCATATGGTTCACTATCGCGTACCCACGGCTGGGCGTTGGGCCCCAGTGGCAGCTGCTGGTGGCGCGAGAGTCGCACGACTGCACCGAGCGCTGGTGGTACCACCTGTTGTACGTGCACAACCATCTCACGCTGGGCAAGTTCTGCATGGGCCACACGTGGTGAGTGAATGAGGTTTTATCACTGGATCGCCAAATCCAACGTGGATTTTACCATATTCAAAAACTTAACACTTTCTGTGACCCCTACTTGAAAAAGCTCATGTCTAAAAATTGTCGTGGGACTATTTCAAATGTGCACTTCAATAACATGTCGGTTTACGCCAAAAAACTACCTTAAAAACCATCAATGACGGCTCATTTATTTATTATTTCTATATCACGCGTCATGTTTTTTTGATGTTCAAGAGCTGTTCCAAATTCAAGCTATTCGAAAACAAATTACGGTATGAAGTAACAAATAAAAACACGTGAACTATCCCTTCTGATTAATAGCCGAATTTGGTTTTTTAACTGTTTTTGTACGGGAAATCTGTCAGGGTGACCTTGTTGAAAAATCTAAATATATTAAAAAAACTGACAAACTGACTGATCTATCAACGCACAGCGATTATGACGTAAACATAGGCAAGAAAGGTTTTTTGGAAATTCAACCTAGGAGCTAAAATAAGGGTTTTTTTTGCGTAGTCCACGCGGACCGTGTCTCGGGCATACCTAAACTAGTTAGAATAAATTAACATAATCAATTATTGACATTGCAGGTATCTGGCAGTAGACATGCAGCTACATATCCTGGGCTCGGTTCTGCTGCTGGTGTTCCTGCGCTGGAGGAAGAGCATAGCGCCAGTGATCTTAGCGCTGGTTTCCAGCTCCATCGTCGCCACCGGCCTGATTGCGTACTTTTACGACCTCTCGCCTATCATTACAGCACAGACTCCTGAGTAAGTACTGACTGACAGACAGATCTATCAACGCACAGCTCAAATGACTGGACGGATCGGGCTGAAATTGGGAATGCAGATAGCTATTATAACGTAGACATCCTCTAATAAAGGTTTTTTGAAAACCCCTGAGGGGGTAAAACAGGCATTTAAAATATGTGTAGTCCACGCGGACGAAGTCGCGAGCATTAGCTAGTTGAGAAATAAACCGGATTTAGGCGGTGCAAGGCAGTGAGGTGTGGAACTGTGGAAGTCCCTACAAGAGACTATTAAATGCGAAAGTGTGTCTGTCTGTCTGTATATTTGTCTGTCTGCTAGCTTTTCACGGCCCATCCATTCAACCTTTTTGATGAAATTTGGTACAGAGATAGGTTGCATCCCGGGGAAGGACATAAGCTACTTTTTATCTCGGAGAGTTCCCACGGGATTTTTGAAAACCTAAATCTACGGAAATCAGCTACTGATGTAATAAACATGTTCTTGTATGTGTGTAGAATCGTCAGCAACATGTTCCGGGGCTCGGAGCTGATGACGAAGCTTTACTTGCCGGTGTGGACCAACTTGTGTGGCTACCTGTTCGGCTTCGCTGTAGCCTTCATCTACCACAGCAACCAGGTCAAAGGCGTCAAACTCAACGAAGTCAAGGTTTGTATTGTACCTCCTGATTACTCCCTCCCTCCCTCCCTGGCGGACTCTCCCTTCCCTTCAGGACGACAGAGACGGACAGACAGACATACAGACAAAAATTGATCCTATCAGTGGTAGATGCAGTTGACGATTCTAAAATACTTGTAAAAGTTTAATTGAATAAAAATATTTTTTTTTTATTTATTTATTAATTTAAGGGTAGCTTTTTCCTTTTGAGGTACGGAACCATACAAATTAGTTCAATAGTATTTTGGTCATTTTTCGAATTTATTATTTTCCCAGTGGTTCAACCTCGTGTTCCACGCAACACTAACGCTGGCCCTCTGCGTGACTCTGGCGGGCGTGGCGTTCCTCTCAGACACCAAGCCTCCGCGCTGGGCGGCCATCCTCTACAGCTCCTTCGACCGCGTGCTCGTCGCGCTGTGCTTTAACATCTTCCTGCTGGGATGCTTCAGCAATTGCAAATGTACGTTTATCACTGGCCCTCTGTGTGACTCTCACCGGTGCATTGTAGCGTTCCTCTCAGAAATCAAAAGTTAATTGTATCTTCTATTCTCAATCGCCACGCATTGGTATAGGTCCAATATAATAATGCGTTTAGGATTTTGTTGCGGCAACCTCGGTTCTGTAGTGCATCAGCTATGTTTGCTTAGCCGCAGACAGATGGCTTCGATGCCATCTGGCGCAAGAAAACAGCATCACTATTGTCCAGAGTCCGAGGAAGCAGCAACGGGATCCTGCGCATGATAGCGGACAAAATGGATAGTCCTCTGATGGGGAAACTCGTGCAGAGGACTAAATCCCTTTTAGTTATTAAGTACTAACATAGTGATTAATTATTTTGTTACTAACTCCTTAGTGTTTAAGTAAGTATTAACATAGTTATTAAGTATTTATTGTTACTAACACATAATGGATCAATTGTTGTCCGATTTAATAAATAAATTGAAATTGAATTGGTGGCTCCTCTGGTACTGCAAATGTTCATGGGCGGCGGTAATCACTTAACATCAGGTGGCCCACCTGCTCGTTTGCTTGCCATTTTTATTAAAAAAAACCTCATGACACAGTGATTATAGCTACTAGCATGACGTTGGTACACATCACGACTCCACAGTAGTTTCAAACAAAAATTACCTCACCACAAACTACACACTTTTTACCACCACAGTATTTTCAAATTCAAATTCAAATTCTAATTTCTTTATTGCGAATATGGGTAAACAGTGCAGATATTACAAAACAAAAAGGTACAGCCAAATTCTAAAGATGGGCGTTATTGGCTATTTACGGCAATGGTTAATCAACAGTTACTTAGTTTCAATACCGATATTGTTAACCGTTGCCGAATATCGGTATCAGAGTTGTGTTTCAACTAATTTAATATGCGCAACGCGCAGCGGTTTACGTAGTAGTAACTAAGCTAGATGCCGTATCAATACCGTCTGTATAGCTAGCGCGCGCATATTCACTAAAATAAAACCAATTTTACTTTCATGAATATCGTGAAGTAATCACAACCTTAAGTTCATAGCAGTAAAGTTTAATTTGATCATTGACATAGGTCAAACTATAGTGGACGCCTGCACGAATAGTTTGCCACAGTCCAGTTAACCAAAAACATTTCATGAAGATTGATAAACCAAAGAGGACCTTATCTCTATTACTCTAAGGCTAACTGTATTTAGAATGATAGATCAAAGTGTAATGGACAAGTACTTGTACAGTTAAGCCTTAGCGTAATAGAGATAAGGTCGGCTTTGGTTTACCAAGTTCTTAGTTACTAAGCCGGTAGCCAATAACCGCTCCTTCTCAGCTTTCAGTGAAAGAAAGAAAGAGAAGGCATAATTATTGCGTTTCTAGTTACCAAAAAACCAAACAATGCATTGTCAGTTGCCAGTTGGCAGTGTTGCGTTGTCAGGTGGTTCGTCATAGATGATAACTGAAAACCGTTGCTAGCTACGACAATAACGCTACGGTACGCTATAGGCACGGCAGCGGTTTTCAGTTAAGTTAAGCTATAGCGGACACATGTCTAAATTCTGCCTATTAGCATGCAATATGTTATGACTTATTTTGTTCTGGTTCTTTTCCAGCTGTACTCCGCGACGCACTATCCTGGCGAGGCTTCCACGTGCTGGGGCGGCTCTCGTACTCCGTGTTCATCGTACACTTCATCATCATGCGCATGACTGTCGCCAGTAACACGCAGATCGGACACATCTCCTTCTATACCATGGTGAGTTATGGTGGAGAATAATGTTGACTCTACAATGTAGAATTTTGTACAATAGTCAACAGAGTCCACATAAGTTTTAAGGAAGCTCTGGTGTTGGACTGTAACACGTAGAGTGTTTGAGAATATTTATGTGTTGTTACGTGTTTGGTGGTGGTGCGTATTGCTTGCTTGGTGGCTAGCTTTTCCGTCAATTTCAGCAGTGGGAGGGCAAGCGGTGCATATGCATGCTGCACGTTCTGCTATACAGATTTCTCTGTTTTGGCGGATTATAGCAAATTAAGTTTGTGTGAAATTGGTTCAGCTGTTTAAAAGACTAGCCAGTAAGACGTATAGACAAAAAAAATCATATTGCTGCTTTCAACAGTGACCATCGTATCGGAGTCGGAATAAATTGATATAAGCATGCTCTGCTACCATGTTAAAGTAGGAGGCTGGGATAAATTGTTATATTCCACCGAAACATAATTTTGTAATATGAGGGAAATATTTTAAACTAAACAATTTTTATGAAATACAATTTTTTACTATAACGAAATAACATGGACATAACGAAGATCGACAAGCAATCATTATTTTTTTATTTTTTACATCGATACAAAACGAATCTCATTTCAACAGACACGAATACCTATTTGAAAATAATATTTTACTAACTAAAACTAGATTACTACAACTTTCATGGAGTCTTGCGGGGTGATTCATTACCCCCCGTTCCCACTTGTCGTTTGTCGTTTGCCGTTTGTCACTTGATGTTCCAGTGGCAGTACATTTTGACACAAAATCGGTTTCCGACAAGTGTGAATAGCTTCATATAAAATTTTCCGCCATTGGAATATCGGATTTAAATTCGGGCCTGACAAACGACAAGTGGGAACGGGGAGTAACTCAGTGTCTATTACTGAATAACCACCAGCTCATTTGGCATTGGTAGATTCTACATAGTTACCTGCTTCACTGCGTTTTTTTTTTTTTTTTTTTTTGTCGTAAAGCACTGACACCAGTACTTTACTACCATTACAATCTAGCCTATGTAAGAGGCTAATAAGCAATATTATATTAACCTAAACTTATAAACGTACTTATACCTAAGAATCTGTCCATTGACATAGCTTAGTTTATAGTTAAGATACCTTATTGGAAGCCACTTTGTTCTTGTGTTCTTTAAATTGCACTAGCACTACACTTTCACTATAACTACACTAGCTCAAAAGGCTTAGTCCTCTTAAGTCTACGTATTAGGTCTGTGTTGTCGAGGAGCTGGATAGCCTCGACGTTAACATGTTCAAGGAGCCTGCTTCACTGAGTGAGATTAAAATAATGTTTCGTCAAAAATCTTTAAATAAATGTCAAATGAGCTTGGTGGCATCATTCAGTGTTAGACGCTGCGTTAGCGGATCAGTAGGCTAAGTACTCCTAAACTACGAAAGTCCATTGTGATTCAGGACTTTTCTTTTCATAGGTATCGATGACAATACTTTATACAACGTTAAAATTATTAAAATTGGTTGTTCATTGTTTTTTTTTCATCAATTAAAATTAGAATTTTAATTAATAATTTGTTCATTGTTACAGATCTCTTTATTAATAGTCAGTTCAGTCCTCTCCTACGTCGTCGCCATACCAGTCTACCTCCTTGTAGAGATGCCCTTCATCCAACTCTGGAAAGCTATCGTTGGTGAAGATAAGAAGAAGGGAGATGAAGATTATAATCAGAATCAGGCAGCTCCGACCAAGTTGAATATTGTTAGAGTTAGAAGTAAAAGAACTGATACCAATGAAGTTTAATTATTAAGGTTATTAGTGTTTAAATAATTTACATCGGCATGCAGAGTAGAATTATTGCCAACTACGAGTTAACTTGTAGTCGAGACGCCAGTTAAGTGCGATTTTAGTCGTAGGTCGTAAGGTGGCCTTTCTTACGCTCTTCTCCATACAAACGTATTTTTTTTAGGGTTCCGTACCGAAAAACGGAACCCTTATAGGATCACTCGCCAACGAGTTGTCGCTTCGATGAAGCGGGCTCTTAAGTAGGTTTATTAAATAAAGCAAGGATATAATAGTAGTAGTATTATTTATTGCAATTTTTGTTACGTATTTCAGTTATTTAGGTACATTACTGATAATTTTAAAAGTCAGTGGATTAGGAATGTTCAATCTATTTCAGAGAAAATAACCTTCGACCTGTGTTGAAGGAAATAATACATAGTCGTATACGAGTTAACTCGTAGTTGGTAGGTACGGTTAATAATTAATTAATCATGGTTTAATGCCAGCGCAAGGGCGTATCGTTTAACTCAGTTTTAAGGCGTGAAGGATCTAGTTGAATAAAACTTGTTTAGATTAAGATCAATAAGACAGTACGCGGCCAAAAGTGATGAACATCGATCTTTAGAAGGAGACAGCAGATCTGTAGAGCACTGTCTCGGTCGTTAAGACCGACAAAGTGTCATTTGCGTATGAGTGACAGAGACAACGCTCTACAAAGATGAATTAATGTTATTCTAAAAGCCGATGTTCATCACTTTCGGCCGTGTACTGTACCTAATTGTTGAATGAAAATGTCTAGTGAATTTGAGTCAGGGTATATAAGATGTAGGGATTTTAAATATATTCTTTATTAAGTATGCAGTATTTCATTGAAATTTTAAATCACCCCGACATGTTGTAGGCGCCTATCTACTCAGTGGTTGAGACTTCGGTCTTTAAACTGGTGAAATCTGAGTCGATCCTGGTTCTCTAACTTTTTGATCTTTATCTGTTACAAGATGATGCCCGCGAATACTGTATATCAAATAATTGAAAAGATCAACCGCCGAGTTTCTTGCTGGTTTTTCTCGGTACGAAAGGCATTCCGAACCAATGTTTGATGCATTTGACGATTCAAAAGTAATTAATTGAATGAAAAATATTTTTATTTATTTCTTCACTAGCTGATGCTCGCGACTTCATCCGTGTGGAATTAAGTTTTGTAAAAATCCCGTGGGAACTCTTTGATTTTCCGGGATAAAAAGTAGCCTATGTCACTCTCCAGGTCCTTATCTATACCTATGCAAAAAATCACGTCAATCCTTTGCACCGTTGCGACGTGATTAAAGGACAAGCCAACAAACAAACACACTTTCACATTTATAGTAAGGGTACTGATTATAATAAGGGTACTGATTATAATAAGGGTACTGATTATAATAAGGGTACTGATAGGCCAATCTCCACAGGCTGATACTGTTGCGGCGATATGTAGTTTGTATCGAATTTTGTGCGGCGAAAAATCGCGTCGAGTGTGTCGCCGCGATTTTCTCGTCCGTGCAGATGGCGCCTTTAAGACAAGCGTAATAATCTAGTTTAATTTCTTTTCTGTGTTCTCACTGGAAGTCAGTTTGATGAGCTTCATGGTGGGCGCTTCTATGAGGAGGTGGAAGGGCACCGCTACCACGTGCGTCACCACGAACACTCCCACCGCTATGAGGAACTAGAAATTAAAAAAAAACATTACATTAAAACAAGAATAGGTACCTACCTATATAGAAAACTAACTTATGCTCGCGACTTCGTCCGCGTGGTCTACATAAATTTAAACCACCTATTTTACTCCCTTAGGGGTTGAATTTTCAAAAATCCTTTCTTAGCGGATGCCTACGTCTATCTGCATGCCAAATTTCAGCCCGATCCGTCCAGTAGTTTGAGCTGTGCGTTGATAGATCAGTCAGTCAGTCAATCAGTCAGTCAGTCATCTTTTCCTTTTATATATTTGGATACCTGCATACTTTATCTTTTTTGGACAAACCGTTAAGTGATACCTACCTGAGGTCGCCCGCTATTGTCGCTTCTGTACTTATAGGTACCAACTTCATAGCATCGAAGCGGTTTTTTTATTATTATTTAGATACAAATTAGCCCTTGACTGCAATCTCACCTGGTGGTAAGTGATAATACAATCCATGATGGAAGCGGGCTAACCTGCAAGGGGTATGGCAGTTTTTATTAAACCCATACCCCTTTGGTTTCTACACGGCATCGTACCGGAACGCTAAATCGCTTGGCGGCACGGCTTTGCCGGTAGACCAGTCCAGTCCAGAAATTTGGAAATTATTAAATTCCAAACCCCTGCCGGGAATCGAACCCGGGACCTCCCACTAATAAGACCACAGCGCTTACCACTGCGCCAAGGAGGTCGTCACAAATTACTGCCAGACTGCCGCCAGACCTGTCGTGGCCTTAGAAAGAAAACCGGCCAAGTGCATGACGGGCCACGTGCACAGCACTTTGTCGGCGTGATTAATATTTATACCCATGCCAAATTACAGATTTCTAGCACTAACAGTCTCTGAGATTACCCGAGGACGGACGAACGGACAGACGGACGGACATGGCGAAACTATAAGGGTTCCTTGTTTACTACGGAACCCTAAAAAGAATAGTGGAGTTGTGGCTGAATTCTTACCGTATTATAGAAAGACACAGGTGTCAGCTGAGTTCTGACTCCTAAGCTCAGCTCGATGAACACAGTGTGCAGCAGGTACACGCTGTACGACAGACGGCTCGGCAGCACCCAGCCCCGCCATTCCATCACTGCCTGAGACATTCCTGCAAGCAAATCCATACTAATAATACAGGGCAGTAGCGTGCAGGTCATAGAGGCATAAATGCACTGCTTACCCCAGTTGTAAGCTCAATCCATATTTCTCATTATGACCTGCCAGTAAACAGGTTCCTACCTAACTAATGCCTACCCTAGCTTCAAACCCTGTGCACGCCACTGATACAGGGTGTAACCAGAACGCTAGCAAAAACTTAACGTTATTGTTTTACTAGCTAAACACAATCCAATACCAATAACCATTTGCTTCATTTGTAGTTTTAGGGATTTAGTATTTTTCATACCCGCAATATATAGCGTGCAAAACTCGGGTCAATGCCTCCGAGTAACCTACTTACGCAACATTCGTTGACCTCTAGCGTCAGTCAGATATTTTATTTGCAATACATCGTAAACTTTTACAAAACTATAGGATTTTTAAATACTTATTCTCGTTTTTTTTTGTGGCAGGAAATATTGTACATCGACCTTTAGAAAGAGATAGCGGTTTCGTAGAGCGTTGTCTCAGTTGTTGAGACCGATAAAACGTCACATAGGTATGAGAGACAGAGACAACGCTCTACGAAGATGGGTTCCCAACGAGTCGTTAGGAATCCATCGAAAAAAAATCCCATCGAGTCACACCCAAGCTACAGTGTGACTTGTTGCTTGGGAATTACATCAATGAATAAAAAAGTTGCAACTGGTAACAGTGTGACTCGATGGGAGAAAAATTTCGATGAGATCCCAACGAGTGTGACACGATTGAGTGTGACTCGTTGGGAACCCATCTCTACGAAGCCGAAATGTCTTCCTAAAGGTCGATGTACAAATGATTTCCTGCCGGCTACTGTAAGAAGGTATAAATCGAACTCACCGTTAAATTTCAACGTAGCGCCCACTATCCAGAATATTCCAATGAATCCAACAAGGGCTCTATTGGTTCCCGCGTACAACATTCTGAGCGCGATAGACGACTGCTCACCGTCAATGTAGAACAGGCTGCCGCAGTATACCACCAGTATGTACAGTGGTATTGAACACCAGCAGATGAAGTTACCGATCTGAAAGAAGGAGGAATATTTTTTGTTTTTATTTATTTCTTATTTTATTTTATACAATAAATGTTAAAACCTGATGGATTGCTTTGGCGTCCGTACTAGCTAGGAAAACCAGTGTTACGGGCAACGAAGCCTTCCCTTGGATCCATCGATAACTTAAGGCGTACAAATATAAATTTAGGCTATTTGAATAACAATATTAAAAACGCGCGCGTGCGCGTGTGTGTGTGTGTGTGTGTGTGTGTGCGTGTGTGTGTGTGTGTGTGTTTGTGAGTGTATGAGTGTGTGTGTGTGTGGGTGTGTGTGAGTGCCCTGTAGTTTCTTGACGGACCGACAGACAGACAAACAGGTTCCGTTTTTCCTTTTGAGGTACGGAAACCTAAAGATACCTTAAAATTAGGATATTCCAGTTTCTTCTGTTGCAAGTAGTAGACTAAGTATCCCGCAGCCAAGCCAATGACGAAACCGGACAAGTTATTGTGGCCCAACACGTGCAGCTTACGGAAGTTCGCATCGGAGAGTGTTCGGTATACTCTGCAACGAAAGCAGACGAAACAGTCACTGCTTGAAACACACTGTACAGTCCGAAGAAAATGACACCTCACGCGCCATTTTAATTCTATGGGTCAACTGTCATGTCAAAAGTACACTCGATTCACAGAACACATTTTCTCCAGACTCGATTACGGTAGAAGCTACAATGTCACGATCGCAATCATCTCTGATTGGTTGTCACCCGCTCACCATTGGCTACAATCTTGCACAAATTCAGCCAATCACAACAATAATTGAGATTGTAATAATGATTGATGCAGCTTTTACGAAATCGACCTACCACCTTTCAAATGAAGACTAAAATCGTATTTTTGACATGAAATTTGACACAAAAAGTTAAAATGGTGCTTGAGTTAAATACGCGTTATACCTACCTAATATCTGCATCGATCTCTCAGATTTTTCTCTCTTTCTAACACGTAGCGATACAAGTGTTCTCGCTCGCACACTCTTTAGCGTCTTAGCTCGGATGCGTGCGTGAAAAATAGAGCAAAATTAAATGTCACAAGTTTAAAATTTTGTGAGATTTGCTTCGTGATTTTTCAGAGGCTACTCTAGCATCATCATCATCATCATCAACAACCGATAGACGTCCACTGCTGGACATAGGGGTCTCTTGTAAGGACTTCCACACGACACGGTCTTGCGTCGCTGAATCCAGCGACTCCTTGCGACTCGTCTGATGTCGTCCGTCCACCTAGTGGGGGTCTTCCAACACTGCGTCTTCCGGTGCGAGGTCGCCATTCCAGCACCTTGGGACCCCAACGTCTATCGGTTGTACAAACTATGTGCCCTGCCCATTGCCACTTCAGCTTCGCAACCCGTTGAGCTATGTCGGTTACTCTAGTCCTCCTACGGAGCTCCTCATTTCTGATTTGGTCAGCTGAGCTCTAGCATAACGAAAAAGTTTTTTACATGAATTTTCACATGGTCTGTGAAATGGTTCACTTCTAGTCGGTACATACTCAGGTTTCTGCATCATAAACGCATCGATATCCAACCACCACACGTGCAGCGCTGGACTCGCCATCGCGAGCAGCAGTAGGACGGTCAGGGTGGTTATTTTGAACCTCCTGCTCCGATTCCTCATCGCAAAGTGGAGTAACACGCCCACAATGAACAGCTGCATGTCTGCTGCTATGTACCTGAAATAAAATAAAAAAACTGATTTAGAAACAGGTCAACTGCGAGCCGAACTTGCACACCAAGGGTTCCGTATTACCGTACAAGAATAACACTTTTTAAATTTTTTGTGATGACTTTTCCCTTTACTTGTGCTATAAGACAAATTGCTACCTGCCAAATTTCATGATTCTAGTTCTAGGTCAACGGGAAGTACCTACTGTATAGGTTCTGAATTATTCCTTTCAACAAATCTTATTTGCTGTTGCAACTGTGAAGTTACCCGAATCACAGCTGAAAATCAGCGCCCTGCGTTTTATGATGCAAGGCATTAGTATATTGACTTGAGTTTTACACCCATTTGGGGTGGCGTTTCGTTCTTCGTTCTTTGCCTTTTCATGCTTCGTACGCGTTTCGCTCTCGATTGGTATTTTTCACGTCATAATAGAATCTGGTTGGTTTGCTAAATACCTTCACTGAGTTTGATACCGGGTCTGATGCAGCTTTTTAGCCAACTGCGGCGAAGCCCATAAGGAGGGTTATGTGTTTGACCTGTTGAATGTACTGTGTTCGTTCGGTGTTCCTATGTCCGCTCATAACTACTCAACGGCTCAAACGATTTTAATGAATGATACCTACTTCCTGATGGCGCAAGCGTTACTGGGTTATAAAAATCAAAATGGGGGATTTTATGCTCTTTAATGTAAAGGCTGAAATTGCTGAAAAAGATGCTATGCGAACCGCAAGTCGGGGGTTTATTTTAAAAATTAAAATAAAATTAAAAATTTAAAGAACGGCAGGTTTAAATTTTGTACTCACCATGTCTGCAAAACGCAAATCGTGTCTTCAGGGATGTAGTTGTTGACATAGAGAACGTGGGCCCAGAAGAAGCGTCGGCATTGCGCTGACGAGCCGTGGGTGACGTGGAAGTCCCACAGAGGTCCGCTGGCGAGGTGCCGCATCCAGGTCGCTGAGAACGCTACCACCATCGCTGCTGACGGTGTTAACCTAAAACAAACCCGGCCAAGTGCGGGTCAGACTCATGCACCGAGGGCTCCGTACTTCAATCGTATTTTTTCAACATTTTGCACGATACTTAAATCAAAAACTATTATGCATAAAAATAAATGAAAATCAGTTTTAGAATGCACAGGTAACGTCCTTTCAAAATATGATACCCCACTTGATATAGGTATCTTATACTGTTGTTTTTTGTTGATATTGTGCAATGGTTGTTGCATACTATATGGTTCAGTATACTAGGCTACAATAGCCGAAGCGAACGTAAAATAGAAGGAATAACATTTCCTTGTACCTCTGCTTGAGCTAGAGGGACTACTCACAGGGTCACACTAGTTGCATATCTGTGGTCTTGACAAAAGAGCGCTGTTAGGTTATTTCGGCATAGTTCTCCTAAAGGGCTCTTGCCAGTTGCCACCATAGGTATTACTGCGCTCGTTAAGCCGGCAGGAATTAGTCAGGATGATGGCAAGAGACCTGATGAATTGGCGCTGGTTCCCTGGACGGGCGCTAATGTGAGACGCAAAGTGCGTTGGCACATTGGCCCCGTGTCATATCGGGGACACAGCATCAAGACCGGGGGCTGCAGCGGAAATGGCTGAAAACGGCAAGCGGCGCAAGTATGCCTCTCTTACCGAGAGTTGCAATTTTGTTCCGTTTGCCGTGGAGACCCTGGGGCCATAAAGTGTTAGTACTAAAAAAAATTACGAGAATTTTCACCGTGATGTTACGTACCTCCACCACCTCATGAATATGATCTTCGGTATCAAGTTCCACGTTGCCTGGCGCGTCTCCGCCGAGACCTGCATAAAGTACGTGAGCAGCATGCCGGTGGAGAAGAAGAACACCTGGACTATGTTGGTGCCGCTAAAGAATATCCGATCGGGTACGTACTCGTACGCCTGTGACATTATCCTTTACTTTTATCTAGTAGTTTTTTTTGTCAATTTGTTTGTCAAATTCAACAATTGACAATCAAAAAGTGTACAGTGGTGCCCATTTTGAATAACAGATTTTGACTGACTTAACTCTGTATAAACTTGTTTCCGCGGGTAAAGTACCTAATACGGAAAACATAGGCACGATTGTGATTGGTTTGTCACTCAAAATGTTTAACACCCAATTTTTTGTCATTGTCATTTATATTGGATTATGTAACAGAGAGAGGCCTATATTAACTTCTCTCCGTGGAAAGAGTATAGTTTGATTACCTTTTCGAAGTTATGAGGATCAGCACTAAAGGAATTGCCGATTATTAACCCAGCATGACAATTCACCGTGAAGAATGTTACTATTGTCCTGCAAAATCAGTGTTCCATATTAAAAAATTGAGGTAAGTATTTTCACAATAATCATTTTGTCCTCCTTACTGAATTCATATCCCCCGGTGCCCAGCGAGTCAAACTCAATCATGTCACAGTGTCACTCGTAGGGAATTCAGCGAAAATTTTCTCCAATCGAGTCACACTGTTACTAGTTGCAACCTTTTTATCCATTAGAAATTTCCCAACGAGTCACATTTTAGTCTGGGTGTGACTCGAGGAAAAAAATGCTGAATAATTACATTGGGCGATTATGGTATAATCAATTGCTTAGCCTATCTTCCGATATAACAGAAGGCAAGGGATTGAGTGAATAAAGGATTAAAAGAAAAAACCTGTTATTTAACAAGCTGAACTAATGGACGGGGCTAGATGAAGATGTTTTGAGCTCGAGATAAGTTGGTTAGGCAGATGTAATTAAATTGTAGTTTTAAAGTTTGGCAAAAAATTTAATCATTAAGTAAGATTGTATCTAAGTTGTTATATTTACATAATATTTAATTATTGTTCATGTAATTATCTGAGTGGGATCTGTTAATTTACGTGTAGTACTGACAGGTCGAGATGGCAATCGGGGTATGAGGCGGGGGGACGAACCGCACACCCGCACTCTACCAGCGCTATCCCGTACGGGGTTAGCGCGGGTGCCGTGCGGATGTGCGGGGCGGGACCACCCCGATTGTCATCTCAACCTGTCGCGTACCATCTGGTAAAACATGTATATAACATAAATAAAAAATATTGTATTTTATCATATTTATACAATTAATTTGCATTTTTTTGTGGTTGGTTATTTAAGTAAACATTTTAATCTAATTTGTTCTGTACGAGCTAGCGCGCATCAAGGAAAATCTCTTTTCCACAATTCCACCCTCACCACCTGGGTGTCTGGAGCACTTCGACCGTCCTCTGTGCCAGATCCTTTTTTCCACGCACATGCAAACTGTGGAATCAACTCCCTTCGGCAGTGTTCCCATTGGATTACAACATGGGGTTATTCAAGGGGCGGACCAACAAATTCCTGAAAGGCCGGCAACGCATTGGTGGTTCCTCTGGTACTGCAAATGTTCATGGGCGGCGGTAATCACTTAACATCAGGTGACCCACCTATTCGTTTGCTCGCCTTTTTTTATTTAAAAAAAAACAAACAATCTTTCAATGTAAGCGTATTGTATAGTAATATGACAATAGTGCTTATCAATAACTCACCGAAAGGCATGGATACTTTTGAAAACATTCACCCTAGGATCACTTTCTTCTATTGTAGTCAATCCCTTATAGTTTCGAGGAATAGAGAAACATGATAATACATCGTTGGCTGACACACCTAAAAATAACATTAAAATAAATGAAATTATTGTAAACTATTGGGTGTAAACAAAAAAAGCAATTGAATAGAGAAGATGTTATTACAGGACGACTTTAATTTAAACTATATAAGGAAGAAAAAAGCGAAAGCATGCGAAAAAGTGGTTTATGCAATAAATAGCTAGACATGTGGGATTTAAATTTAAACTGCTTTATTTTATGCGTAAATGTTAATTAATTAATAATTTAAACTAAAACTAACTTAAAAAATATAATATTATAACTAAAATATATTATTAAAAGGAGTCCCTTTAGGCAAGGTTCCGAAAATACTGGCAGCGTTCCCCCTTTGAATAGCTAGGCTAATTCTTTGTCCGAGGTAGCTGCCAGCTCTTCGGTCTCCTGTGATGTCGACTAACCTTTTTGCTATTTACTTAAAAAGGCTTATAGCGCTAGGACCCCACGGACCAAGGGTCTCGACACCGAATGGATTTAAATTCGATGTGACTTTGAATTTCGCTCCGATCTTTTTGCCCTTGAACCATTGCGGCATTATAATTAATGATGATTGATGATGAAGTTATAAAAACTAACCTTTCTTATGTTTTAGTTCATTATTTTTATCATTTGAGTAGATCTCACAATAGCTTCCGACTAAGCTGAGCACAACTAAAATAATAAATACACCAAGAAATATATAATCAGTGTAGTCCAAATTAAGTTGATCCTTATCTTTTTGTGATACACAATTCATGTTAAGCACTCTTGCCATTAAATTGTACTTGTTGATTATAGTTTTGTTGAGGCATCCCTCAAGGATCTCCCTTAGGTCCCTGTTTATATCTAAGCCTGCATTGATGGCGTATGACTTGCATGTCTGTGTCACACATACGCCTCTGTCTATTCTTGAATAGTTGTAGTGTTTCAATGTAAACTCGGAATACTCCTGGAAATAAATCATTTTCACTTTTAAATATTTAACGATACCTTTAACTTATTAATCCTGCCATATAATAATAATGGACGAATGATGATGACGGCTAATGTGTTAAACTTTTATAAGAATAATATCATTTTTTGTAACACACATTATGCAAATAAAGAATTTCCATTTCTATTTCTATTAACGTCACACTGTATGGAAACGATAAAATAATTATAATATGTAGTCATTTTTTGTATAGCGGTAGTTTATGTGGCTATATTTTTTTTTTGAGACTCACTTTATATTCAGGGTATCATTTGGTTTCATGACATTTTTGGTTACATCACAAAAAAACATAATATATTCACGAAGTTATAAAAATAAAAGACCACAATAAAAATAATCTATATTAAATAAACTTAAATCTAAATTAAAAGTACTTTAAAATATTAAAATAAAACATACAAACTTAAAATTAAACGTCGTCAAAAAGTCCGCCCCTGGTTGCCCCTGGGCCAAAGGTGCCCATTAAGCTGGCACTATTGCCACGCTGAATGGCGATGGACAACCTTTGGAGCAGCTATATGGCTATATAGAATTCATTATGAAAGAGAATAATTTTAAAAAATCATGATTTTTGTTCAATTTTAACATGAACGTCACGCTGTACTGAAGCTGAATAATGACGTCACAATCCGTAAACGACAATTTTTTTCAATTTTTAAACATAAAAATAGAGTAATTCCTGCAGGAAAATATTTTTAGCAGCATTTTAGTTATATAAACAATAGGCTGAGATACTTCTCGTAAAACAGTCCAAGACCCTATAAAATGAAAAGAATCGAAGATGCGACTAAATAGTTACCTGAATCAGCATATACAGCTCATTTTTCGAGTCTGCATAGAGGTCTAAGTTGGCCACACAGTAGATGCCTCCAGGGTCTTCCATGCATTTCTCATAGTTCTCCAGCTCGAACAAGCGAGGCAGCCTCTCATACTCCGTTTCTGGAAGGGCAGATAACGGAAGAAGAAATGAAAAAAGAAATGGCTCCACTATAGAAAGCGTCACCATTATTTTGATAAAGGGGTGATGGAGGGAAGTGCTCCTGAAACTCTAGTTAAAATTTCAGAGCTCGGAATCCATTTTTTTTCCTAGTTCACTTCTCTTACACTCTAGTAAAAGTCGGGGTTAAAACTTAGTATCCCTTAGTATGATCGGGGAAGGAGGAGAGGGGGAAGGGGTAGAGGGGGGGGTTACTCTAACTCATACCGCTCAAGTTATTAAAACAGTACATCATCAGTCGTAACTCGTAAGTTTTTTTTATTCGATTGATTTATAATTCCCCATTATAATGGATTCTATCTTTTTACGGATTTAGGAGTTAGGACACTTGATTAAATTTTGTAAAACTGCATTAAACGTGTTCAGTATCGAATTCTGATTTCATTGTAGGGATTAAAAATTAGTACTTATTTGGTTTTATGTAAGTTGATTTGCAAATTATGTGAATTATTAGCATCTTTTTTCAATGTCACGTTTGATTTCACACTTAATTATCATTGTAGTGTCAGCAGCAGTGAGCAGACAGGATGCATTTATGTTCGACTAGCAGTTGCCCGCGACTTCGTCCGCGTAAAATTTCTGGTTTCTCATGAGATCAGAAATTTTCCCGCTGCAAAAGGCCTCACTTACCTATTTACTCAGTCTCACCTTAAGGCCAATTTTCAAATCTCTAGCTTCAAAAACATAGGATTTTCATATAATCTCACCATTTCACCCCCTCAGGAGTGAATTTTCGCAAAATCTTTTTTTAGCACATACTTACTTACCCCTTAAAAACATAGTCTAGTAAATAGAGCATTTAACCTCGCACTAAATTTCCAATCCAATTTCTTTTTTTTTAGGTTAATGATCACTTACTGACCATAAAATGACAAAATGCTGACAGATCCAGGTGGAGCTTCGGTCGCAATCTTGAAGGAAAGTTTTGGCTGATATCTCGAAAACTACCACTTTAGGGCAAAAATTATGTTGACCATTATTGTAGAGAGTAAAATTTCGCATCTTTTGTTTTCTTCAAGCTTTTTTGTAAAACTTAACGTTTACGATTTATGACCGATTTTATGAACCGGTTTTTCTATTTCGGCCGATAACTTTTGAAATAGGTATTGAAATTGAATGAATATTTGAAATATAAATATTATGTATTATTACACCTTTATTAGGTACGTCATGTTATCTCCGAAAGCCACCATGATCCAAACTTCAGAGTCGCTTATCGTTCCTCCCTGTGTTGGTGACAATACGCAGAGAAACTTTCAGCTTTTATAATATGTCTGGCACACACTGGCTCTTAGTCCATCAATAATGTAAGAAAGTGTAAGTACGCTACTTACCGTTCAAATGATATATAACTCCAGAACTCTGACCACACGAAAATACCAAGAGACAAACAAATACTTTGAGCAGCATTTTAAAAATATCTCTAAATAGTTAACACGAGCATATACGTCAGAAACGTCTCGTTACTTTATTTCATTTGAACCGCTGCATGTTTGTTTCTCTATTAATATATACCTAAAGTACGCGACAGGTTGTGATGGCTATCGGGGAGGTAACGCCCTAACCCAGTGCGGGCGAGTGCGGGTGACGTGCGGGCGAGTGCGGGTGATGTGCGGGTGTGCGGGGTGTCCCCCCTTCTCATACCCACATTGCCAGCTGAACCTGTCGCAGACTATAGATAGAATTCTTTTTAGGGTTCCGTACCCGAAGTCTGACTGAGTCACATTAATATAAACTTGTCATTTTTAGGGTTCCGTAGTAAACAAGGAACCCTTATAGTTTCGCCATGTCCGTCGTCTGTCCGTCCGTCCGTCCGTCCTCGGTTAATCTCAGAGACTATTAGTGCTAGAAATATGTAATTTGGCATGGGTATAAATATTAATCACGCCGACGAAGTGGTGAAATAAAATTGTGATAAATATATTTTTTTAGGGTAGCTCCCCTACATGTAAAGTGGGGATGATTATTTCTTTTCTCGTCTACCCCATAGTATGGGGTATTGTTCAATAGGTCTTTTAAAAATACTGTGGGTGTGGAAACGACATTTTTCGATTTCTAGATCCGTTTGTAACATATTATGATGTTTTAAAGTGCTATTTTTTTTTATTATTATTATGTTTATTGGTTTGTCCTTCAATCACGTCGCAACGGTGCAACGGATTGACGTGATTTTTTGCATGGGTACCTATAGATAAAGACCTGGAGAGTGACATAGGCTACTTTTTATCCCGGAAAATCAAAGAGTTCCCACGGGATTTTCAAAAACCTAATTCCACGCAGTCGCGGGCATCAGCTAGTAAATAAATAAATAAATTTATTTTATTCAAATAAACTTTTACAAGTACTTTCGAATAGTCGGATGCATCTACTACTGGTTCGGAATGCCTTTCCTACCGAGAAGAACCAGCAAGAAACTCAGCGGTTGCTCTTTTCAAATATTTGATATAGGTACAAGATTATGCCATGTATAAAATAGTATTTGCAGTCTTGTGCTGGAACGAGCTGCAGGTCAAATCCACGCTCTTTTATCATTTAGATAATCTTCAATTGTGTAATATGCTTTTTTCAGGAGCATATATTTTTAATAGATTTTTTAAACTTGTGCAAAGGTAAGTCCAAAATAGTTTGCGGGATTTTATTACAATAGGTTATACCCATGTCCCATACCCACATATTCAGACTTTTGGACTTTCCCGAGGCGGAAGGCAGGAGCTGCAAGCTTGTTTCTGTTTCTAGTCAGCCTATTGTGTAGATCACCAATTTTCTTGTAACTAAGAATATTGTGTCTTACAAAAATTATCTATTTATCTATACTTATAATAAAACTGTAACTAGACGATTTCTGTACATTAAAATATATTTTTTGAAAATTATAATCGGAGGAAACATTATTATCGATATAAGCCGCAAAACAATTTCTTTTTAAAGAATTTGTATGAAAATGTCAAAACAAGATTGAAACAATTATTATTAACTAGATGATGCCCGCGACTTTGTCCGCGTGGATTTAGGTTTTTAAAAATCCCGTGGGAACTCTCTGATTTTCCGGTATAAAAAGTAGCCTATCTTTCCCGAGATGCAAGCTATATCTGTACCAAATTTCGTCAAAATCGGTTGAACGGATGGGTCGTGAAAGGCTAGCAGACAGACAGACAGACACACTTTCCCATTTATAATATTAGTATGGAAGTATGGATTTAAACGGTGGTAGTACGGCCCCTGGACCATTTTTTAACAAAAGTATTAATATTCTACTCCTTCTACTAACAACCTCTCGCGCTGCCAAAGGTCACTGGTAGAGAATAGAGATCTCTCATAGAGTTAAGTGCTTCCCTGTCCACTTTTTTCTCTTTATTGTAATTTTTTTTTGGAACAAATTTAAAAAAAGTATATTTTCCTATTTATAATCAAGTTTTTCGCATTTTCAGTTCATTATTATCAAATTGCTCTAAGCAGTCTACGCGATATGTACTAATCTGCCCGTCGTCGGTCCCCCGAGAAATCCGCAAAGAAGAAGAAAGAAAGACAAATCCCGTCTTCCCCCGAGGTACATAGTTATAAGTATAACATATTGGACTAAAGCCCATGAGGGCCACACATTCGTTATGTTATTGAAAGTTTCTCTGCCAGAGTCACCATAATCCCAAGCTTCATAGTCAGTGATCGTTCCTGTCTGTGTTGGGGACTACGCAGAGAAACTTGCATCTTTTATAAAATAACGAAGGTCTGGCCCTCATAGGCTCTTAGTCCATTAAGTGCACTACTTACCGTTCAAATGGTATATACCTCCAGAACTCTGACCAAACTAAAATGATAGGTGTACTTGGAGGATTCTTGTAGCCAGTAAAACTTCAGCCTTCTATATTAAAGACACTTTAATTTCTATTTCTATTAATAATTAGGATACACGACAAAAGCATGGTTGCACTTAGTGCAGACCACAGACAACGACTGACTTAGAAATTCTGAGTTGCCATAATACAGTTCAACACTCCTCCTCAACCCTGAATTTCTTCTATCTCATACTTCTACACACTATCTTAGTTTTCTGACATTTTTTACCTAACTTTACTTTTACAACTTTCATAATCTATGACTTTTTATATCCTTCTGTTATTCTATACTTTTTAATCTTTGACAAAAATATTCTTTGACAATTAAGTTTTGACAATTTAATCTAAAAAACAACCAATAATGTAAACAAATAAAACGATATTTATTCTTTAAATTGAGTAATACTAATAACTATTAATATTTACTAACACTCTTCTATTCCCATACAGGTTCTAAAATAATTAAAAAGATTTTTGTGCAGCGGTTTAGTCAACACATCTGCAACTTGTTCTGAAGTGTTAATATACACCAATACAATAACATTCTGTTCTATTAAGTTTCTAATAAAATGATGCTTTATATCAATGTGTTTTACTCTTTTGCTATTTTCTCTATTTTTAGCTATGTGGATACAAGACTGGTTATCTTCAAAAATAATTATACTTTCACATTGAATTTCAAGATTATTCAAAAGTCCTTTAAACCACACTGATTCCCGTGCTATCATACTTAGAGCCATATATTCTGATTCGGCAGTTGAAAGAGAGACCGTTTTCTGTTTTTGAGTAGACCATTGTACAATATTTCCATATAACAGTAAACAGTAACCTGACACTGATTTTCTATCAACATCAGCTGCCCAGTCAGAATCACAATATCCCTCGGCTACATTCTTACATGGTTTATTCTTATACACTAATCCATAATTTGCCGTCTGCTTTAAGTATCTCAGAACTCTTTTCAGGTAGGTAAAATGTTTATCGGATGCATTGTTCTGATACCTACTAAAATAGCTCACCGCAAAAGACAAATCAGGCCTAGTACAAATAACTAAATATATCAAACACCCAATTAACTCACGGTAAGGCTGGGTACAAGTATAACTTTCTGGTTTTTCTAGTTTCAGTCCAACTTCACAAGGAGTAGCTACACTTTTACAGTCCTTCATGTTAAACTTTGTAAGAACTTTTTCTATATAACTTTTCTGATGAATTTTAATCATACCTTTAGAAAACTCTCTTTCTATTTCTATCCCTAAAAACTTATGAACTTGACCCAAACTAACCATTTCAAATTGTTTTTCTAGTTTAAACTTAAGGTCTTTAATTTTCTCTTCACATGCACTCATAATTAAAATGTCATCCACGTACAGAAACACATACACACTTATCTCACCATTTTCGTTTTGTAATAAGTATAAACAACTATCATAATCTGAGCACTTGAAGTTGTTTGCACACATAAACTCGTGGAATACTTTATTCCAACACCTTGGGCTTTGCTTCAAGCCATAAATTGACTTGTTAAGTTTGCACACTTTTTCACTATTATGCTGACCTGGTAGACTCATGTATATCTCCTCCTTAAGTATGCCATGGAGAAAAGCAGTTTTCACATCCAACTGTTCTATCTTTAGATTGTCATGATTTGCAATTTACAAGCAATGACCTTAACGTTGTGAGTCTTCCAACAGGAGCATATGTTTCTTCATATTGTGAAGTCTGGAAACCTTTTGCCACTAACCTGGCTTTGTAGTTATTATCTGATTTCTTTCGAAATACCCATCGACTTTCTATGACTTCCTTATCCTTTGGTCTTTCTACCATAGTCCATGTTTGATGTTTCTCATGTGACTGCAATTCGCTATCCATTGCTTCTTTCCATCTGTCACTTTCTACGCTTTCCACTGCTTCTTGTAATGTCCTTGGTTCATCATTTATAAATTCTTGAGAAATGTATGCAGCATGGAATGTCTCATAGTCTTCTAACCATACTGGTCTTTTTCTTTGTCTCTGTTCCCTTTCTGTATCATTTATTTCTTGATAAGGTTCGGTAGATGTCTTTCCTGTACTTTTTTCCTCAGTACTACTTATTGATTGATCTTTCTGGCTCTTTTCTCTACAAGGCAATGGCAAGTTTGATGGTAAGTCATCTTCTTCTATGTATGTAAAAGTTTCCATGTTACTTCTTGGTTTTTCATTAAATATTACATCTCTACTTCTAATAATTTTCTTCAGCTCGGAATCCCAGAGTCTATATCCATTATCACAGTAGCCAACCATGTAATACTTCTTTGATTTCACATCAAACTTTCCATTTCTGTGCTCCTTGCCAATATGTACATATGCCTCAGTACCAAAGGCTTTTATTTTAGAATAATCTGGACTTCTACCATACCAAATCTCAGCAGGTATGACACCTCTGCTGGTTGGAATTCTGTTAATTATGTAGGTAGCACTGTATACCGCTTCTCCCCATAATTGTTTTTCCAAACTTGTGTCGGCTAATAAAGTTCTTGCCTTTTCTACAACAGTTCTGTTGAATCTTTCTGACTTCCCGTTTTGCTGGGGTGTGTAGCTTATTGTAAATTCAATTTTTATTCCCTTTTCTTCGCAATAGCTTTTAAATTCTATGTTGTCATATTCCTTCCCATTATCGCACCGAAATCTAGATATTTTCTTATCAAATTGGGTTTCTACCAAATTTACATATTTCTTGAAACACTGTAGCACCTCCGTTTTGCTTTCTAACAAATAGACTGTTGTAAAATGGCTGTAATCATCAACAAAACTTAAAATATATTTCTTGTTACCATATGTCGCTGGATTAATTGGACCGCACAAATCCGAATGAATAACTTCTAAAATTCTCTTACTTTTGTAATTATATTCTGCAAATGGCAATCTAGTCTGTCTTCCCTTTAAACAAGGTTCACATAATATTTCTTTATTTGAGTTTTCAAAAGATATTAGTTTTCTAGACTTCAATTTTTCTAACTTTCCTTTTGAAGCATGTCCAAGTTTTCTATGCCAATCATTCTGAGTTTCTGAAATGCTATAAGCTTTCTGTGCACATAATTCTTCATCTTTCAAATTTAGGGTTAATCTGTATAACTTATTTATTTTATTACCTTTTAGTATTGTTTTGTTATTCTTGTGAATAGTCAACCTATTATTTTCAAAGGTTATCCCAAATCCGGAGTTTTCAATTTTATTTACTGACAGCAGATTACACCGCAGGTCTGGCACAAACAGCACATTTTTCAATTTAACCTCCTTTGTATAAATAACACCTGACTCATATGCATTTAACACCTCACCGTCCTTGGCAATATTAATTTTAATAGGGGTCTCTAACTTCTCGATCCTACTAAAATATTCTCTTTTGTTAACCAGATGATCCGTAGCCCCAGAATCAACTATAAACTCTATTTTTCTGGAACTTTCCTGTGTTACTAATGCTTCTGAAGATGTCATAAAGGAAACCTCATCTTCTCTTTCCTTCTGAACAATATTAGCTGAGCCTTGTGCTTTTCTAAAACGGCACTGAGCCTTCCGGTGGCCCCGCTTCCCGCAATTATAACAGTTAAATGGGAAACTGCTGGTGCTGCTGCTTGGTGAATTATTAAATTTCTTATTATTCTGTTTCTTTCTTTGATTCAATATAAATGCATCACTCTCCTCTTGAGTTCCAAAACCTATTCTTTTAATTTCTTCATCTAATAATCTTTTCTTAATAAATTCTAACGTAATATCTGAACTATTTAAGGTTTCTATCGCCGTAACTACATATTGGAATGCCGGAGGCATAGCCAATAACATGTAGCAACAGACTTCACTCTCACTAGGTTGAGCGCCCGATTCTTTTAATTCTCTTACCAGTTTTTCAAAAACAATGAAATAGTTTTCAAGACCTTCCACTCCATCATATTTCTGGGTTAACAATCTTTTTCTTGTAATTAACTGTGACGCTATACCTTTCCTTGCAAAAGTATCATCAAGTTTCTTCAATAATTCTTTTGACGTTTTACACTCCTTGATTATTTCCAAATGAGTATCACTAATGCATTGGACCAGAATGTCCATGCATTTTCCTTCCTTCGTAGAATCCGGCTTTTCTTCTGATTCTGACGAAAATACGTAACTGTATAGATTTTGCGCTTGCAATACAATCTTTATTCTAAACAACCAGTTACTATAATTTGAGCCGGCAAATGGCGTGACGCCATACTTGTTCTTTTTGTCGTGTTCCTCCATTTCGCGGCGTGGCGTTCTTTTCTTTTCTTTTTTTTTTAATTTCTTCTGGCGTGACCTGGGCCCATAACCATGATAGGTGTACTTGGAGGATTCTTGTAGCCAGTAAAACTTCAGCCTTCTATATTAAAGACACTTTAATTTCTATTTCTATTAATAATTAGGATACACGACAAAAGCATGGTTGCACTTAGTGCAGACCACAGACAACGACTGACTTAGAAATTCTGAGTTGCCATAATACAGTTCAACATAAAATACAAACACGGCCCAACATTTCAACCGATTTTAATGATATTTGGTACAGAGTTAGCTTACATCCCGGGGAAGGACATAGGCTACTTTTTATCCCGGAAAATTAAATAGTTCTCATGGGATTTTTATAAAACTTAAATCCACGCGGACATCCTCTAGATTTAAATAAATTTAAATACATATCGAAAATTGCGGACCGGCAGGAATCGAACCCGCGTCTCCTGGGATCGCGCCCGACGCTCTGACACCTAAGCTAAGCTACGGCTCGCTTGCTGCCTGTGACGCAATTAGTAGTAACGTAGCTTAGTGGTCAGAGCGTCGGGCGCGATCCCAGGAGACGCGGGTTCGATTCCTGCCGGTCCGCAATTTTTGATATGTATCTATTTAAAATTATTTCGAAATTTCCTTGAAGTGTAGGTAAAACACTAATAAAAATATTTTGTTTTATCTTATTGAATGGTTTACTGGCGAGACTATCGATTCTCTCGTCCGTGGAGATGACGCCTTAAAAAATACTGTAAGAACTAGTTTATCTTCTTTTCTGTGTTCTCGCTGGATGTCAGTTTGATGAGCTTCATGGTGGGCGCTTCTATGAGGAGGTGGAAGGGCACAGCTACTACGTAAGTCACCACGAACACTCCCACTGATATGAGGAACTAGAAATAATTGTATTAAAAAAAACATTAAATACAAAGCTACATACAAAATACCTTCTTTTTTTTTATTTTTTTTATTCAGATACAAGTTAGCCCTTGACTGCAATCTCACCTGGTGGTAAGTGATGATGCAGTCTAAGATGATAGCGGGCTAACCTGGAAGGGGTATGGCAGTTTTTATTAAACCCATACCCCTCTGGTTTCTACACGGCATCGTACCGGAACGCTAAATCGCTTGGCGGCACGGCTTTGCCGGTAGGGTGGTAACTAGCCACGGCCGAAGCCTCCCACCAGAAGAACTACCTTCTTTTTAAATCATAATATTATACTTGCGCTGCGGCGGGCGATGGAGAGAGCTATGCTTGGAGTTTCTCTACGTAATCAAATCAGGAATGAGGAGATCCGTAGGAGAACTAGAGTAACCGACATAGCTCAACGGGTTGCGAAGCTGAAGTGAGTTCTTACCGTATTATAGAAACATACAGGTGTCAGCTGAGTTCTGATCCCTAAGCTCAAATCGATAAATATATAGTGCAGCAGATACACGCTGTATGACAGACGGCTCGGCAGCACCCAGCCCCGCCATTCCATCACTGCCTGAGACATCCCTGCAAGCAAATCCATACTAATATTATAAATGCGAAAGTGTGTCTGTGTGTCTGTGTTGGAGAGTTAAATCGAAGGACCGTAAGAATTATCAAAAATTATAAAAAAGGATGTTCAGTTGCCCAGAGTTTCTCAAAATCTACAACTTACAAAACTACCACTCACCGCTTGATCTGGAACGTCCAAATATCACCAGCATACAAAGGGATGGGCACGGCACAGCACAATTGTCCACCGGTGGGGTAAAACGTGGGATTCGAATGTTTTGTAGTTGTATTTATATGTATGTATGTATGTATATACTTTATTGCACCACAGAAACACAAATGACAGGTTACAAAAAGAAATCTTAATAAGTAGGTACAAAAAGGCGGTCTTATCGCTAAATAGCGATCTCTTCCAGACAACCTTAACGCTAGGGAAAAAACGAACAAATGGACAAACTTAAAAAAAATTATAACGCACGGCACAGGAGAAGCTCTGTATGTACGTACGACCGTAACGTACGGTGATTTGCAACGGACACTTTAATGCATCACTAATGACGTGTGAGGCGAATTTTATGGGTGCTATCCGCCAATCAGAATTTTCTATGTTCGGCGCGAGAGTGGCTTGTATTGCTAGCTGAAAATCCTGAAAAACAACTGGCTTTACTGAACAGCCTGTCTGTCTATCTGTCTATCCGTCTATAAAGAACCAAAAGCTTAATTTGCTATAATCCGCTGAAACAGGTCGAATCTGTACGGTGCAACATGCAGCATGCGAAAAGCACCGCCCGCCCTCCCACTGCTAAACACTGATGATCACAAGATCAAGCGTTTGCCTATAATGGATTAAAAAAACTCATAGTATACCTATGATCAAACTCACCATTAAATTTCAAAGTAGCTCCCACTATCCAGAATATTCCAATGAGTCCAACAAGGGCTCTATTGGTTCCCGCGTACAACATTCTGAGTGCGATGGACGACTGCTCGCCGTCAATGTAGAACAGACTGCCGCAGTATACCACCAGTATATACAGTGGTATTGAACACCAGCAGATGAAGCTACCGATCTGAAAGAAGAAGGAATATAAAAGTATCACAGATAGTAAAGCGAACTGCCACTGTATACGAAGAATAAATACATTTTTGCAATTGTGGATTGTAAGGTCTACAATAATATCTCCTAAGGATGCTCCGGTATCAGGGCGGAACGAGCGTCAAGTGTGTTCTGGAATTTGTGTGGTGCTGCGTGGTGGTGGAGCGTATTGCTTGCCTGGTGGCTGCTTTTCTCTGCATGTTTAGCAGTGGGCGGGCGGTGCATGCTGCATGTTGCACCATACAGATTTGATCTGTTTCAGCTGATTATAGCAAATTAAGCTTTTGGTTCATTGTTTTTAAATACGTCAGTAGGTATATTCTACACTAGCAGATAAAGCTTAAAAGCTATCGATCTGAAAGAAGAAGGTTTAGGGGAAGGTTAGGTTTAGGTTAAACCTGAGACGTTTTGGTCCGACCAGATTCGAAAAGCGGTCGACACACCCTTCTGCAATGCCTTCCGTACGACCTTCAACAGGGAAAAACCGGCTAAGTGCGAGTCAGGCTCGCGCAACGAGCGTTCCGTACTACAGTCGTAGTTTTTCGACTTTTTGGATGATAATTCAAAAACTATGACGCATAAAAATAAATAAAAATCTGTTTTAGAATGCACATGTAAAGCCCTTTCATATGATACCCCACTTGATATAGTTATCTAACTTCGAAAATTGAAAAAACTAATTATTAGTCCATGACCACAATTTTTTTGTGTGATGTAACCCTAGAGTCACGGTTTTCAGATTTTTCACCTTATTTCTGCTATAAAACCTACCTACCTGCCAAATTCCACTATCCTAAGACAACGGGAAGTGTCCTGTAGGTTCCTTGACAGACCGACAGACAGAGAGGATCCGTTTTTCCTTTTGAGGTACGGAAGCCTAAAGCTACCTTGAAATTAGGATATTCAAGTTTCTTCTGTTGCAAGTAGTAGACCAAGTATCCCGCAGCCAGGCCGATGATGAAACCGGACAAGTTATTGTGGCCCAACACGTGCATCTTACGGAAGTTCGCATCGGAGAGTGTTCGGTGTGTTCTGCAACGAAAGCAGACGAAACAGTCACTGCTTGAAACACTGTATAGTCCATAAAAACCCGACCAAGTGCGAGTCAGTCTCGCGCAACGAGAATTCCGTACTACAGTCGTATTTTTTCGACATTTTTTGCACGATAATTCAAAAACTATGATGCATAAAAATAAATAAAAATTTGTTTTGAAATGTACAGATGAAGACCTTTCATATGATACCCCACTTGATATAATTATCTCACTTCGAAAGTTAAAAATACTAATTATTATTAGTTCGTGACCACAATTTAATTTTTTTTGTGTGATGTATCCACAAATTCACGGTTTTCAGATTTTTCCCCGAATGTCAGCTCATAGATTACGTAAGAATCGTTCCGTTACGTTGAAAGGTGAAAATACTAATTATTTGCCCATGAAGACATTTTAATTTTTTTAATGATGTAATCACAAATTCACGGTTTTCAGATTTTTTCCCCTATATGTGCTATAAGACCTGCCTACCTGCCAAATTTCATGATTCTAGGTCAACGGGAAGTACCCTGTCTGTTTCTTGACAGACCGATAGACAGGCAGACAACAAAGTGATCCTATTAGGGTTCCGTTTTTCCTTTTGAGATGCGGAACCCTAAAAATGACTCCTCACGCGCCATTTTAACTCTATGGGTCAACTGTCATGTCAAAAGTACGGTTCGCCTTTAAAATAAGGACTAAAACCTCAGAATAAATACTTTTAGAAGTAGCCCTATTGTGACACTTACTGTTAGAGCGAGATAGCCTAAACGCATTTAAGCTCTTATTAGAACGTGTGATTCTGTTTTGTCCTTGGCACCGTGGCCACGTTTTTTTGTTTGCCAAAATGTATTTTTACGTGAGATTTTGGCAAACAACGTGAAGTGAGGTTATGTTGACTCAAGTATTGTAAATAAATAATTGATTCGTTTTGCTGTTTTTTGTTTTTGAAGTAGAATAGAATAGAATAGAATGTTTTTTTATTCATGTAAACTTTTTAAAAGTGCTTATGAATAGTCAGGTAGTTTTAATTTACCACTGGTTCGGAATGCCGTTCCTACCGAGAAGAACCAGCAAGAAACTCGGCGGTTGCTCTTTTTAATTTTTCAATTTACAATGTTATTATACCGTACTATACAAGCCATTGCAGCCCCGTGCATTGCTGGAGCGAGTCAAATCCAAGCTTTTTTTCCAAGTTATTGTGCTATGGTCGGTTGCAGTATACTAGACTAAAATAGATGGAGTATAAACACTTCACAAGTACCTAAGTACCTCTGCTTGAGCGAGACGGGCTGAATGTGCCAGGCTAGTTGCATATCTGGTATAGATATATCTGTGACTAAAATCATACTTTTGACATGAAAGGCCGGCCATACACGGACTGCTCGAGCGGTTAGCCAGTGATCAACATACACGGACCGCTCTTGCAGTCAGATTCAACAGCTTGAAGCTGCCATCGAGCAACCAGCAGTTGTCCTGACTGCTTCAAGCTGTCCGTGTATGGCCGGTCTAAAACACAAAAAGGGTGCACCGATCCCTCAGATTTTTCTTTCTTTCTAACACGTAGCGATACGAGTGTTCTCGCTTGCATACTTTTTAGCGTCTTAGCTCGGGTGAATGTGTGAAATTTAAAAATAGAGCGAAATTAATGTGATAAGTTTCAAACTTTGCGAGATTTGCTTTGTAATATTTCACAGGCTACTTTAAGGATGGGTTCTCAACGAGTCACACTGAATCGTGTCACATTGCGACTCGTTAGGAATCCATTGAAAAAAATCCCATCGAGTCACACCCAAGCTACAGTGTGACTCGTTGGGAATTACAATGTAGCTCTAGCTGCCTAGCATAATGAAGAAGTTTTTACATGAATTTTCAAATGGTCCACCTCTGGTCGGTACATACTCAGGTTTTAGCATCACAAACGCATCGATATCCATCCACCACACGTGCAGCGCTGGACTCGCCATCGCGAGCAACAGCAGGACGGTCAGGGTGGTTATCCTGAACCTCGTGCTCCGATTCCTGATCGCAAAGTGTATTAACACGCCCACAATGAAGAGCTGCATGTCTGCTGCTATGTACCTGAAAGTAAAAAAATTACCTGATTTTAAAAACAAGCAACTGCGAGCCGGACTCGGGTTCCGTACCAGTTACCACCGTACAAGAAATAACACTTTTTATTTATTTGTGATGATTTTTCCCTTTACTTGTGCTATGAGACATTTCTACCTGCCAAAATTCATGATTCTAGTTTTAGTTTAGTAGTTTAAAAAAACCGGTCAAGTGCGAGTCAGGCTCGCGCAATGAGGGTTCCGTACTACAGTCGTATTTTTTCGACATTTTGCACGACAATTCAAAAACTATGATGCATAAAAATAAATAAAAATCTGTTTTAGAATGTACAGGTGAAGACCTTTCATATGATACCCCACTTGATATAGTCACTCACTTCGAAAGTTGAAAATACTAATTATTAGTTCATGACCACAATTTTTTTTGTGTGATCTAACCCTAAATTCACGGTTTTCAGATTTTTCCCCAAATGTCAGCTATAAGATCTACCTACCTGCCAAATTTCATGATTCTAGGTCAACGGGAAGTATCCTGTAGGTTTCTTGACAGACAGACGGACAGACAGACAGACAGACAGACAGACAGACAACAAAGTGATCCTATAAGGGTTCAGTTTTTCCTTTTGAGGTACGGAACCCTAAAAAGGTTAAGTTTTGTACTCACCATGTCTGCAAAACGCAAAACGTGTCTTCAGGGATGTAGTTGTTAAAATAGAGAACGTGTGCCCAGAAGAATTGTCGGCATTGTGCTGACGAGCCGTGGGTAATGTGGAAGTCCCACAGGGGGCCGCTGGCGAGGTGCCGCATCCACGTCGCTGAGAACGCTACCACCATCGCTGCGGAGGGTGTTAACCTAAAAAAACCAGCAGGCTAATTACGTAAAACGTTGCAGTAGCGACAGCAACGCGACAGCAGTAGCAATGCGACAGTTCATAGATTACGTAAGAATCGTTACGTTACGTTGAAAGGTGAAAATACTAATTATTTGCCCATGAAGACATTTTAATTTTTTTAATGATGTAATCACAAATTCACGGTTTTCAGATTTTTTCCCCTATATGTGTAAGACCTACCTACCTGCCCAATTTCATGATTCTAGGTCAACGGCAAGTACCCTATAGGTTTCTTGACAGACAGACAGACAGACAACAAAGGTTCCGTTTTTCATTTAGAGGTACGGAACCCTAAAAATAAAACTTTAGGTGAAAATAATACAATAAAACTTAAAGCTAGCGTTATTTAATTACTATACAAATCTTGCACGCGTGGAATGGTGCCAAGAGTACTGGCTGCATTGCCGTGCTGGACAGCTAGGCTGATCCGTTGCGCAAAAAATGAGCCAGCCCTTCTGTCGCCAGATGACCTACCTATTAATCGCGGTCTAATGTTTCGTAATTATTTTTAGCACTAAGATTCCATGGTCCCAGGGTCTCCACGGCAAACGGAATCAAAATGTAACTCTCGATAAGAGAGGCGTACTTGCGCTGCTTGCTGTTTTCAGCCATTTCTGCTGCGGCTCCCGATCTGGATGCTGTCTCCCTGATATGACACGGTGCCAATGTGTCAACGCACATTGCGTCCCACCATTAGCGTCTCTTGCCATCATCCCCCCTAATTCCTGCCGGCTCAATGAGTGCAGGAAGGTCTATGGTGGCAAGAGCCCTTTTGATCTTATAAAGTTTAGGTTAGTTTATTTGTTACGTACCTCCACCATCTCATGAATATGATCTTCGGTATCAAGTTCCACGTCACTTGGCGCGTCTCCGTGGAGACCTGCATGAAGTACGTGAGCAGCATGCCGGTGGAGAAGAAGAACACCTGGACTATGTTGGTGCCGCTGAACGAGATCCGACCGAGTACATATTCGTAGGCCTATGACATTATTGTTTATTAACTGACTTCAAAAAAAGGAGAAGGTTCTCAATTCGCCGGAATCTTTTTTTTTTTATTATTATTAGAGCTCAGCTAACGGAAGAGTCTAAAAAAGGGCTCAGTCGTAAAAAAGGCTCGAGCCCTTTTTTGGGCTGAGGCTTTATTTTTCTTTAGTTTTTTAGGGTTACGTACCTCAAAAGGAATAACGGAACCCTTATAGGATCACTTTGTTGTCTGTTTGTCTGTCTGTCTGTCTGTCTGTTTGTCTGTCCGTCTGTCTGTCAAGAAACCTACAGGGTACTTTCCGTTGACCTAGAATCATGAAATTTGGCAGGTAGGTAGATCTTATAGCTGACATTTGGGGAAAAATCTGAAAACCGTGAATTTAAGGTTAGATCACACAAAAAAATTAAATTGTGGTCATGAACTAATAATTAGTATTTTCAACTTTTGAAGTGAGTGACTATATCAAGTGGGGTATCATGTGAAAGGTCTTCACCTGTACATTCTAAAACAGATTTTTATTTATTTTTATGCATCATAGTTTTTGAATTATCGTGCAAAATGTCGCCAAAATGAACCCTCATTGCGCGAGCCTGACTCGCACTTGGCCGGTTTTTTTCAGAAGAGTCTGTCTGTCTTTCTGTCTGTCTGTCTGTCTGTCCGTCTGTCCGTCCGTCCGTCTGTCCATCTGTCCGTCTGTCGTGTCGTGTGGTGCCGTGTCGTGTCGTGTTATGTGGTGTCGTGTGGTATCGTGTGGTGTCGTGTCGTGTCTATGTAACAGAGATAACCCTATATTAACTTCTCTCCGTGGATAGAGTGTAGTTTAATTACCTTTTCGAAGCTGTGAGGATCAGCACTAAAGGAATTGCCGATCATAAACACAACGTGACAATTCACCGTGAAGAATGTTACTATTGTCCTGCAAAATGAGAGTTCCATAACACAAAATCAAAGTATTGTTACAATAATAATGCTCTCCTGACTGAATTCATATCAAGGGGTATGAAGTGCTTCCGCCCCATCCAAACAAGGGGTGCCCTCAATCGTATCTCAACGAGTCACACTCAATCGTGTTACAGTGTGACTCGTTGGGAATTCATCGAAATATTTCTCCCATCGAGTCACACTGTTACTATAATAATCTAGTTGCAACCTTTTTATTAGCTCGATAGCTCAACCGAAAGGTCGCCGGTTCAAACCCCACCCGTTACACTATTGTCGTACCTACTCCTAGCACAAGTTTTACGCTTAATTGAAGGGGAAAGGGGAATATTAATCAACATGATAAACTTGGCTAATATTTAAAAAAGAAGAAGACGAGTCATAAGTAAAGGAATAAATCCGAAAGTGGATTTGTGGTTACATCACACAACAATAATTAAAAAGTGTTAATGAACAAATAATAATTAGTATTTTTAATTTTGAAAGCAAGATGACTATATCAAGTGAGGTATCATATAAAAAGGCTTCACTTGTGCATTTTAAAACAGGTATTTATTTATTTTTATGCATCATAATTTTTGAATTATCGTGAAAAATGTCGAAAAACTACGATTATAGTACGGAACACTCGGTGCACGAGTCTGACTCGCACTTGGCCGGGTTTTTTAAAGAATATTAGCCAAGTTCATCATGATGAGTATTGATGACTAGTACTCCCCTTTCCCCTCCAACTAAGCGTAAAGTTTGTGCTAGGAGTGGGTACGACAATAGTGCAACGGGTGGTGTTAGCATCAGCGACCTTTCAAATTTCAGTCCGCTCATTTAATCGTTGAGTTATTGAGGCTTAAAATAAAGGACGCCGTTTGAATGGCAAAATTCTACTATTATGCATGTTCCAGTTGATACAAGAAATCTTTCAATGTAAGCATATTGTTCTGAGGACCGGGTGTGGTGGCGCTCTTTAGGGAAGGCCTATGTCCAACAGTGGGCGTCAACATGCTGATGATGATGATGGTGATGATGATGAAACGTATTGTATAGTAATGTTGCAGTAGTGCTTATCAATAACTCACCGAAAGGCATGGACACTTTTGAAAACATTCACCCTAGGCTCACTTTCAGCTATTGTAGTCAATCCCTTGTAGTTTCGAGGAATAGAGAAACATAATAATACATCGTTGGCTGAAACACCTAAAAATAATATTAAAATAAATGAACTTAATGTAAGTTATCAATTGGGTGTGAACAAAAAACGAAATAACTAAAACAATTGAACAGGGAAGATGTTATTACACGACGACTTTAATTAAAACTAGGTATAAGAACGAAAAAATAGAGGGAATTTACGAGTAATACTAGCTAAAGGACAAATTTTATTCGGGCAAAAGAAAAATGCTGAGCGAATGTTAGAGCTGACTGTAAAATAAAAGGCACAAAAATTGTAGAAAAGGCTTAGTATGGTTAGGCTAATCATAGCTTTTTTTTAAAACAAGTGGTATATATAAAATTAAATTGAAAAAATAAAAAACAAAGACTGCTATGCCATATAGAATTTTTTCAAAAAGTTATAGCCAGTGTCACTCGGGATGGTTTAAAAATTCAAAAGATTATCCATCCATCCACATCTGTCCAGGCATTTAAAAATTATGCTGGACCAAAAAATGTTATAAACAGAGAAAAAACATTGCTTCATATAAAAATACCCTGAAAACATTTCACTCCTTTTTTGTGTAGTAAGTATATCTATTAATTTTCAGTTCCTTTGTCCATCGACTCAAGCGAAAAGCGAAAGCATGCGAAAAAGTGGTTTCTGCAATAGTGAAGTGATTTAAATCTAACTTCGAATTTCGATCCGATCTTTTTGCCGCTGAGCTATTGCGGCATTAAAATTAATGATGACTGACGATGAAGTTATAAAAACTAACCTTTTTTATGTTTTAATTCATTATTTTTATCATTTGAGTAGATCTCACAATAGCTTCCGACTAAACTGAGCACAACTAAAATAATAAATACACCAAGAAATATATAATCAGTGTAGTCCAAATTAAGTTGATCCTTATTTTTTTCTGATACACAATTCATGTTAAGCACTCTTGCCATTATATCGTACTTGTTGACTAGAGTTTCGTTAAGGCATCCCTCAAGGATCTCTCTTAGGTCCCTGTTTATATCTAAGCCTGCATTGCTGGCGTATGACTTGCATGTCCGTGTTACACAGACGCCTCTGTCTATTCTTGAATAGTTGTAGTGTTTCAATGTAAACTCGGAATACTCCTGGAAATAAATCATTTTCACTTTTAAATATTTAACGATACCCATACTTAATCCTGCATTATAATAATAACGGACGATAAATATTACTTAATTTTGAAAAAGTACTTAGTAATCTAAGGAGTTTGATTTGAAAACAGAAATTATTTTAGTAATCAGCGCCCTGAAAATCTCGAAATCAGCAGTCTGCAGGTTTCCATTTCTTGATGCGTTTACACCACCATTTATGTTGGGCCGGTGGCGGTGGCGTGACGCGATTAGACAAAATTTGTAGGTAATGGGGAACTTTCCTAAGGAGAACTTTAAGGTTGCACCAATACAAAAAAAAACTTAAATAAAGTAGGCTCCGATGGGCATATCATGCGAAGAAGCGACTACCCAATAAAGAATGTACCTAGTGAATATCCCCTCAAGACTACGAGGGAGAAAGAGCCCCAGCCACATGGTCACACGAGTTATCTACTCATGTGACATGGTGGTCCAATGTCGAGAGGGACGTTAAAGCCCCTAACATTTCGTCAATGGCAACCCAGGACAGAAAATCCTGGCGCTTATGTAGGTACAAGGAGGCCCAACCCCAAATAGGGTGTTGGACTGTAGTAATAAATTGAGTTGATGATGTGTGTGTGTGTGTGTATAGCGGTAGTTGAAGAGAGAATTAGTACCCTTATTATAAATGCGAGTGTGTTTGTTTGTTAGTTTGTCCTTCTACCACGTCGCAACGGTGCAACGGATTGACGTAATTTTTTGTATGGGTATAGATAAGGACCTGGAGAGTGACATAGGCTACTTTATAACCCGCAAAATCATATAATTCCCACGGGATTTTTAAAAAACCTAATTCCACGCAGACGATGTTAGTAATGAAATAAAAATCATAATTAATAAAATTATTAACGTCACGCTGTACGGAAGGCGATCAATGATGTCACAAGGCGATAAACGATGAATATTTTTCAATTTTTTAACATAAAATAAGTATAATATATCTTGATAATCTTGTGATGTATGAATAATATAATAATATCCAAGCATGTAGGTGTAAAGTTGTTCATATTTCGAGTTTTAAGAGTAAAGAAGAAGCCTAGAGTAATCACGCACTTATCTGATCCGAATCCGTGAAAATACAATTAATATAAAAATCGGCCAAGTGCGAATCAGACTCGCGCACTGAGGGTTCCGTACTACAATCGTATTTTATCGACATTTTGCACGATAAATCAAAAACACTTATCTGATCCGAATCCGTGAAAATACAATTAATATAAAAATCGGCCAATTGCGAATCAGACTCGCGCACTGAGTACAATCGTATTTTATCGACATTTTGGACGATAAATCAAAAACTACTTACTAGATCTCGTTCAAACCAATTTTCGGTGGAAGTTTGCATGGTTATGTACATCATATAATTTTTTTAGTTTTATCATTCCCTTATTTTAGAATTAACAGGGGAGAGGGGGGGGAGGAGAGGGGGGCACACATTTTACCACTTTGGAAGTGTCTCTCGCGTAAACTATTCGGTTTAGAAAAAAATGATACTAGAAACCTCAATATCATTTTTGAAGACCTATCCATAAATACCCCACACGTATGGGTTTGATGAAAAAAAAATTTGAGTTTCAGTTCTAAGTATGGTGAACCCCCAAAATTTATAGTTTTTTTTGTATTTTTGTGTGAAAATCTTAATTTTTCTCAAAGTCGTTTCTTAGCTGACACCTAACCTCAAGAAAAAACCTACTTTCCAAATTTCAAGTTAATTAATATAAAAGTGACCGACTTTCATACAAACTTCCATCCTCCATTTAACCCACTTAGGGGTGGAATTTCGAAAAATCCTTTCTTAGTGGATACTTACTCTTTACAAAGAATAGAACCTCCAAATTTCACGTCCTTAGGACTAGCGGTTTAGGCTGTGAGTTGATATATATGTCAGTCAGTCAGTCAGGACTTTGAATTTTAAATATATAGATTTGAATCCGAGGCACATCCGAGATATTTTCACGGATGATGGAGATGTATCGGATGACGGAAGTGGGATGTGGTGCGTAAAAGCTACCATAACAAACAGTTCTATGACTACTTCGCAAATCGGAACGTATTTTCACGGACTCGGATCGGATGAGTGCGTGATCGCTCTAAGTGATTAGAATATTATAATATTTTTTTTAGTACCAACCAATACCTATTATAAAAAACATAACAACCAAAAAAAAAAAATACCTGTTCAGTTGGATTGTGGTTCCCAGCTTATATTTTATAGATTAATGTTTTATAATAAAATTCCACAAGCAATTTTCGACTTGCCTTTACACAAGTTTAAAAAATGTGTTAAAAGTATGCTCCTAAAAAAAGCATATTATACAGTCGCAGACTATGTAAACGATAAAAAAGCTTGGATTTGACTCGCTCCAGCAATGCACGGGGCTGCAATGGCTTGTATAGTACGGTATAATAACATTGTAAATTGAAAAATTAAAAAGAGCAACCGCCGAGTTTCTTGCTGGTTCTTCTCGGTAGGAACGGCATTCCGAACCAGTGGTAAATTAAAACTACCTGACTATTGATAAGCACTTTTAAAAAGTTTACATGAATAAAAAAAACATTCTATTCTATTCTATTATAATAATATATTATTATTTATGAGATACAATCAATATCATAACCCATTTTATACGATTCCGTACTAAAATACTTAGTACCTACATAAAAAAATATATCAAAAAAACCAACATCCAAAACCACTACAACGTTATTTTTTACTTTGTAGTGGTTTTGGAAGACGGGTTTTTAAAGCTTTTTAGTGTATTGTAGTCATTGCTTGGTACGTAAAATATCAATTCACCAGCAAAACTTTCGAAATCCACACGGCTTAGGAGTTCCTTGCAGCATCAGGATTGAAGAGTTGGGACTCGGAATTCAATAACATAGTCTATGCTTGGCATTTACAATATTATTTCACCAAGAACAGCTCTTGAATCTCTATAGTTTAGGAGTGCTGTACCATGCATCATCAGGCTTGAGGAGTTCAGACTTGGAGTGTAATCATGATGCCGTTGCTTGATACCTACAATATCAATTCACCATCAGAAGTTCCTGAATCCCCACGGCTTAGGAGTTCAGTACCTTGCAGCATCAGATTGAGAAGTTGGGATCCGAAGGTCAATGGTGTAGTCTATGCTTCGCACCAAAATAATATTGCATCATCCGCAGTTCCTGAATCACAATAGTTTACCCTACATCATCAGGGTTGAGGAGTTGGGACTTCAAGAGTCCAAGCATAAAGTCGTTGCTTGGTACCTACTATATTAATTCACTATAAACGCTTCCTGAATCTTGATAACTTAGGCGGGCAGTAACCCTGCAGCATCAGGATTGAGGAGTTCCAGAAATTTTTATGGGACCACCACGGAAACATCCCCTGTTGATTAAAAATAATAATTTGTAAATCGGTCCAGAAACCTCGAAAAAAATCGGTGAACATACATTTAAAAAAAAAAACGGACGGAATTAAGAACCACCTCCTTTTTGGAAGTCGGTTAAAAATAGAGTAATTCCTGTAAATACCTGTAAATACTTTTATAAGCATTTTAGTTAGGTAAACAATAGGCTGAGATACTTCTCATAAAACAATCCAAGACCCTATTGAATGAGAAGGGCATGAGAAAGAATCGGAGATGCGACTAAATAGCTACCTGAATCAGCGTATACAGGTCATTTTTCGAGTCGGCATAGAGGTCTAAGTTGGCCACACAGTAGATGCCTCCAGGGTCTTCCATGCATTTCTCATAGTTCTCCAGCTCGAACAAGCGAGGCAGCCTCTCATACTCCGTTTCTGGAAGGGCAGATAACAGAAGAAGAAATATACCGCTGCTAACGGGCAAGGCATACCCATAGAAGGAGTCCTCTCGCTGTGACATATTTGCTGACAAATGGGCTGACCTCATGGGTCAGATTTTGCACTTTTGTGAAAATTTATAATTTTGCTTTTTAAAATTTATAATTTTAACAATTTTTGTATGTATGTTTATGTTAGTTTGTAGTCGTAGTTTAATTAGTGTAATTGGCTTTATGGCCGTTCTAATCTTCTTAATATATAAAAGGAAAAGGTGACTGACTGACTGACTGACTGATCTATCAACGCACAGCTCAAACTACTGGACGGATCGGGCTGAAATTTGGCATGCAGATAGCTATTATGACGTAGGCGTCCGCTAAGAAAGGATTTTTGAAAATTCAACTCCTAAGGGGGTGAAATAGGGGTTTGAAATTTGTGTAGTCCACGCGGACGAAGTCGCGAGCATAAGCTAGTTAAGTAATAAATAAATAAATAAAAAAAAATAAAAAAAATACCAGCAGAGCCAAGGATTCCTTTTGCTAAAAAGCGGCGAACCCTAAAGTTTGTGAATACTCTACTACTTTACTACTACTATTACTTTAACTTTAACTACTTACCGTTCAATTGGTATATAACTCCAAAAGTCTGACCAAACCAAAATACAAGACAAACACATACTTTGAGCATCATTCTGTTAATTAATCATAAAAATATATTAAACGATAATTAACACGAACAACGTCTTTACGTGTTGTTACTTTATTTTTATTGAACCGTTTGTTGATTTGGTTCTATAATATATAGCTATAGTCCGCGACAGGTCGAGATGGCAATCAGGGTATGAGGCGGGGGGACGCCCCGCACATCCGTACGTCACCCGCGCTAGCCCGCACCGGGTTAACGCGGGGGCTGTGCGGGCGTACGGGGCGTCCCCACTCCGATTGCCATCTCGACCTGTCTCGTTCTATACATAGATAGAAGTCTTTATTGGGTTCCGTACCTCAAAAGGAAAAACGGAACCTTTATAGGATCACTTTGTTGTCTGTCTGTCTGTCGGTGTGATAATAAACCTAAAATAGAGTACTTCCCGTTGACCTAGAATCATGAAATTTGGCAGGTAGGTAGGTCTTATAGCAGACATTAGGGGAAAAATCAGAAAACAGCGAATTTGTGGTTACATCACACAAAAAAAAATGTGGTCATGAACTAATAATTAGCATTTTCAATTTTTGAAGTAAGATAACTGTATCAAGTGGGGTATCATATGAAAGGGCTTCACATAATATTATGCATTCTTAAACAGAGTTTCATTTATTTTTATGCATCGTTTATCGTGCAAAATGTCGAAAAAATACGACTATAGTACGGAACCCTCGTTGCGCGAGCCTTACTCGCACTTGGCCGGTTTTTTACTCCGTTATGAATTCCTCCATACTCCGTCATAAAATATTTTCACTAGCTTATTCCCGCGATTTCGTCCGCGTGGGTAACACAAATTTCAAACCACTGTCTTACTCCCTTAGGGGTTGAATTTTCGAAAATCCTTTCTGAGCGGATGTCTTCTGCATAATATCTATCTGCATGCCAAATTTCAGCCCGATCCGTTCAGTAGTTTGAGCTGTGCGTTGATAGATCAGTCAGTCAGTCAGTCAGCTTTTCCTTTTATATAAGTAGTATATAGATAAGCTGTGATAGCCTAGTGGCTAGGACATCCGCCTTCTAATCCAAGGTCGAGGGTTTGAATCCGGGCACGCACCTCTAACTTTTCGAAGTTATGAGCGTTTTATGTAGGTAATTAAATAAAATTGAATAAGTTAAATTTTTTTTATGATCGTGTATAAATAACAGATTAAATAGTTCGTGCGAATTAAATCATAGGCTGTTATTAGAAGGTATCATTTTTTAGCTATTAAATTGATTGAGTGTTCAACATTTGATGGATAAACGTTGCCTGTTTAAATTGTCACTTAGTTTTTAGGCAGGTAATGAATTATTGTGGTAGGGGAGCCCAAGAGGGGATTTTGGGATTTACTCGAGCGCGTCATATTAAGACAAGGCAAGTTAATTAGATGCAGAAAAGTGTGCATTTAATTAATCTGACAATTTGACCGTGACCTAAGGAAATGGGAGAGTCGCAGTTTCAAAAATCAGCCATGACTTTTGGTTGCGTCCAAATCGTCAGTTTTTTTTAATAGGAGCTAGTTCAGTGTTCACTTAACATCGATTCTCAATATCTGACGCGCTCGATAAATGTTTTTAATTATATTTTCTCTTTTCTTTCTTTTGTTTTTAATTTATAGACTCGCGCTTGGCTGCAATTAGATCTGGTGGGAAGTGATAATGCAGCCTAAGCCCCCTACCCCTTCGTACAACCACCCCCAATATGCAAACCGGCAGATAAATATTTTTGTCATAAAAAAACTCGCGCTCGAGTATTTCTTTGTGACTATATTTTTTACATTTTCGCTCTCCCCACCAGTGAAAGGGGTTACATCATATAACCTTTTTTTGTTTTTAGCGCCTAATCTTCACAATCCAATAGGTCCTCACGACGCTCGAGTAAATCCCTATTTAGCATCTTTGGTCACTACCCATATTATAAATGCGAAAGTGTGTTTGTTTGTTGGTTTGCTGGTTTGTCCTTCAATCACGTCGCAACGGAGCAACGGATCGAAGTAATTTTTTGCATGGGTAGGTATAGTTAAAACACCCCGAGAGTGACAAAGGCTACTTTTTTTTCGGAAAACCAAAGAGTTCCCATGTGATATCCCACCTAGTATTTAAATAAGATCGTAACCTCTGAAACTGATAGCATGTTAGCCCTTGACTTGACTGCGATTATGGCAATTTAATTAAAATTAAACCCATTCTTAGATACCTACCCCTAATCGCTTTTTATGCTAATTTACATATTTTCTGTGCTCCTTCATTATGCGCTTGCGCTTTGCGCATCGCCATAGACAGACACACACACAAACAAAACGGTCAAATCTGCAACACCCCTGTTTTTGCGTCAGAGGTTAAAATGATTATTCCACGGCGACTCAAAGCAGCCTTTTTTTCCTTTTTTTCTAAACGATGGGAAATGCGTTTACGCATCGCCCCCTCCTGGAAGCCAGCCAGCTAACCAGCCAGCCAACCAACTGGAGGGAAGGGAGGAGGAGAGGCGACCGGAATACCCACTAAAATCCAGCAGAGCTCCTGCGCGTCTCCTGGTGACTGGGTCACGGGAACGCCGGAGCAAACCACCGTGACCCAGTCAGTGACATCCGCTGAAGCGGACCCTCCACCGGGGACCCCGCTCACGAGGTCCCCACACCGCACGTCCGAGGCGCCGACCAAGTGCGTGCGCCTCCCGACCCGGGCAACGGGCGACAACTGCAGAGTCGGCGCACGTCGCCCGTGTCCCATCCTCCGCCTCGTCCGCTGTCTCCTCTGCTAGTCAGAGGGACACGCGGAGAAACCTCCCCCCTGCCACGTCATTAGCCATAGCCAACAATATCTCCGTAGAGAAATTATTAGCCATGTTAAGGGGCGCACCGGCCCGAATACTGCTCTTCCCCTCCGAATACTGCTCTTCCCCTCCGAATACTGCTCTTCCCCTCCGAATACTGCTCTTCCCCTCCAAATACTGCTCTTCCCCTCCGAATACTGCTCTTCCCCTCCGAATACTGCTCTTCCCCTCCGAATACTGCTCTTCCCCTCCGAATACTGCTCTTCCCCTCCGAATACTGCTCTTCCCCTCCGAATACTGCTCTTCCCCTCCGAATACTGCTCTTCCCCTGGGACGTATCCAAAAGGAACCAGCAGCACCCAGACACACTGGAAGGTTACCTGGCTGGCACCTGAATACCTGGCTGGTCCCCCCCCCCCCCTTTGTCCATCCGTCCATCCGTCTGCCTGCGGCCTGTATCTCGTGAACCGTAATAAGTGTGTATTCTATTGTCACTCTAACAATTAAAAAAAAATGGCCGCCATAAAAATTTAAAATTGTCTTTCTTGTATGATGGTATAACGGAACCCTTCCAGTGCGACTCCGACTCGCACTTGACCGATTTTTACTCGATTTTGGTTTGATGGGTTAGATACTTATTATAATTTCAGCAGTCTATAAATTTTTATAAAGTGACTAACTTATGCCCGCGACTTCGTCCGCGTGGACTACACAAATTTCAAACCCCCTATTTCACTCCATTAGGGGTTGGATTTTCCAAAATCCTTTCTTAGCGGATGTCTACGTCATAATAGCTATCTGCATGCCGAATTTTAACCTGATCCGTCCAGTAGTCTGAGCTGTGCGTTAATAGATCAGTCCGTCATGCAGACAGTCAGTTTAGTTTAGTTTAATTACTTTTAGTTTAATAGCTGTGACACACAGACGGACAGATGGGCTGGACGAAATCTATACTATAATTTATGTATATACTAATATTATAAAGACAGTTTTTTATTTATTATAGGCGCACGCTTGACCATAATCACACCTGATGGGAAGTGATGATGTGGCCTAAGATGGGACGCGTTTGCCTAGAAGGTCATTCACAGGAATTCACTTTCGTTTTAAAGATACCCGGATTATAATTGGCAGGGAACACTGATATAGGAAGAGTATTCCAGACCCTAGACATGCGTATAAGGAATGATGACGCAAAGCGTTTCGTACGCGAAAATGAAATGTTGACGACATAGGGGTGGAAACTCGCCCGGTGTCTTGCGGTACGGTGGTAGAAAGGTGAGGGAGGGACAAGATCGAACAGCTCCTGAGCACACTCTCCGAAATATATCCTGTAAAACACCTATAGGCTGGCAACTTCCTTTACTTGTGCAGTACTATTCTGTGCTTGTGCTATAATAGGTACCTACCTACCTACCAAATTTCATGATTATATGTCAACGGGAAGTACCCTATAGGTTTTCTTGACAGACACAATGGACAGACGGACAACAAAGTGATCCTATAAGAGTTCCGTTTTTCCTTTTGAGGTATGGAACCCTAATAAAAGTCCAAGACCCTATAAAATGAGACAAGGGCATGAGAAAGAAACAAAGATGCGACTAAATAGTTAGTCGTGTATGGCAGGTACCTACTCAAATTTAAATTATTTAACACACTGCTGTTTACAAATAATTTAAATTTAAATAATTATACTATTGTTTTATGAAACTGCCAAAGTTTTCCTAATTTTTGCAGCAGATTCTAAAAAATAATCATATTCTTCATCTTATCTTATATAATATTTATGTGCATAATTATTATACTTCTAAATATATAAAAGGAAAAAGGGCTGACTGACCGACTAACTGATCTGTCAACGCACAGCTCAAACTACTGGACGGAGTGGACGGATCGGGCTGAAATTTGGCCTGCAGATAGCTATTTATGACTGTGATTATGTCGTAGACATCCGCTAAGAAAGGGTTTTTGAAAATTCAACCTCTAAAGGGGTGAAATAGGGGTTTGAACTTTGTGTATTCCACACGGACGAAATCGCGAGCATAAGCTAGTACCTATGTACCTATAGGTATATTATAAGTCCGTTCAAAATAGTCAAGGGTACAATAATTTGCATAGAGCTAAAATTGGTACGAATGCTTGGGAACACCATTGTTAATGAATTGGGTATTTTGACTACATCAAAAATAAATTTTTCTCAGTGGTCTTCCAAAATACGTAAAATAAAATACGTTTGTTGGTTTTAAGTGTAATAACCATTTTAAATTATCGATTAAACTAAAAAAAGCACGTCAAATGATTGTGACGTCACACACCGGTATTTCATAGAATCTCGCATACTAAGCGCGCGTTTTGACGTTTGATAAAAAGTTACTGATTTGACTAGTTGTCAAATACCGTATTGTGAAAAGACATGGCTGATGGCGGCTACGGTATCCCGTAGTCGCCATGTTAATTCCGACTGTGACGTCACATGGATGGCAATTGTAACGTATTTCACTAAAAAACACCGTTGCTTACCAATCTGTGTGACGTCATGACAGCTCATGAACCTAAACAAATGGCGGGCACCATTTTCGCGGCGAAATTTTAAATGCATTTTTATTACACTTATCGATCGTATAAACTTTTTGTAAATTTTTGGTAGTTTATTATCACTTTAGGATGAAATTAAGACACTTTTCAAAAATGGGTAAAGTACCCTATTGTTCCACTCATTATAAGTCCCGCAAATTACTATTGCGTTGGAACCATGTCTCATTAACGTGGAAATGACGTCATTTTGACGTCAGGCGAAATAAAAATATACCATCTGGTCGAAACTTCAGTCTAGTGCTGACGTCACTAAAATGACGGCCACGCGCATTAGCTATATGCGGGACTTATTTATACTACGTTCCTATCTGGTACCTATCTCAATTAAAGCAATCTTTATCAGATAATTTACCGTTTCTTTGTTGATATAATTACTATCTTAGGTAGGTAGTTTCGCTCCGTATACTTAGGCTTTTTTTTTAAATAGAGATAGCGAGCAAACGAGCAGGCGGGTCACCTGATGTTAAGTGATTACCGCCGCCCATGAACATTTGCAGCACCAGAGGAACCGCCGATGCGTTGCCGGCCTTTTAGGAATTTGTTGGTCCGCCCCTTGAATAACCCCATGTTGTAATCTAGTGGGAACACCGCCGATGGGAGTTGGTTCCACAGTTTGCATGTGCGTGGAAACAAGGATCTGGCACAGAGGACGGTCGAAGTGCACCAGACACCCAGGTGGTGAGGGTGAAATTCCTTATGGTGGCGCGCGGTGCGGTTGTAGAAAAATGAGGGTGGTATGAGGTCAAAAAGCTCTTCAGAGCACTCCCCATTATAAAGGCGATAGAACACGCATAGAGAGCTAACGTCTCTGCGGTGTTCCAGGCTTTCCAACGAGCCTATTAGTTTGGGATCGTCCACAAGTCGAACAGCCCGCCTTTGGATCCGATCAAATGGAAGGATTATTTCCATAATAAGTAGGTAGGTATTTTTTTTTCTCAGTAGTCACATACTGTATTTTGTACCTAATTATAATAATAATCCATACTTCTATACTAATTGGCCTAATGTTTTTTTTTTTTTTTTTTTGACATAAGCATATACAATATTAAAAATGGTACAAGATCAAGAACTGGCTATCCTAGCTAGATTTTTAGATCTGTGTTAAGGATAGCCAGCCCTCTCCCTCGGTTAACTAAAAATAAATAAAAACATGAGTGCACAAGCACAAATCAGTTATTACAGAAGGTTGCTGTTCTTTAACGTTTTTGCACTTAAATAAACGTATGATTTATGAACCTAAAAGTTAAAGGTGTTAAAAGTATGCTCCTAAAAAAAGCATATTATACAGTCGCAGACTATGTAAACGATAAAAAAGCTTGGATTTGACTCGCTCCAGCAATGCACGGGGCTGCAATGGCTTGTATAGTACGGTATAATAACATTGTAAATTGAAAAATTAAAAAGAGCAACCGCCGAGTTTCTTGCTGGTTCTTCTCGGTAGGAACGGCATTCCGAACCAGTGGTAAATTAAAACTACCTGACTATTCATACGCACTTTTAAAAAGTTTACATGAATAAAAAAACATTCTATTCTATTCTATTCTATAATAGCCAGCGCGTGCTAGACCTTCGTTATTTTATAAAAACTGAAAGCCACCATGATCCGAACGTCATAATCCCTGATCGTTCCTCCGTTTTGGGGACAACACGCAGAGAAACTTTCAGCTTTTATAAAATAACGAAGGTTTAGCACACGCTGGCTCTTAGTCTTAGTCAATAAATAACAGATCAAAACAAAATACTTGCATAATAAAAGACTTGCTAACTCATAGAGTTCGTTTCCATTGTCAGCCCTACGACATTTTAAAATTTAATTTAAGTTAATATTCAATCATCATTAATCTTAAAGTAAACTGTATAAGTCTCATCTACATTATTGCAACTGTATCTGCATTTTATTAAATAAATGAATCAATGAATTTGTGACTTCTTGGCATTGACCTGCGACCTCAGAAAACCCCTTAAAAACTCTAGCAGAGACAAATCGCACTGAAATAAACACTATTAATGAAAGGATACAAAAATATGCAATAATGCCATGAAAACAGCGTTTTATGAATATGCATATGCAACCGGTTAACAATGGATTAACTATTATAAATAATAATAGTTAATCCATTATGAGCGCAAACTCGCCGATAAACTGATGTGCAGTTTGGCGAGATAGAAATTGTTATATTACGTGTGCATTATCCATACTATAATATTATAAATGCGAAAGTGTGTCTGTCTGTCTGTCTGCTAGCTTTTCACGGCTCAACCGTTTAACCGATTTAGACGAAATTTGGTACAGAGATAGCTTCATCTAGTAATAAATAAATTAAAAAAACTACAATGATTATTGTGACGCAATTTTCCATTCGCCGCACCGGCAACAACAGGGCAACATGACGTACTCGTAACGTAATCTTCATGCCGTCACGTCATGTTCCCGCTGTCGGCCCGTGACACGTGCCGTGTCGTCCTGTGGAAAAATGACCTTGTAAATAGGAAATAGAGTTGTTACGAGTTGTTATTGTAAAGTGGTCTCTATAATGAAGCATATAACACATAACCTCGCTTGTTAAAATCTTATTTAACGTCGATAGTGAACAAGCAAAATTATGTAACTGACATTTAAAAAAAACCGATATATTAAATTTTTATTTATTTATTTAAAAAAAAAAATTTAAAAATGTTTCTATAGCCGTCTTTGGGCAAAAGAAATATACTAAACTAGATGATGTCCGCAACTTACGTACGCGTGGACTACAGAAATTTCAAACCCTTATTTCACCCCTTAAGGGGTTGAATTTTGAGAAATCCTTTCTTAGCGGATGTTAACGTCATAATAGCTATCTGCATGCCAAATTTCAGCCCGATCCGTCCAGTAGTTTGAGCTGTGCGTTGATAGATCAGTCAGTCAGTCAGTCAGTCACCTTTTCCTTTTATATATTTAGACTAGTTGATGCCCGCGACTTCGTCCGCGTGGAATTAGGTTTTATTGACACTTTATTGCACACAACACAAAGTAAACATTGAAAAAACACAATACAGGATCTTATTCTAATAGATGTAGCATGCAAAGGCGGCCTTATCGCTAAAGCGATCTCTTCCAGGTTTTTAAAAATCCTGTGGGAACTCTTTGATTTTCCGGGATAAAAAGTTTATCTATACCCATACAAAAAATCACGTCAATCCGTTGCACCGTTGCGACGTGATTGAAAGAAAAACCAACAAACCAACAAACAAACACACTTTCGCATTTATAATAAGGGTACTGATTACTGACGTTAAAAAGTCACTTATTCACTTTTGCTTTAACGCAGACGATATAATTCTATGAGTTTGCTCTATGAGATAACAACTTTGATTGCCGGAACGGGTCACAGTCACAACTACACTAGCGGCACGCTATGATGGCCGGTTTGACACATTACAATAGTGATGTGGAATGTCAATTTATTCTCGAACAAAAAACAATTAAGTTTTGTTTTTGTACCTGATTAAATAGGTTTAATAAAACAAAAATGTATATGTTTATTTAATTTATTTGAACGAACTGAATATTTGAACGAAAATGAATATACATACTTTATATGCACACAAGAAACATATGAATACAAAAGATACCGAAAAAGGTGCCACAAAAGGCCATAATTAATCAGATTCGTCCATACTACTATTTTCACTGTCGTCACTGCTATCATCACATACATTAATAATTATATGTTCGTTTTCTATAATATTATCTATTTTCACATCTCTTTCATAATCTTCCCTTATTAATTTAACAGTTCTATTCACAACCTTTTCCCAGTCTCCTTTAGTCACATGTTCACAAGCTTCTTCTAATAATTTTAGCATTTTTTTTGTGGTAAATGGGGGTTCTGTATTGTGTCTTGCAGCATATCCCTTAATTTGAGCCCACACCAACTCAATCGCATTATACTCACAATGGTAAGGCGGTAACCGTATAACTCTGTGCCCATGTTCTAATGCTATTTCGTCAATGACGTATCGGATCTTGGTTGGTTTGTTTTCTTTTAAAAGACGTACTAATTCCGCTTTTAACATATTCATGTTTGCATCTACGCCATTTTTACGAAGCCATGCGACGATATCAGCTTTCTTTTGGGATTGGGCAGGTGGCTTGTCAATTTGCATCGAGTGGTATGGGGCGTTGTCCATAATTATAATAGATGGTTCAGGGAGGCTACACAACATTGAGGTAAACCATTCAGTAAACTTTTCTCCATTCATGTCTTCATGATAGTCTCCAGTGGTTTTTGACGCAAAAGCCATGAGAGAACCTTCGACAAACCCGTTGATGGTTCCGGCGTGACAAATTATAAGTCGCGATCCTTTTCCTACAGGAACTTTGGAAGTAGATGCTGCTGTGTCATCGTTCCAAGAACGGCCTACAGTATGGTTAGCATTAAGCCATGTTTCATCCAAGAACACAACATTTTGCCAATTTTTGATTTCTTTCACTTGCCGTAAAAAAGTATACCTTGCCATCGCTATATCAAATCTTTCCATCAATATTTTGCGTTTGTTACATTTTTTGTATCGAAATCCAATGGTCTTCAAAATCTTCGTTAAAGAACTTTCCCCACCGAAGAATAATCCAGCTTCCTTCAGTGAATGCACCAACTTTTTTCTTGTTGGATACTCCTTCTGTAAATAGTAGCCGTAACATGTCTTCGGATAGCATCGGCATCAAAGCTATCGATGCCTACGACTGGTTTTGCTCGTTTTCTCTTTTTTGGTGTGTGAAGTTTATTTTCTTCTGTGCCAGTCTCGCCATATTTTTTTTTAGTTATCCGTCTAACAGTTCGTTGTCCAATATTAAGCGCATCAGCTACGCGTTCAACCACTGACGTTATAGGTAAAATTGGCCCTCCATTTTGAGCTTCACGATCGAAATAGTTACGAAGGCGTATTAGGAACTCACGTGTCTGACTATTTAGAACAGTTCTCTGCGTACGTTCGGTCATATCGACGAAATCCACAACAAAGGGCTTGAACAGAGTCCAAATTAACGAGCAAGGGTCAACAGTAATGCAGTATCAATATTTGAAATCCAAAGCCAGGTCAAAACTATATCACAATCGCATTGCACTGACAGTTTATACTTTTCGAAGCAACGTCAATTCGAAACTGCTTTGTTTTGCATTGAGCATTGACGCGAGTTTGCCGGAGGTAGTAGTTGTGCTAGCCAGCGATCCTATGTGACGATCGTATTAGATTCCATTTTTAAAAATTTATTGATATTTTTTTGCGATTTCAGAGGTTTGTCCACATAGTGAAAATTGTTCATATTCACAAGTACATTCACCCCTTAAATGGTGCAAACTGATTTTTCTACACTTGTATACATTTAAGAAATCAATTTAATAAATAAATTTTGAGTCCTAAACCTAAAACTACATTCGATAAAATTTATGAATCTCTGCACATCACTATCGTCAATAAAGTAATACAATTATTTCCTTCAAAGTCGTTATCAATTAATACGGAACTTCATGAGCGGACAAACGTCAAACCGGCCATCATAGCGTGCCGCTAGTTTAGTTACAAATCAGCTGCTCGCAATGGCTGACGCGGAAATAACGTTGGGCGAAGTGCTGGACACAATCCTCGACGATCATGAGTACAAGCCTCGAAACATCAAGGTCAAGACGATCACAACAGGCGGTGCGAACTACACATCCTCTCTGTTCATCATCAACGTTGCATCACCGAATCGTGATGACTTAAATCTATTCGCAAAAGTCGCTTGCATAGGAGAAACTATGAGAACTAATATGAATGCAGATTGGTTGTTCGGCACAGAAAGATTTGTCTACACGCAATTAGTAAAAATTTACAATAATATACAAGATATAAATAACGTGAAAGAAGAACATAGGTTCGTGTTCCCCAAATTTTATGGCTGCAATCCCGATTTGGGAAAGGAAACGATAGTGATGGAGAATTTAGTTGAAGCTGGATTTAAAATGTTTAACCGATTTCTTTCTATGGATTGGGATCATGCGAGTGTAGCAGTGGAGGACCTTGCGAGGTTCCATGCTTTGTCGTTTGCGTTTGAGAAGTATTATCCGAACAGATTTGAGGAGGTTGTGCCTAACATGAAGTTTAGGATTGGTACTGGGGACGAGCCGACTGAAGAGATGCGAGCTTTGTGGCAAAAGATGGTGGATAGATCTTTAGGTAAATAGAATTAAACTCTTAACTTTTATTCTAGTTATTAGAATCATTGGACTGTTGCAGGATAATCTAAATATATAAAAGGAAAAGGTGACTGACTGACTGACTGACTGACTGACTGACTGACTGACTGACTGACTGATCTATCAACGTACAGCTTAAACTACTGGATGGATCGGGCTGAAATTTGGCATGCAGATAGCTATTATGACGTAGGCATCCGCTAAGAAAGGATTTTTAAAAATTCAACCCCTAAGGGGGTGAAATAGGGGTTTGAAATTTGTGTAGTCCACGCGGACGAAGTCGCGGGCATAAGCTAGTTAAAAATAAAACTATAGAATAGAATAGAATGTTTTTTTATTCATGTAAACTTTTTAAAAGTGCTTATGAATAGTCAGGTAGTTTTAATTTACCACTGGTTCGGAATGCCGTTCCTACCGAGAAGAACCAGCAAGAAACTCGGCGGTTGCTCTTTTTAATTTTTCAATTTACAATGTTATTATACCGTACTATACAAGCCATTGCAGCCCCGTGCATTGCTGGAGCGAGTCAAATCCAAGCTTTTTTATCGTTTACATAGTCTGCGACTGTATAATATGCTTTTTTTAGGAGCATACTTTTAACACATTTTTTAAACTTGTGTAAAGGCAAGTCTAAAATTGCTTGTGGAATTTTATTATAAAATATTACACTCATTCCCACAAATGACTTTCGCACCTTCCAGAGGCGGAGCGCAGGAGTAGCTAGCTTATTTTTGTTTCTAGTTTGCCTATCATGGAGATCACTGATTTTAAATTATATTATCAATACTTATAATAAAACTGTATTGTAAATATATTGGGAAGCTACTGTAAGAATACCTATTTCCTTAAATATCTCTCGTAGGGAATAGCGCGGTTTTAAATTATAAATTGCACGTATTGCCCTATATAATATGACACATTTTAAAAAACTAACCATAGATCTGGTGACAGAAGGACTGGCTAATTTTTGCGCAAAGGATCGGCGTGGCTGTCCAGCGCGGCAATGCAGCCAGTAATCTTGGCGCCATTCCACGCGGGCTTAGTTAGATCTGGCTAGCTAGGATAAAGCTAGGTTAGAAAAAACTTGAATAACCCCATGTTGTAATCTAATGTACCTAACCATGTTGTAATCCTTTGTTCGCGGACAGATTTTCAAAAAAAACTTTTATAAGTACGTATTACCTATATGCTCCTGAAAAAATATAATATTACAGAATCGAAGATTCTAAACTAGCTTAATCCCGCGACTTCGTTCGCGTGTACTACACAAATTTCAAACCCCTGTTTTATCCCTTTTTGAAAAATCCTTTCTTTGCGGATGTCTACGTCATAATTACTATCTGCATGCCAAATTTCAGCCCGATCCATCCAGTAGTTTGAGCTGTGCGTTGATAGACTAGTCAGTCAGTCAGTCAGTCAGTCAGTCAGCTTTTCCTTTTATATGTATAGATGATAATAGCGTGCATTCGACTCGCAGCTCGCTCCAGCAATGCACGGGACTGCATTTTTTTAATACATGGAATATTGAAAATCGAATCTTATAGATTTTTTTTTAAATTAAATATTAGCCATGTTAAATGACTAATATTCCTCTTTCCTCTCCAACTAAGCGTCGAGCTTGTGCTAGGAGTAGGTACGACAATAGTGCAACGGGCGGGGTCGACCTTTTTTTCGGTTTTCAGTCCACTCTTTTACCCGTTGAGCTATTGAGCTATTGAGATATGGATGTCTTACTTTCCAGAAGTGATAAAGGAGGAGCAGAGGGACCGAGTGAGGAGCTACATGTTGAATAGCAAGCTGTTAGACAAGTTCAACAAGCCCATTGGGAAGCCAGTCGTTGCGCACGGAGACTACAGACTGAGCAACTTGATGTTTAGGAGACGGGTAAGTCGATAGTCGAATAACAGAGGAAATAAATCGACTTCTTAATGGGGTAAAAGGAAAAACGGAACCCTTATAGGATCACTTTGTTGTCTGTCTGTCTGTCTGCCTGTCTGTCTGTCTATCTGTCTGTCGGTCTGTCAAGAAACCTACAGGGTACTTCCCGTTGATCTAGAATCATGAAATTTGGCAGGTACGTAGATCTTATAGCAGACATTCGGGGAAAAATCTGAAAAACATGAATTTGTGGTTACATCACACAAAAAAAATTATATTATGGTCATGAACTAATAATTAGTATTTTCAATTTTCGAACTAAGATAACTATATCAAGTGGGGGTATATATGAAAGGTCTTCACTTGTGCATTCTTAAACAGATTTTTTTTGCATCATTGCTTTTGAGTTATCGTGCAAAATTTTGAAAAAATACGACTCTAGTACGGAACCCTCGTTGCGCGAGCTTGACTCGCACTTGGCCGGTTTTTTATTATTTTATTATAAACTAGGATAAAAATTATGACGTAAACTGAAAAAACTAATCGATCAAATAACAAAAAAGTTATAAGCATTTAAGTAAATATTTCTGATTAGACAGAGATAGCGATAAATAGAATTTTGACGTCACACCTTACTAATGCCATAGTAGCTTCGTGCGGTTTCATACAAATTTTCGTTTTGCGAGAAAGGGATAGAAGACCCTCCTACTCCAAAACTAAAATGCCTGTAACTTTGTAAATCTTTGTTGGATTTTAATATTTTTTCAGCGTACCTACGTCATTTTTTATACTAGTTTATAATAAATAAAGTAATAATAATTATCAAATTCAAAAGTAGGAAAATACCCAATTCATCGTTAACTGTTCAAGTACGCGGCCAAAAGTAATGTACATCGGCCTTCAGAATGACATTTCGGCTTTGTAGAGCGTTGTCTCTGTCACTCAATAGCTCAACGGGTAAAGGAGTGGACTGAAAACCGGAAGGTCGACGGTTCAAACCCCGCCCGTTGCACTATTGTCGTACCTACTCCTAGCACAAGCTTGACGCTTAGTTGGAGAGGAAAGGGGAATATTAGTCATTAAACATGGCTAATATTCTATGAAAAAAAAATATTATGTAAGTATCTATTTCATCATCATCATCATCAACCAATAGACATCACGCCACGGTCTTGGCCGCCTGGATCCAGCGGCTCCCTGCGACTCGTCTGATGTCGTCCGTCCACCTAGTGGGGGGTCTTCCAACGCTGCGTCTTTCGGTGCGAGGTCGCCATTCCAGCACCTTGAGACCCCAACGCCTATCTATTTACTTACATTTAAAATATTTTAAGAGCATTTTATTTGTAAAAAATCAAACTTATTATGGAAATCAATTCGTAACGCGTTCTTACGATAATAATTATAGTACGCGACAAGTCGAGATGGCAATCAGGGTGAAGACACCCCACATAACCGCACAGCTCCCGTGCTAGCCCGGTGCGGGATAGCGCGCGTGACGTGCGGGTAAGCGGGGCGTCTCCCCGACTCATACCCCGTTTGCCATCTCGACCTGTCGCGTACTATAGATATTTTATAGCTGATGCCCGCGACTTCGTCCGCGTGGAATTAGGTTTTTTTAAAAATCCCGTGGGAACTCCTTGATTTTCCGGGATAAGAAGTAGCCTATGTCACTCCCCAGGTCTTTATCTATACCCATGCAAAAAATCACGTCAATCCGTTGCACCGTTGCGACGTGATTGAAGGACAAACCAACAAACCAATAAACCAACAAACAAACACACTTTCGCATTTATAATAAGGGTACTGATGTAGGTAGATATAACAATAACTGACATGTGCTTTAATCAAATGTTGCAATGTTAAAATACATATTATATCTCTTTTATGATGTCAATTGTAATGGAATGCAAATTAAACTAATTCAAATGCAAAACCGCATCAGTCAGCCAATAAGCATAAAATCTCGTACCTGCCTACTTATGCCATAATAATTATATCTAGGTAGGTATTATTATTATTTTTTATATTATTTATTTTATAGCGGAAATGGATATACACACTTCACATTCTGTGAAAATTTCAACTCTCTACCTATTACGGTTCACGAGATACAGCCCGCTGACAGACAGACGGACGGATGAACGGCGGAGAGTCCCGTTGGCATCCTTCAGGTACGGAACCCTAAAAACGAATGCATGGATAAGCTGACAGGTCAAAAAAAATTAAAAAACCGACTTCCAAAACCAAAACAAAGTAAACAATAGCTTTTGTTTCTACACGTGTATTTATGTTGAAGTCGGACGAGCTTTACGCTTTGATTTCTAGTTTCTGTTATTATGCTCGCCCGACTTCAAACATAGTACATACACGTGTAGAAGCAAAAGTTATTTTTTACTTTGTAGTAGTTTTGGAAGTCGGTTAAAAAGACAAGAAAAGGAGATGGACAAAAATTTTATGGAGGCGTGCCCCAGAACGTACAGACATGATAATATATGCGCCATTTAATAAATGTACAGAGATGATAAATATCTGCCATTTTATGTAAATGGCAGATATTTATATTTTTATTCCCTTTTTTTTTCTTTCAATGTTCTCAGCGTACATGTTCAAAATTCTTTGATCTTTTATCGTTTTGTATTTTATGTCTTTTTTCTTGTACCTTTATTTGTATTTAAATTTATTATTAATCATCTAGTTAGTGTAAGTGGCACTGCCGTTCTAATTAGATATATATAAAAAAAAAAAAAAAGTAAAAATCTTCTATTTTAAGAAAAAAAAAGTCGCATGTTGTTTTGCAGTCGTGGCATTAAGTTCATGATAGGCATAGTTCAGCCATAGGCAAATTTTGTCCATCTCGTTTGGGTGCCACGCACTTTGTCCATTACATTATTGACAAAGGTCACAATGAATGGATCCTCGTGGTTGCAATAGACTCACATAAAGTGCCTAATTCGATTGACCTCGGTAAAGTCAAGCGTGAACAGCATTTTCCCGCGACAAAGGTTGAGCAAAAAACTATTGCTACTATTACGAGTACATCTACTTTAGTTACTTCGATTATAGTTTTTACCTTTTTTTTATTTTATTCAAATACAAGTTAGCCCTTGACTGCAATCTCACCTGGTGGTAAGTTTTTTTTTTTTTTTTTTTTGTTGAGTGCCAATTAGCTACTCAATTATATTACGATCTAGCCTGATGTATGACTAATAAGTAATTTTATTTTAACCTAAACTTATAAATTATCTTATATACTAAGAAATTGTCCACTGACGCATCTTAGTCTTTCTTGATTTGAGATATGACACTTTGTTCACGTGTTCTTTCAGCACTTACACTATGTACACTATCACTAATCACTATACACTAACTCAAAAGGTTTGGTCCTTTTTAGTCTTCTCACTGTCTCCGTTACGTCAAGCAGCTGGATTGCTTCGACGTTAACGTGGTGGTGAAGCCTATAGTCGTGGGCTTTGGCAGATTTGGTGATAACTTTATGGACGTATTCAATTTGAAGGTCCCTATGAATATCATCATTTCTGATGTACCAGGGTGCATTTACAATATTCCTGAGTACTTTGTTTTGGAACCGTTGGATGATTTGGATGTTACTTTTTTTGGTACAGCCCCACAGCTGTATGCCATAAGTCCAAATGGGCATCAGGACTTGTCTGTACAAAAGAAGGACCTGGTGGTAAGTGATGATGCCGTCTAAGATGATAGCGGGCTAACCTGGAAGGGGTATGGCAGTTTTTATTAAACCCATACCCCTTTGGTTTCTACACGGGATCGTACCGAAACACTAAATCGCTTGGCGGCACGGCTTTGCCGGTAGGGTGGTAACTAGCCACGGCGAAGCCTCCCACCAGACCAGACCAGAAATTTAGAAATTATAAAATTCCAAACCCCTGCCAGGAATCGAACCCGGGACCTCCCACTATTAAGACCACAGCGCTCACCACTGCGCCAGGGAGGTCGTCAAAACCTAAGTACATTTTAATGGATGGTGTTTTGTATCTGATTGTGGGAAACAAGGTCTTTTGACAGATGGCACAGTTTACGATACTTAGTTAGAGGACTAACAAAACGTCGAGGTTAAAACGCTAAAAACGTCGAGGCTTCGCCGTTGCTGGCAGGCTTCAAAATTGTTAGTACAGTAGAAACTCGATTATCCGGCCCTCAGTTATACGGATTCGCGATTATCCGGACTACCAACCGAAAACTGTTCGGCCAAGTGCAAGTCAGAATCGCGCACCGAGGGTTGCATTCTCGGGTTTTTTTTCCGCCATTTTGTACGATAAATCAAAAACTATTATGCATAAAAATAAATAAAAATCTGTTTTAGAATGTACAGGCAAAGCCCTTTAATATGATATCCCACTTGGTGTAATTATCTTACTTTAAAAATTGGGTCTTCGAGCTACGCTTTCGTTATTATTTTGAATCTAACACTATACCAGACAATCAATAAGAGTAATTTATTGCCTATTTTGAATAAATCATGTGACTTTGACTTTGACTTTGAAGTACCTCTTTAATATAGAACAATGGTTAGCCGTTAGCAGGAGTTGTTTAGGGCGAGATAACATGTTATCACGAGTGTTGTGAAACAATAGATACAGTTATTGTGAAATCCATATAAATGGATAGGTAACTACCATAAATTATATACTACGTCTTACAAACTACTTATATCGTATTTTAGATATAATAATTATTATGTCACAGCTCCACAAGTAGTAATAATAATAAATATTGTTATACACTTTATTTGAATAATGAAATAAGTTGATAAATAAATGATTTATAAGAATAACTAGCTTATGCCTTATTATAATTTCGCACCTCTATTTTACACCCTTAGGGGTTGAATTTTCAAAAATCCTTTCTTAGCGGATGTCTACGTCGTAATAGAGCTATCTGCATGCCAAATTTCAGCCCGATATGCCCAGTAGTTTGAGCTCTGCGTTGTTAGATCAGTCAGTCAGTCAGTCACCTTTCCCTTTTACGTATTTAGATTTAGATTATTATTATACAATGGGGCCAATTCTCTTGTACTCAATCTCTAAACTAAACCAAATTAATATATTGCTATCCTTTTCCGCAAGCAACATTATGAAAGGGATAGCAATAGATTTAGACGTGTCATTTTAGTTTGGTTTAGAGTTTGTGTACAATGGAATTAGCCACAATATACACTTTATTTGAAAATGAAATAAGTTGATAAATAAACTTTAAATGATTTATAAGAATAATGGTAGATTAGGGAGGTATTCGACAAATGAGTTATCAAAACATTACGCAAGATAGTAAAAATATTGGCCTCGATTGCTAAAACGAACCGCTTTAACCTTGCTGTGACCAGTTGTACATCAAGATCACAGAATGGCGGACGCGGAAAAAATATTACGCGATGCGCTGGACCTAATATTGGATGCTAGAGGTTTTAAGCCGAGAGAAATCACAGTCAAGGAATTAGCGGCTGGTGGAGTGAACTCATCCTCTTTATTCGCTGTTGATGTAACATCACCACGTCAAGATGATCTGAAGTTATTCGGAAAAGTCGCCTGCGTTGACGAGTCAATTCGAGCTCGAAAAGACATTCGAGCTCGCATCGCAGATTGGATGTACAAAACAGAAATATTGTTCTACACACAACTGGTTAAAGTGTTCGAGGATATTCAAGAAGAAAGAAATATTCCTCAAGAACACAAATTTGTATTCCCTAAATTTTACGGATGCAATGCTAATTATGGTGAAGAGACAATTGTCGTGGAGGATTTGTCTGAAGCTGGTTTCAAACCTTTCGATAGTTTAAAATCAGTTGATTGGGACTACGCGAAAGTGGCTGTTGAAAATTTAGCTAAATTCCACGCTCTGTCGTTTGCTTTTGAAAAATATAGACCTGAAGAATTCGGAACATTAACGTCTGATATGAAATATGAGATAGGTGATTCGGGTGATGAACACGATGAAGCTATGATAGCTGTGTATGTGAAAATGGTAGAGGACGCCGTAGGGTTGGTAAAAGAAGAGTACAGGGAACGAGCAAGGGATTTTATACTGAAGCACAATTTGTGGGAAAAGTTTAACAAGCCAGTGGGAAAGCCTGTTATCGCACATGGAGATTATAGAATGAGTAATATGTTTTTTAAGGCACAGGTGAGATTTCCTCAATGTTTTAGAATTTTTTCTGCCTTCGCTCACAATGAGAGTGATTTTGATAATATTATTATGATCTCAGTAAATTATATATATTTTATACTATAATATATACTTGCTCGTGCTGATTCACTGACTGACTCACTCACTCAATGTAGATAAGGTAAATTGTAGATCAAAAACGGTAAATCTTAGGAGAAAAAGTGTAAAAAAACTATTTTTAGACAATTGCACGTTCTACAATTTGGTCTAACCTATTTGTATTATACAATTAACAAATAAACTATTAATAAACTTAAATCTAAAAAAAAAAACAACATTAAATTAAAACTAAAATAAATTAAATTAAATCCTAAACCTCGTCGAGACCACCGCAGCGAGGCATTGTACCCAAGATGCTGGCAGCATTACCTCTTTGGATGGCCAAACTAATTCTTTGACCAAGGTAGCTGCCAGCTCTCGGGTCCCCGGTTGACTCGATAACTCTTTTTGCAATTTCTTTAAAAAGAGCTCGAGCCCCCGGGCTCCACGGCCCCAAGGTCTCCACACCAAAAGGCACGAATACGAAGCTTCCATCGAGGTTTTCATATTTGCGTCTCTTGGCCTGTTCGGCGCTGATGGCCGCTGCACCCGCCATAGAGGAGGTCGCCTGAATGTGGGATGCAGCTAAAGTGTCTACACAAGTTGCATCCCAAACAAGCGACCTATTTGTGTAATAAAACTTACAGTTTGGCTGAAAAATGCAAAAAACCCATATTTGCTAACTTAACTTGTTTTTTTTTGCAAATGTCGGATCGATGGGGAATTTTTCACATAATGGTGTGCCGAACATTCGTACAAATTTTCAGCTCTACACGAATTAATGTAACCTTGAATTTAAATTGACTGCGCTATTGTTACGTTTGAATTAGATAATTATGATAATTTATGTCACCGCTGCAAAAGTAGGTAGATTACCGAGGCTTTCAACAAATATTATGTTTTATATCAATAAGATTGCGTGAGATAGTAAAAAAAATAGCCTTGATTGCTAAAACGGACTGCCACCAGTTGTCGATCAAGACCACAATATGGCGGACGCGGAAAAAATATTACGCGATACTCTGGACGTAATATTGGACGATAGAGGCTTTAATTCGAGAGAAATCACGGTCAAGGCGATAGCAACTGGTGGAGCGAACTACACATCTACTTTGTTCGCTGTTGACATTTCATCACCAGATCAAGATGATCTGAAGTTATTCGGAAAAGTCGCCTGCGTTGGAGAGGCGATGCGAGCTCTAATGCATGCAGATTGGATGTACAAAACAGAAAGACTGTTCTACACACAACTAGTGAAAGCATTTGAAGATATTCAAGAAGAAAGAAACATTCCTGTAGAACACAGATTTGTTTTCCCCAAATTTTACGGATGCAACGATAATAATGGCGAAGAGACCATCGTCCTGGAGGACTTAGCTGCAGCTGGTTTTGAACCTTTCGATAGGTTTGAATCAGTTGATTGGGACTACGCGAAAGTGGCTGTTGAAAATTTAGCTAAATTCCACGCTCTGTCGTTTGCTTTTGAGAAATATAGACCTGAAGAGTTCGGGACATTAACATCTGATATGAAATGTATGATAGGCAATTATGGTGATGAACAAGAAGAAGCTATGAGACCTGTGTATGTGAAAGTGGTAGAGGACGCCATAGGGTTGGTAAAAGAAGAGTACATGGAACGAGCAAGGGATTTTGCACTGACGCATAATTTATGGAAAACGTTTTACAAGCCAATGGGAAAGCCTGTTATCTCACATGGAGATTATAAAATGGGTAATCTGTTGTTTAGGACACAGGTGAGATTTTCTTAAAGTATAAACTTTACTGCATTTGCTTGTAATGAGAGTGATTTTGATAATATTATTATGATCTCATAAATAACTAGGTTATGCGCACGACTTCGTCCGCATGGACTACACAAATTTCAAACCCCTATTTTATCCCCTTAGAGGTTGAATTTTTAAAAAACTCTTCTCAGCGGACGTCTACGTCATAATAGCTATTCGCATGCCAAATTTCAGCTCGATCTGTTTAGTAATTTAAGCTGTGCGTCGATAGATCAGAAGGACATGTAGTAAAACGAGCAAAACTATCTAATGACTACCCACCTTAAGGAAGAAAAAAAAGCTAAGGTAAAACAACTGCATCACTGTATAGTGACAAGAAGTGATCCCTTAGTTTCTTCAGGAAGACCATCGCCTATAATATCTATGTCTAGAAACTTTATTAATAACTAGCTGATGAGCCCGCGACTTCGTTAGCGTGGATTTAGGTTTTTTAAAAATCTTGTGGGCATTGTTTGATTTTCCGGGATAAAAAGTAGCATATTATGTCACTGTCCAGGTCTTTAACTATATTCATGCAAAAAAACGGGTACAATCCACGATTAATTTGATATTTTTATTTGTCGATATTTCAACCCAATTGCACGGGTCGTCGTGCCACGTGATCCCAAGCCGTGACAGCTCTAACTTCATCTCTCGCAGCACCGCAGTCCCGTCGTGACCACGACCCGTGTATTTGGGTTGAAATATTGACAAATAAAAACATGAAATTAATCGTGGTATGTACCCGTTATCTACATTAAAGTATAATAATTACACAGCTACACAAGTAGGTAGAGTACCGAGCAATTCGATTAAATAAGTTATCTAACATTAGGTACGCGAGATAGTAAAAAATAATAGCCCTGATTGCTAAAACGAAGTGCTACCAGTTGAAGATCAAGATCGCAGCATGGCAGACGCGGAAAAAATATTACGCGATACTCTGGACGTAGTATTGGATGGTAGAGGTTTTAAGCCGAGAGAAATCACGGTCAAGGCGATAGCGACTGGTGGAGCGAACTATACATCCACGTTATTTGTTGTCAACGTTTCGTCGCCAGATGAAGAGGATCTGAAGTTATTTGGAAAAGTTGCCTGCGTTGGGGAAGCGATGCGAGCTCGAATGCATGCAGATTGGATGTATAAAACAGAAAGACTGTTCTACACACGACTAGTTAAAGTATTCGAAGATATTCAAGAAGAAAGAAACATTCCCGTAGAACACAGATTTGTATTCCCCAAATTTTATGGATGCAATGATAATTATGGTGAAGAGACAGTTATCATGGAGGACTTGGCTGCAGCTGGTTTTGAACCTTTCGATAGATTAAAACCAGTTGATTGGGACTACGCGAAAGTAGCTGTTGAGAATTTAGCTAAATTCCACGCTCTGTCGTTTGCTTTTGAGAAATATAGGCCTGAAGAATTCGGGATATTAACGTCTGACATGAAATATGAGATAGGCAATTTTGGTGATGAACATGATGAAGCTATGATAGCTGTGTATGTGAATATGGTTGAGAATGCCGTAGGATTGGTAAAAGAAGAGTACAGGGAACGAGCAAGGAATTTTGCACTGACGCATAATTTGTGGGAAACGTTTTACAAGCCAATGGGAAAGCCTGTTATCGCACATGGAGATTATAGAATGAGTAATCTGTTGTTTAGGACACAGGTGAGATTTTCTTAAAGTTTTAGAAATTTTACTGCATCAGCTTACAATGAGAGTGATTTTGATATTAATATGATCTTTTAAATAACTAGCTTATGCCCGTGACTTCATCTACGTGGACTACACAAACCTCAAACTCCTATTTTACCCCTGAGAGGTTAAATTTTCAAAAATCTTTTCACAGCGGACGTCTAGGTACTTCATAATAGCTATTTGCATGCGAAACTTTAGCCCGATCCATCTAGTAATTTAAGCTGTGCGTTGATAGATCAGAAGGACATGTAGAAAGGAAGAACTAAACTAAGGTAAAACAACTGCATCACTGTATAGTGATAGGACGTGATCACTTAGTTTCTTTTTAAATCCAGGAAGAACTTTATTAATAATATAGAATAGTTTTAAAGTAGGAATTAAAATAAAATTAGAAATTCAAAAACCCCCAATACGAAAACCCTCTAAAAAGTAAAACCAGAATTTGACCCTTTAACTTTAATACTTACTTAATAAATAGTATCGGGGGACCGCTAGCTGTAAATAAAATAATTACTTCTTCGCGCTTGGCACCCCTCCTGTGACGCTGTAGCGGCTAGTAGGGTCTACGCAGTATAGTCAATCCGAAACAACACAAGTCCCTGGATAATGGGTGTGCTTTGGTGACCTCTTCAGGGTTGAAAAAAGAATATTATTAGTTACTTTAAATAGGCTATTGTATGAAAATAACTTTGTGATTTGGAACAATACGCTGTGGTCAGTGCGGATAATTTTGCCCGAGATAACATATCGAGTATTTCTTTATCTATATTATGTTATAGAAGATAATCTATATGTAATATAAATATAAAATAGATATGTAACTAGGTACCCATTTTACATTTGTAATTTGTATATTATATTAGGTACGTTTGAATGAGATAATATAATAATTATATTATAGCTGCACAAGTAGGCAAATTACTGAGGCATTTGATAAATAATTAGTTATCTAAAATTACGTAAAAAATAATAGCCCAGATTGCTAAAACGAAGTGCCACTAGTTGTAGATCAAGATCGTAGCATGGCGGACGCGGAAAACATATTACACGATACTCTGGACGTAGTATTGGACGATACAGGCTTTAAGCCGAGAGAAATCACGGTCAAGGCGATAGCGACTGGTGGAGCGAACTTTACATCCACGTTATTTGTTGTCAACGTTTCGTCACCAGGTGAAGAAGATCTGAAATTGTTTGGAAAAGTCGCCTGCGTTGGGGAAGCGATGCGAGTTCGAATGCATGCAGATTGGTTGTACAAAACAGAAAAGCTGTTCTACACACGACTAGTTAAAGTATTCGAAGATATTCAAGAAAAAAGAAACATTCCTGTAGAACACAGATTTGTATTCCCCAAATTTTACGGATGCAACGATAATTATGGTAAAGAGACAGTTATCATGGAGGACTTGGCTGCAGCTGGTTTTGAACCTTTTGATAGATTAAAATCAGTTGATTTGGACTACGCGAAAGTAGCTGTTGAGAATTTAGCTAAATTCCACGCTCTGTCGTTTGCTTTTAAGAAATATAGGCCTGAAGAATTCGGGACATTAACGTCTGATAGGAAATACGAGATAGGCAAGTTCGGTGATGAACATAAAAAATCTATGACAGCTGTGTATTTGAAAAAGGCAGAGAATGCCGTAGGGTTGGTAAAAGAAGAGTACAGGGAACGAGCAAGGGATTTCGCACTGACGCATAATTTGTGGGAAACGTTTTTCGAGCCAGTGGGAAATCCTGTTATCGCACATGGAGATTATAGAATGAGTAATCTGTTGTTTAGGACACAGGTGAGACTATTGATTCAAAGCTTTAGTTTCACTGCATTTGCACACAAATTTGGAGATGGGCTATTTGATATCATGGACGTATATATTTTTACAATATATTTTGTGTCAAGTTTTATTTAGCACTAATGTAGCTTTTTATTAGCTTAGCTCAGATATTTCGTCCGCGCGTCACAGGCCTTTAGCTCAGATATTACGTCCGCGTGTCACAAGCCGTTAGCTCAGATATTACGTCCGCGTGTCACAGGCCTCTAGCTCAAATATAACGTCTGCGTGTCATGTCACAGGCCTCCAGCTCAGATATAACGTCTGCGTGTCATGTCACAGGCCTTTAGCTCAGATATTACGTCCGCGTGTCACAGGCCTCTAGCTCAAATATAACGTCTGCGTGTCATGTCACAGGCCTTTAGCTCAGATATTACGTCCGCGTGTCACAGGCCTCTAGCTCAAATATAACGTCTGCGTGTCATGTCACAGGCCTCCAGCTCAGATATAACGTCTGCGTGTCATGTCACAGGCCTTTAGCTCAGATATTACGTCCGCGTGTCACAGGCCTCTAGCTCAAATATAACGTCTGCGTGTCATGTCACGGGCCTTTAGCTCAGATATTACGTCCGCGTGTCACAGGCCTCTAGCTCAAATATAACGTCTGCGTATCATGTCACAGGCCTCTAGCTCAGATATTTCAACCCAATTGCACGGGTCGTGGTCACGGCGGGATAAAAACATGATGTCGGGTAGCATTTTGGTGACGGATTAGTATAAAGTCATTTATAAAGAAATTTTCATTGATTATTATTGATATGTACCTAAGTTGAGTTATCAAATGTGATTATTAACAAGTAGATAATATTATGTATACTTATATGCAACAAAATCCGACAGTAATAAAATTGATTGCTATAATACGTGGCATTTGCTGATTGCCTCAATATCTAAATATATAAAAGGAAAAAAAGTTGACTGACTGACTGACTGATTGATCTATCAACGCACAGTTCAAACTACTGGACGTATCGGGCTGAAATTTGGCATGCAGATAGCTATTATGACGTAGGCATCCGCTAAGAAAGGATTTTTGAAAATTCGACCCCTAAGAGGGGGAAATGGGGATTTGTTATTTGTGTAGTCCACGCGGACGAAGTCGCGAGCATAATCTAGTTATCTCATATAACTCCATACCATTAAAACATTTATACGGCCCTCGGTAATCCATATCCATACTTCTATACTAATATTATAAATGCGAAAGTGTGTTTGTTTGTTTGTCCATTGGTAAAGCCCTTTCATATGATGCCCTACTTGGTACAGTTATTTTACTTTGAAAATTAAAAATACTAATTATTTGTTCATGAACATATTTTAATTGTTTTTCTGATGTAACCACATATTTACGGTTTTCAGATTTATTCCTTTGCTTGTGCTATAAGACCTACCTATTTAACAAATTTCATGATTCTAGGTCAACGGGAAGTACCCTGTAGGCTTTCTTGACAGACACGATGGACAGACGGATCGACAAACAGACAGACAACAAAGTGATCCTATAACGGTTCCACTTTTCCTTTTGAGGTACGGAACCCTAAAAATGTTTCCAAATAAATATTATGTAAGTACGTTAGTCCCACAAATATCCTTTATTGGATTGGATGGACTCAAGCTCTTCCTTTGTTATTGTTCCTGTATACCTAATGAACGTTTAAATATATAAAAGGAAAAGGTGACTGACTGACTGACTAATCTATCAACGCACAGCTCAAACTACTGGACGGATCGGGTTGAAATTTGGCATGCAGATAGCTATTATGACGTAAGCATCCGCTAAGAAAGGATTTTTGAAAATTCAACCCCTAAGGGGGTGAAATAGGGGTTTGAAATTTGTGTAGTCCATCGCGGATGAAGTCGCGAGCATTAGCTAGTCTCTTCTTCTTCTTCGCTCTGGGCTGGTTTCCGCACTTAAACGTTTCCGTCTGTTGTACGTTAGCTTGTCTCTTATAAAGGCGTTTCCAATTTCCAGGACGACACGCTCCAGTCCATCGCGGTGGACTACCAGACAGTACACGCGGGCTGCCCGGCCGGCGACCTCATCTACTTCATCTTCCTGGGCTCGGACGAGGAGTTCCGGAGACAGCACTACGAGAAGCTTGTGGACCACTACTTTATCAGCTTGGAGCAAGCCCTGGAAAGGCTGGGCGTGGATCTCAGTGTTTACACGCGCGAGAAGTTCGACAGTGATATGAAAGAGGTGAATTGCTTTTTAACCGACTTCAAAAAAGGAGGAGGTTCTCAATTCGTCGGAATCTTTTTAACCGACTTCAAAAAAAGGAGGAGGTTCTCAATTCGTCGGAATCTTTTTTAATTTAATTTTTTAATTTTTTATGTACCTACATATGTTCCCCGATTACTCGAAGACGCCTGGACCGATTTTGAAAATTATTTTTTTGTTTGAAAGAGTATACTTCAAAGGTGGTCCCATTTAAATTTGGTGAAGATCTGATGAACATCTTCGAAAATAGATAATGGAACTCCTCAACGGATAAGAGTAAATTACTCGCGATCAATGTAATAGCTTAGTAAACAGTAGATTTTTAACCAGTCATAGCATATTTTAATACCAATGGGGCCACTAATAATTGTGAAATAATTTTTTTTTACAAAAAAAATTAAAACCGACTTCAATACACAAACACTAATAAGTAAAAAATAATTTAATTTATTACCGAGAGAATTGAGAATTATGGAAAACTCTTAGGCATGCAGGTTTCCTTCACCATTAAAGCAAGTGATATTTAATTGCTTAAAACGTAAATGACTTCCGAAAAGTTAGAGGTATGCGCCCGAAATCGAACCCTAGACCCCGGACTAGGAAGACTCATTTTTTGTGCAAAGGATCAGCCTGGCTGTCCAGTGCAGATACAGTATTCTTGCCATCATTCCACTTGGGCATGATTTTTATAGTGGTGGTGGGTTAATTAGACAAAGCTAGCTTCAAATTTTATTGTACAAGTCCCGCAAATTGCTATTGCGCTGAAACCATTAATATCGAAATGACGTCATTTTAACGTCAGCCGAAATAAAAATATACCATCAGCCCGAAACTTCAGTCTAGTGCGGACGTCACTAAAATGGCTATAAAAATTATAAAAAGAGACGCTTGTTGTGGTAGTTAGTTGGATATGAGATGATGAGATAACATTTTGATGTTTCCAATTCCAGTTGCTGCCATACGCGGTGCTGCTCGGCGTGATGGTGCTGCCCGTGGTGACAGTGCAGGCGGAGGCCGCGCCGCGCGTCGACGGTGACGCCGACTTCAGCAGCTTTGTTATGAAGCCCAACGAGCTGTATGCGCAGAGGTTCAGCGGCATCGTCAACGACTGCATCCGATGGGGCGCCATTTAACGATGCTGTGTAGTTAGAGGTGACGCGCATTTCAGCAGCTTTGTTATGAAGCCCAACGAGCTGTATGCGCAGAGGTTCAGCGGCATCGTCAACGACTGCATCCGATGGGGCGCCATTTAACGATGCTGTGTAGTTAGAGGTGACGCGCATTTCAGCAGCTTTGTTATGAAGCCCAACGAGCTGTATGCGCAGAGGTTCAGCGGCATCGTCAACGACTGCATCCGATGGGGCGCCATTTAACGAATTTAGTCGCCTGTCATCCTTCAGGATGATATCCATGAGGATTTTCCGTCTCCAAAGAAAAAACCGCCCGTCTTAAGTAGTAATTAACATTATCAAATAAGATGGAATGGGTAACAAAGATGTATTTATTGTAAGTTATAACTTTAATTAAGTAAAGTGAACAAAAGTTGTTTGTCAAAAACAGACAAAATTGAAATCATGTGTGTACAATAATTGCTAAAACCAACGATAGACATAAATTAATATAATAATTAAAAATAGATGTAAGTAATAATTCAGTTAATAACATAAAAGAAAATAATATGAGTAGGTGGATAATCCACCATAAAGAAACAATATTTATTTATTTATTTATTTTATTTTATTTATTTTTTATTTAGACAAAAAAAAAGCGAATAATTCACACCACACTTCCAGACCAAAGCACTAGACAAAAAGCCGCGACTGGTGTTGGCAGTTTGCAGCCCAAATAGACCGTAGTCTGTGCTAGGGCTGACAAAGTTCATCGACCTCATTCATACTATATTATATACTATACTATATATATATTGATACATTACTAAAACTATATTTTATTTGGTGCAACAGTGTTAATGCATGCGGAGTTTAGATATATAATTTAAATAGATAGGATAAGTTGTAATAAGTTAAAGCATTCGTTTCAACTTTCAACAGATCTTGTCATAAAGACGTTTAAAATTTTCAAAAGAGGTTTCTAAGGATATAAAAATGATTATTCAAAAAGGTACGTAAGAATGATTAATATTATGTTCCATTAGGTTAGAATTTGTTTTTCTTTTACAATAAGTATTATTAAATTGTTTTTAAAAAATATTTGTTTTTGCCATCTTATTCAACTTTTCTTTTTATCGCTGGGAAATGCGTTAACGCTTCCCCCTCCTGGGAGCCAGCCAGTAACCCAACAAGCCAGCCAACTGGAGGGAAGGTAGTGGGACTCGCAGGCCGAGACCGGAAAACCCACTAAAACGCAGCGGCGCTCCTGCGCGTCGCCTGACGACTGGGTCACGGCAACGCCGAAGCAATCGACCGCGACCCAGCCAGCGACGTCCGCCGAGGCAGACCCTTCACCGGGAACCCACGCACGCCCCCAACCACACAACCAAGGCCCTCCCCTATAGTCAGAGGGACACGTGAAGAAACTTTCCTCCTGCCAGGTCAGCCGTAGCCAACATCCCCGAAGACAAATTATTAGCCACTAGCTCTGAAAGAGAAACAGAACGCCTGCTATATTTTTCCCTGCAAAAACTTTTTGCTAAAACTATACAGTAGGGTCTTGGACTGTAGTAATAAAATGATGTGAATTTTATAGTGGTAGTATTTGTTTATTTTTATTTATTTTTAACATAATTAATTAATAATGTCACGCTGTACGCTGTAGTCCGAGACATGGTCGCTAACTATGGACTTCATAAGAAAGCTCAGAATCACTCAGCGGGCGATGGAGAGAGCTATGTGCGGAGTTTCTCTACGTCATCAATGAGGACATGAGGAGATCCGTAGGAGAGCTAGAGTAACCGACATAGCTCAACGGGTTGCGAATCTAATGTGGCATAGTTCGTAAAACCGATAGACGTTGGGGTCCCAAGGTGCTGGAATGGCGACCTCGCACCGGAAGACGCAGCGTTGGAAGACCCCCACTAGGTGGATGGACGACATCAGACGAGTCGTAGGGAGCCGCTGGATTCAGGTGGCACAAGACCGTGGCGTGTGAAAGTCCCTACAAGAGACCTATGTCCAGCAGTGGACGTCTATCGGTTGATGATGATGATGTACACTGTAGCGTTTTCTAGTAAGCCTATTACGTACATCACCAAGGAGAGAACGGTCCATGTTCCGGACTTACCCAGCTGTCCGTAACAAGTAGGTATTGGCGCCGATTCCCCTGTCATTCTCTAAACTAAATTTAAAATATCTGCATCTTTTACTTTTTAATATTGCTAAAAAGGGACGGAACATGAATTTTACATTTAAAGACTCTAAATTTTAGTGCACGCTATAAATTTTAACAATAGGCTCGCGACTGGCAGCTAAAGTCACGAGGTTTGACAGCTCTAAATCTAGCTTTGAATCTTAATTAAATTTAAAACTGTCAAACTGTATGTGTCCTTTTCTAAATGCATTAGTAAGAAGAGGATGCGAATAATCTAAAATTTAGGTATGCACAGAATCAGTACCATTGTATATTAGCGTAAGTAATAGCTCTATTATTGCGTGTGTCGTACTTTTCTATGTATTAGAATACCTAGGTCCTAGGTACAGTATTTTGCTACAGGATTGTTCAATATTATATAGGTATCTACTCATAACCATAGTCTACGACAGGTTGAGATGGCAATCGGGGTATGAAGCGGGGGGACGCCCCGCACGTCACTTATTAAACTCTCAAAATATCTTTACATAGTATAAAATAAAGTCGCTTCCCGCTGTCTGTATGTATGAACGCGTAGATCTTTTAAACTACGCAACGGATTTTAATGCGGTTTTCACCAATAGATAGAGTGATTCAAGATGAAGGTTTATAGCTATAGTTTAAGTTTCAAAAAATTTGAGATCCCTAGGAAAATTGAAATCTCACTGACACCACATTAGTATCTACACTGCACCCATGCGAAGCCGGGGCGGGTCGCTAGTTTTATTAAAAACATTGTTTCGCCTCGTTTCCTCTATGATTGAGATCGGTATGATCGTCACGTAGTGAACTCGTTTTCGTAGAATTTGTGTTAGGTACCAAATACAGTTTAAATCCATACTTCCATACTAATAATATAAATGCGAAAGTGTGTCTGTCTGTCTGTCTGTCTGTCTATCTGTCTGTCTGTCTGTCTGTCTGCTAGCTTTTCACGGCCCAACAGTTTAAGCGATTTTGATGAAATTTCTTACACAGTTAGCTTACATCCCGGGGAAGGAAATAGGTTAGTTTTTATCCCGGAAAATTAAAGAGTTCCCACGGGATTTTTAAAAAACCTAAATCCACGCGGATGAAGTCGCTATATTATAAGTAGGGTTGACATCTGTAAAATCTATAAACTAAGAAAATGAGTGTAAAACCCGAACAATATCGGTCTATACTTTTTACCTCATAAATAATAATAAATTATTAAAAATATATAATATGTGTGTAGTCCACGCGGATGAAGTCGCGGGAATAAGCCAGTCAATACATATAAATGAAGGTAACTACTCAGCTTCTAGGACGGGATTTCCGCGGATTGTTTTTCGCCTCATAACTATAAGTAGGTACGCGACAGGTCGAGATGGCAATCGTGATATGAGGGCGAGGGGACGCTCGCACACCCGCACGTCACCCGCGCTATCCTGCACCGGGTTAGCACGGGGGCTGCCATCTCGACCTGAACTATAGTATTGACTAGCTTATGCTCGCGACTTCGTACGCGTAGACTACACATCAAACCCCTATTTCACCCCCTTAGGGGTTGAATTTTTAAAAATCCTTTCTTAGCGGATGCCTACGTCATAATAGCTATCTGCATGCCAAATTTCAGCCTGATCCGTCCTAAAATTAAAAAATGAACAAATTTGCAATGATTCTTTGAACATCCGAAATGTGTCTCTAGTCTCAACACCGCATTTGGGACGCATTTCGCCTTAAGTAGTTGAATCAACGTAAAGACATAACCTTTCTACAATTTTATTACTAACATAGAAGGTCTGTTAAGTTGACAATAATAAGGATAATAGCCTATATCGGCATCTGCACGCTACGATCATAATATTACAGCATTTGTACCGCTCGCGTCACTTGCTAGGACGTGTGTGATGGGCCTAATTTATATATTTTTTTTAATAATTGAAAAAAAAAACTATTAAAAAAGTTATATTTATTTTATTAAAAAGTAAAGATGATGCTTTTAGCAATACTTTCGTTGTTTTTGGTGGAACAAAGTGCGGCTGTAATTTATAGGATAAATGGTGAGTACGTTTTGTTTACACGCACGCGTAGCGAATTACAATATTCGTAGGCAATTTTCGTAGGGATGTCTATTTTTTTAAAATAAAAACCTATGCCACTTAGAAATAATGTTACCTACTTTCTACTGATGAAAGAATTTTCAAAATCGGTTCATTAGTGTCAGAGATTACCCCCTACAAACAAACTTACAAACTTTACCAAATCAAATCAAATCAAATGGTTTATTCAAAATAGGTAGGTAATAAATTACACTTTTTGAAAGTCGATTGTTCCATTTGTTAGATGATGATATAGTGGTGGTAATTTTTACGCGAACTTGAAAACACTTACGAGAGCCCACAACATAGCCAGGCAAGAGTGAATGGGTAATTTCTAGACTTAGACTCATCATTGCGTTATTTAAAGCATGATTGTCGTCAAGCGCAACCCTATCCTGCAATAGAAATAAAAAGCCTGATGGATACCTACTTTTGGCTCAGGGGCTATAATAATATAATAATCTTCTTAAATACTAGTATTTAATATAGTATATAATATATATAATATATAGTTTTAAATACTTCGTATATAAAAGAGAAATACCACTCACCCACTGACTAATCACGAAATCTCAGGAACTATAAAGCCTACAAACTTGGAATTTGGAAGGTAGGTTCCTTCTAGGATGTAGGTGTCAGCTAAGAAACGGTTTTGAGAACATCCCCCCCTAAGGGGGTGAAATGTTATATGAAAGTCTTATGTTTTTGAAGTTAGAGACGTGAAAATCTTAATATAGGTTATCAGCTTTAAATAATAAAAACCTGTATAATTCATTTTAGAAACCCCCCCTTAAGGGTGTTAAAATAGGGGATGAGAGTTTGAATGTGAAAGTTTTAATTATTGTTATTTTAACTTGAAATTTGGAGGGTAGGTACGTCCTTGTTTTTGAAGTTAGAGATATGAGTAGGTAAGTAAGGCCTTTTGCAGCGGGGAATTTTCTAATCTCATGAGAAACCAGAAATTTTACGCGGACGAAGTCGCAGGCAACTGCTAGTACAATAATAATCTATAATACTGATCTGTAATATTTCAAGAAAAGGGGGCAACCAGGGGCGGACTTTTCGATTGACATGTGAAAATTTTAACTTTTTGGCTCATTTTTTGGCATAGCAGTCGTATTTTAATAGGTACTTTTTAAATTACGGCTCATTTTATGCTGTCCTTTTTTCTGGTACAGTGCGTCACTGGTATCTCTGTAGGTAGGTAGCTATAGTGCGCAAAAAAGGCAATAAAATGTACCTATACTATTTTTCGCAGTCGGAAAATTTAGTCGTAACTCCTGCAGTGGCCAGTGGAATGGCGCGACATTGAACTAGGGTTCAAGTGTGTCTGTTGAGGAAACGACATTACAAACACATCTAAAACACATTCGCTAAATGCCTTTAGGATACAAATAAGTAGGCAAATACGATCGCTTGACTAGCTGCCACTGCGTCCGCGTGGATTTAGGTTTTTAAAACCCTAAATAAACAGGGTTTGGAATTTTATAATTTCTAAATGTCTGGTCTGGTCTGGTGGGAGGCTTTGGCCGTGGCTAGTTTTTTTTTTTAATTCAGATACAAGTTAGCCCTTGACTGCAATCTCACCTGATGGTAAGTGATGATGCAGTCTAAGATGATAGCGGGCTAACCTGGAAGGGCTATGGCAGTTTTTATTAAACCCGTACCCCTTTGGTTTCTACACGGCATCGTACCGGAACGCTAAATCGCTTGGCGGCACGGCTTTGCCGGTAGGGTGGTAACTAGCCACGGCCGAAGCCTCCCACCAGACCAGACCAGTAATTTAGAAATTATAAAATTCCAAACCCCTGCCAGGAATCGAACCTGGGACTCTCACTAATAAGACCACAGCGCTCACGACTGCGTCAGGGAGGAGGTCAGTTACTACCCTACCAGCAAAGGCATGCCGCCAAGCGATTTAGCGTTTCGGTACGATGCCGTGTAGAAACCATAGGGGTATGGGTTTAGTAAAAACTGCCATACCCCTTCCAGGTTAGCCCGCTATCATCTTAGACTGCATCATCACTTACCATCAGGTGAGATTGCAGTCAAGGGCTAACTTGTATCTGAATTAAAAAAAAAACTGCAACCAATGGCGTGAGGTTTCTTACTTCCTTATTAGCTCGTCTCCCTGAACAGGGTATAGGCCAAAAATGCACGTGCTTTAACTTATCAGTATGACGTTTTATACCTTAGATAATTACACTGAAGTATAATAATTAAGCACAATTGCATAATTGTTCCCTCTTGAGGTACCTAAGTACCTAGTTTCTATGTTGTACTCGTTCAAATTACAGTATTTAACTCCATCTAGTTGCACTAATTACTGTTACATCTAGTCTATATGAACTTTAAGGTCTCAACAGACGTAACGCGTGACAAACGCAAGCGGCAGAATGTTTTTTAATTTTTTAAATTACATACAACTTGTACCATTTCTATTCTTGTAGGGCTAACATGCGGCCTACGAGAAAATTTTGTCTACCCATTTTGTCGTCTTATCTCTCTGTCATATATTGCAACTAGCTTATGCCCGCGACTTCGTCCGCGTGGAGTACCTAAACAAATTTTAAACCCCTAGTTTACACCCTTAGGGTTGATCTTTAACAATGAGATTTTAACATGGGCTTAATAAAATATGTCATACTGCTAATTTCAAAAATATTAACTACAAATTTCGCGATTCTAACTTCAAAACTGACAGACTTTCATACAAACTTCAAACCCCTATTTTACCCCTTTAGGGGTTGAATTTTGAAAAATCCTTTCTTAGCGGACGCCTACGTCATAATAGCTATCTGCATGCCGAATTTCAGCGCGATCCGTCTAGTAGTTTGAGCTGTGCGTTGATAGATCAGTCAGTCAGTCAGTCAGTCACCTTTTCCTTTTATGTATATACTAGCTTATGCTCGCGACTTCGTCCGCGTGGACTACAAAATTTCAAAACCCTATTTCACCCCCTTAGGAGTTTAATTTTCAAAAATCCTTTCTTAGCGGATGCCTACGTCATAATAGCTATCTGCATGCCGAATTTCAGCGCGATCCGTGTAGTAGTTTGAGCTGTGCGTTGATAGATCAGTCAGTCAGTCAGTCAGTCAGTCACCTTTTCCTTTTATGAATATATATAGATTAAAATCACTTTAACTGTTGAATTATATTTATTGTAGTTTCACATAATATTAGTTAATAGTACAAGTTAACACACCACGACTCCATTACCATTCTATCTGCAATGGCTGCCGGAACCGGACATGCCAAAGACTGGTGTTGCCACACCTGACACTCTCTATGTCTACCGAAGCTAACAAGTCAAGTCTTCGACGAGAAATTTGTCTCTCATGCCGACCATGTTAGTGTAAACGAGAAAACAGTCAACATCAACAATAATAAATGTCTCTCTCTCGTCGCGAGATATCTCATGCGGCACATGTTAGCCCTACAGATCTGAATTTACATCAACTGTTACAGCAACTGAGTACCACCGGATGCCAGCACTGTTCGCGTTGGACGACTTCGCAGAATGCATGCTGGAGCCAGGGGGCACGTATTGCGTAGCGGACTACGACCTCTCATCCAGGGGGCATTCTGACCTCATGCATTTTATACGGGTGAGTTTTTTTAGGGTTTAGGGTAAGTGGGGTATCATATGAAAGGGCTTCACTTGTACATTCTAAAACAGATTTATGTTTATTTTTAGGTATAATAGTTTTACCTACCTACCTACCTACCTAGTCGTACCTACTCCTAGTACAAGCCTGACGGTTAGTTGGTAGAGGAAAGGGGAATATTAGTCTTCTTTAAAAAAAATTAATAGGTACAGCCAGATCGAGTAGAACTGATTCGATGAAACGGCTCTAACGTTATTAAATCTGTACTTGTAATTAAGATTACAAGTACAATGATTTAATACACTACATCCATACTAGTTTTATTATAAATGCAAAGTGTATGTTTTTTTTTTTTTTTTAATAGATATAGCGAGCAAGCGAGCAGGCGGGTCACCTGATGTTAAGTGATTACCGCCGCCCATGAACATTTGCAGCACCAGAGGAGCCGCCGATGCGTTGCCGGCTTTTTTTATGTCTGTGTATGTACTATACTACATTAATAAAAAACAAAAGTTTATATCTACTTTGTAAAGAATAAGTATCTTTTACAGGAATATTCATCATACAAAAGAAAACATTTCAACCATTCAAAAATACACAGAGGCACCTGCGTCTCAATAACTTGTAAGGATTACTTTTATGAATTGAATAAAACAAGGGACCTCGAAGACGTCCTTGGAGAGTGTCTCAATGCAAGCTTATGGAAGAGTCATAAGCTAGAAGCAAGCTTATCAGAAATAATGTATTGTAAAAAGGCTGATGATGAAACTATTTTAGATACAAGTGACTTCGTGGTAGTAGGTGTATATGTTTTTATTATCATGATTAACATTATCGGAAGCTTTTACGACATCATCTTATGTGAAAAAGACAGTAAAACAGGTAATAAAAATTGTAATTTTTCTTATGATTTATTATGGCTCTATTAATAATTGTGAATACTTAAAATAAAGCCATAAACATGAGCACGGGTCAAAAGATTTCTTTGAGTTTAAGTACCTTATTAGTAAAGAGCGGTGATAACCTAATGATGAAAGATGGACTCCTACTCAGAGTCCAGGATTCGGAGTTCGGACTTATAACTTTTGGAGTTGTTTGTGTTTTAAACAATGAAATATCTGCTTTAATGGACAACATTACGAGGGAACCTACCAAGAGATGGATAGAACAAAAGGATTTTTGAAAAATCCACCCTTAAGAGATTTAAATAAGTTGGGGTAAAATGTTTGTGGTCTGCGGGGACCCTAAGGGAGTAAAATAGGGAGTTGAAATTTATGTAGTCCACGCGGACAAAGTCGCGAGTATAAGCTAGTATCTAATATCAAAATATGTATGTATTTTTGGATTTCAGCTAAAACAGATATTTTGTATTCTTCAGGAAACCCATATTTGCTAGCATTTTCGTTAAGGCGCAACTGGTCAAGGCTGACCGCCCCTGGTGGCATCGGACCGGATTCCAGGATGGAAAGACTGAAGATATTCAACGGGTTAAGGTAGGAACTAAGCAAGAAACGACTAGCTTCCCCATCATCAACAATCGTCGGCTCACTAGGCGAGCACTGGTCTCCTCACATTATTTTTTTATAGGGTTAGCGAGCAAACGAGCAGTCGGGTCACCTGATGTTAAGTGATTACCGCCGCTCATGAACATTTGCAGCACCAGAGGAACTGCTGATGCGTTGCTGGCATTTTAGGAATTTGTTGGTCTGCCCCTTGAATAACCCCATGTTGTAATCTAATGGGAACACCACTAATTGGAGTTGATTTCATAGTTTGCATGTGCATGGAAAAAGGATCTGGCCCAACGGATGGTCGAAGTGCACCAGACACCCAGGTGGTGAGGGTGAAATTGCTTACGGTGGCGCGCGGTGCGGTTGTAGAAGAAGGAGGGCGGAATGAGGTCAAAAATCATGACACACAGATGATGAATACAGAGAGAAGAGTTAAGCCATAGATCATCGCTACGTTGGCCAAGTACAGATTGGCAGACTTCACCCACCTTTGAGAACATTATGGAGAACTCTCAGGCATGCAGGTCTCCTCACGATGTCTTCCTTCGCCGTCGTGGACGTTGCCACTAGTCTATCACCGCTTACATTAAGCAAAGGCATCATCATCATCATGATCAACCCATCGCCGGCTCACTGCAGAGCACCGGTCTCCTCTCAGAGTGAGAAAGGTTTTGGCCATTGTCTACCACACTGGCCATGTGCGGATTGGTAGGCTTCACACACCTTTGAGAACTTTGTGGAGAACTCTCAGGCATGCAGGTTTCCTCACGATGTTTTCCTTCGCCGTTAAAGCAAGTGATATTTAATTACTTAAAACGCACATAACTTCGAAAATTTGGAGGTGCGTGCCCGGGATCGAACCCCCGACCTCCGATTAGAAGGCGGACGTCCAAAACACTAGGCTATCACAGCTAAGCAAAGGCATACAGGATTGTAATTAATTTCGTATGTTTCAGAACAATGACGATAGTGTGCGTAATATTCTCCCACTGCGCACTGCTCTTGTCGTGCGCTTACGTCGCTAACCCACATTACGTCGAACAGGTACCTACTTGAATAAGGCGGAAACGAACTATAGGACGCGGTTGACAGTCGCGACCAATAGTGAGCGAGCGTCAATCACAGGTGATTGCGATCGTGACATTGTAGCTGTCATTCTACCGCAATCGCGCAGCTGGACGAACACCCGACTTCCCGAATATGAGATTGACGGGACGCCTTAACTACTAGGCTATCACTGCTTCTTACTCTTTTAGATAAGTAAACTGGGGTAACTTGCCAACCCTCCACCTCCCATGGCCCTCCAACCTCTCGGTTATATGGGCCGAATCGCAGGAGGGTGCCCGTTCGGTACTTGCTCTTGGCGTTTTCCCGGGGCGCCTTCTTAACTCCCTACAAATTATTTTGTCTCTTCCGTGTCCCTCATGCTCGCTCTCCCCCCTTGGGGGCTAGAAATCACTAACAACTGGGGTAACTAAAGTTTTGTGACTAAATAGTCACCGAGTGGACTCTTGATTTCAGACTTACGACGACCTGTCAAAACAAATCCTGTACAACGGGAGCCTAGTCACGCACACCTTTTTCATCATGTCCAGCTTCCTCCTCTCGTACAACCTGCAGATACAGGCCGAGAAGAGAGACATCACCTGGAAGCAGATACCCAAGGGAATCCTGTTGAGGTGGATCAGGTATTTTAAACAGTTTTTTTTTTAAATAACTTAGGTAATAGATGACTTCGTCTGTGTGGATTTAGATTTTTAAAAATCCTGTAGGAACTCTTTGATTTTTCGGGATCAAAAGTAACCTATGTCCTTCCCCGGGATGCACGCTATCTCTGTACCGAATTTTGTCAAAATCGGTTGAACAGATGGGCCGTGAAAAGCTAGAAGACAGACAGACAAACCAATCAACCTAACCTATTTTCTCGAACTCAACTGATCAAACCTTTCATTTCAGGTTGACTCCGCCCTATGCCCTCATCCTAGCGACGATCAGTACATGGATGCGTCACGTCGGCAGTGGCCCCCAGTGGGACCTGGTGGTGACCAGCGAGTCCAACTACTGCCGCCAGTACTGGTGGGCAAATATCTTCTACTTCAACAACTACATCTACCAGCAAGACCTTTGCTTCCCCCAGGGCTGGTAAGCGACCCTCAACATGTTGGCCACGATCAGTACATGGATGCGTCACGTCGGCAGAGGCCCCCAGTTGGACCTGGTGGTGACCAGCGAGTCCAACTACTGCCGCCAGTACTGGTGGGCAAATATCTTCTACTTCAACAACTACATCTACCAGCAAGACCTTTGCTTCCCCCAGGGCTGGTAAGTGACCCTCAACATGTTGGCCACGATCAGTACATGGATGCGTCACGTCGGCAGTGGCCCCCAGTTGGACCTGGTGGTGACCAGCGAGTCCAACTACTGCCGCCAGTACTGGTGGGCAAATATCTTCTACTTCAACAACTACATCTACCAGCAAGACCTTTGCTTCCCCCAGGGCTGGTAAGTGACCCTCAACATGTTGGCCACGATCAGTACATGGATGCGTCACGTCGGCAGAGGCCCCCAGTTGGACCTGGTGGTGACCAGCGAGTCCAACTACTGCCGCCAGTACTGGTGGGCAAATATCTTCTACTTCAACAACTACATCTACCAGCAAGACCTTTGCTTCCCCCAGGGCTGGTAAGTGACCCTCAACATGTTGGCCACGATCAGTACATGGATGCGTCACGTCGGCAGTGGCCCCCAGTTGGACCTGGTGGTGACCAGCGAGTCCAACTACTGCCGCCAGTACTGGTGGGCAAATATCTTCTACTTCAACAACTACATCTACCAGCAAGACCTTTGCTTCCCCCAGGGCTGGTAAGTGACCCTCAACATGTTGGCCACGATCAGTACATGGATGCGTCACGTCGCCAGTGGCCCCCAGTTGGACCTGGTGGTGACCAGCGAGTCCAACTACTGCCGCCAGTACTGGTGGGCAAATATCTTCTACTTCAACAACTACATCTACCAGCAAGACCTTTGCTTCCCCCAGGGCTGGTAAGTGACCCTCTACATGTTGGCCACGATCAGTACATGGATGCGAGGGCGTCACGTCGGCAGTGGCCCCCAGTTGGACCTGGTGGTGACCAGCGAGTCCAACTACTGCCGCCAGTACTGGTGGGCAAATATCTTCTACTTCAACAACTACATCTACCAGCAAGACCTTTGCTTCCCCCAGGGCTGGTAAGTGACCCTCTACATGTTGGCCACGATCAGTACATGGATGCGAGGGCGTCACGTCGGCAGTGGCCCCCAGTTGGACCTGGTGGTGACCAGCGAGTCCAACTACTGCCGCCAGTACTGGTGGGCAAATATCTTCTACTTCAACAACTACATCTACCAGCAAGACCTTTGCTTCCCCCAGGGCTGGTAAGTGACCCTCAACATGTTGGCCACGATCAGTACATGGATGCGTCACGTCGGCAGTGGCCCCCAGTTGGACCTGGTGGTGACCAGCGAGTCCAACTACTGCCGCCAGTACTGGTGGGCAAATATCTTCTACTTCAACAACTACATCTACCAGCAAGACCTTTGCTTCCCCCAGGGCTGGTAAGTGACCCTCTACATGTTGGCCACGATCAGTACATGGATGCGAGGGCGTCACGTCGGCAGTGGCCCCCAGTTGGACCTGGTGGTGACCAGCGAGTCCAACTACTGCCGCCAGTACTGGTCGGCAAATATCTTCTACTTCAACAACTACATCTACCAGCAAGACCTTTGCTTCCCCCAGGGCTGGTAAGTGACCCTCAACATGTTGGCCACGATCAGTACATGGATGCGTCACGTCGCCAGTGGCCCCCAGTTGGACCTGGTGGTGACCAGCGAGTCCAACTACTGCCGCCAGTACTGGTGGGCAAATATCTTCTACTTCAACAACTACATCTACCAGCAAGACCTTTGCTTCCCCCAGGGCTGGTAAGTGACCCTCTACATGTTGGCCACGATCAGTACATGGATGCGAGGGCGTCACGTCGGCAGTGGCCCCCAGTTGGACCTGGTGGTGACCAGCGAGTCCAACTACTGCCGCCAGTACTGGTGGGCAAATATCTTCTACTTCAACAACTACATCTACCAGCAAGACCTTTGCTTCCCCCAGGGCTGGTAAGTGACCCTCTACATGTTGGCCACGATCAGTACATGGATGCGAGGGCGTCACGTCGGCAGTGGCCCCCAGTTGGACCTGGTGGTGACCAGCGAGTCCAACTACTGCCGCCAGTACTGGTCGGCAAATATCTTCTACTTCAACAACTACATCTACCAGCAAGACCTTTGCTTCCCACAGGGATTGTGAGTGTCCCTTAACATCTTGGCCACGATCAGTACATGGATGCGAGGGCGTCACGTCGGCAGTGGCCCCCAGTTGGACCTGGTGGTGACCAGCGAGTCCAACTACTGCCGCCAGTACTGGTCGGCAAATATCTTCTACTTCAACAACTACATCTACCAGCAAGACCTTTGCTTCCCACAGGGATTGTGAGTGTCCCTTAACATCTTGGCCACGATCAGTACATGGATGCGAGGGCGTCACGTCGGCAGTGGCCCCCAGTTGGACCTGGTGGTGACCAGCGAGTCCAACTACTGCCGCCAGTACTGGTGGGCAAATATCTTCTACTTCAACAACTACATCTACCAGCAAGCCTTTGCTTCCCACAGGGATTGTGAGTGTCCCTTAACATCTTGGCCACGATCAGTACATGGATGCGAGGGCGTCACGTCGGCAGTGGCCCCCAGTTGGACCTGGTGGTGACCAGCGAGTCCAACTACTGCCGCCAGTACTGGTGGACAAATATCTTCTACTTCAACAACTACATCTACCAGCAAGACCTTTGCTTCCCGCAAGGATTGTGAGTGTCCCTTAACATCTTGGCCACGATCAGTACATGGATGCATCACGTTGGCAGAGGTTCCCTGTGGGACCTGGTGGTAACCAGCGACTCCAACTATAGTACTGCCGCCAGTACTGGAACCACCAAATTGAGAACTTCTTTCTGTTTAAAAATGTAAATGTATATTTTATAATTTTTATAGTGTTTTACCTACACTTGAAGGAAATCTATATATATAAAAGGGAAAGGTGACTGACTGACTGACTGACTGACTGACTGACTGACTGACTGACTGATCTATCAACGCACAGCTCAAACTACTGGACGGATCGGGCTGAAATTTGGCATGCAGATAGCTATTATGACATCCGCTAAGAAAGGATTTTTGAAAATTCAACTCCTAAGGGGGTGAAATAGGGTTTTGAAATTTTGTAGTCCACGCGAACGAAGTCGCGAGCATAAGCTAGTTTCTAAATAATTTTAAATACACATCAAAAATTGCGAACCGGCAGGAATCGAACCCGCGTCTCCTGGGATCGCGCCCGACGCTCCCAGCTAGCAGCGACGCTAAAATTATTTGTAAATGTATATTCCAGGTACCTCGCAGCAGACACTCAGCTCTTCATCTTGGCCCTGGTGGTCCTGGTGCTGGTGAAGAAGCCCCAGCACAGGGCAGCGGTGCTCACACTAATGTTCCTGGCGTCACTCGCCATCACCGCGGGACACACTTACATCCAAGACCTGGATGCTGTAGTCATACAGTCCCCTGAGTATGATTATACATAATCCATACTACATTTTTTTTTCCATCAACGCACAGCTCTAATTACTGAACGGATCGGGCTGAAATTTAACATGCATGATAGCTATGAGGTTAAGTTAAGAAAGGGTTTTTAAAAATGCAACCCCTAGGGGCGTAAAAAAGGGGTTTGAAATTTGTGAAGTCCACATGGATGAAGTCGTTAGTTTTAGTATACACAAAAACCGAAACACGTGTCGAATATTTTTACATAAAGAATAAAGTATACAAAATTTCAAAAATATTTAATGAAAACTTACGAAGTTATAAGCTTGTTGTGTTGAGCCGTTGTCCTCAAAAAACATGGTCACCCCAAGCAAGCGGCTGTGAGCGAACGGGACGGCTGGCGTCGATCGTGCGCGCTCCCGATTTCACTACTCGAATCAAATGCGGTCATTCAACTAGGTGTTCAAACTTGTAGGATTTTAAAGTATTTTTTGGTCAAAATATAACCTGTAGTAAAAATGATAGCAATCAGTACCCGTAGTACAAGATTTTACGTCTCACCAAACCAAACCAAATTCGAGAGTCGAAATACTTCCGCGTTACAGTAAAATGGACCTAAACAGCCTTGAATTGAAGTCAAATATTCAATGCCACGGATTTTAATTTTGCAATGTTTCCGCTTGGAGCGCTGGCTGTAGAAGTGTAGACAAACTTGAGCTTTAAAACAAGGCACTTAAGATCCAGTTTACTGTAACGCGGAAGTATTTCGACTCTCGAATTTGGTTTGGTTTGGTGAGACGTAAAATCTTGTACTACGGGTACGGTTCTGTTACTGATTCTGAACAAACTAGTTTCAGGTGTTGTGTATACTAAAACTAACGTTGTATAAGGATCATTGTGTGTTTCAGATCGTACCGCAGTATGTACAAGAATGACGACACGTACAGACTGGTGTACATCCGCGGCCATACCAACCTCTCAGTGTACACGCTGGGGCTGGCCGGAGGACTGCTGGTCTACTGGTGGCAGACCAACGGGAAGGACTTCTCTAAATATAAGGTTAACATACCGATACCTGAAGGGTACTCATCATCAGCATCGGCATCATCATCATCAACCGATAGACGTCCACTGGTGGACATAGGTCTCTTGTAGGGACTTCCACGGTCTTGCGCCGCCAGAATCCAGTGACTCTGCGACTCGTCCGTCCAACTAGAGGCGAGTCTTCCAATACTGCGTCTTCCGGTGCGAGGTCGCCATTCCAGCACCTTGGAGCCCCAACATCTAACGTCTAAGGATACTGATCTGATACTATCACCATCACCCTTTTTTTAACGCTGGGAAATGCGTTTTGGAAGCCAGTCAGCTAACCAGCCAGCCAACCAACTGGAGGGAAGGTATGTGGGACTCGCCGGCCGAGAGGCGACCAAAATACCCACTAAAACTCAGCGGCGCTCCTGCGCGTCGCCTGGTGACTGGGTCACGGCAACGTCGAAGCAATCTACCGCGACCCAGCCAGCGACATCCGCCGAGGCGGACCCTCCACCGGGGACCCACTTACGAGGTCCCCACACCGCACGTCCGAGGCGCACCGACGAATTGCATGCGCTTCCCGACCCGGGGATCAACAACGGGCGACAACTGCAGACCCCGCGCACTTCGTCCGTGTCCCATACCCCTGCTTCGTCCACTGTGCTCCCTGCTAGTCGGAGAGACACGCGGAGAAACCTCCCCCTCTGCCAGGTCATTAGCCATAGTCACCGAGTACCAACAACAGGTATTCCCGCAGAGAGATTATTATCCATTTTTGTTACCGGGGTGCACCGGCCTGTTCCCCTTGGATGCATCCAAAAGGGACCTGCAGCACTCCGGCACACTGGGAGGTTACCGTGTAGAAACCAAAAGGGCATGGGATTAATAAAAACTGCAATACCCCTTCTAGGTTTTAATGTTTCGCTGGAAATCCTCCGACATGGTTATCGGAGACTTTGTATAGCTTAACACGGCATTTTTTATTTTTTTTACCCCTTCCAGGTTAGCCTGCTTCCATCTTAGACTTCATCATCACTTACCCTTAGGTGAGATTGCAGTCAAGGGCTAACTTGTATCTGAATTTAAAAAAATACAACTCAGTCGACAGCTTAACAGTGTCAATTTTCAGAAATACAGTTTGCTCATGTACCCCTTCATCCCTGTGAGTGTGGTTGTCATCCTCTCTGGCGGCATCTTCTACATCGACGGAGTGACTCCTCCCACGCTGCTGCGAGTCGCCTACGCCGCGCTGTACAAGCCCATCTTCCAGCTCTTTATATTCGGGTACATTGTCATCAGTATGTTCAAAATAGAGGGTGAGTATTTGGCAATCTTCTTCTTTTTCCGTCTTCCCTCTTCCTAACAGAGAATCGGACGTGAACCAACTGGTGAACTAAAAATCTTGTCTGAAATACAGCGAGCTAAAAGGAGTATGAGGAGATGACGTTTTGAACGACTTCGTGTTTCCTCTTGGTATGATCATTATTCATTGGATCTTGTACCTCGTGGTCCCACTGGATCATGTTCGACATGGTCCTGCTGGGTGTGGCCATCATCCTCTCTGGAGGCATCTTCTACATCGACGGAGGGACTCCTCCCACGCTGCTGCGACTGGCCTACGCCACGCTGTACAAGCCCATCTTCCAGTTCTTTTTATTGTATCTAATTGTAACTTGAGAATCTGGTAAACTGCTCATATAGGAACCAAATGGTATTCTGTTCCAGATTTATGCAGTAGTATAGCAGAATGGCGCGGCTTCGCCTGGGGCGGCCGCGTGTCGTACAGCGCCTTCCTCCTCCACAGCCTGTTCCAGCGAGGCTTGGCAGGAGTGCAGACCACCCCGCTGGTCATGAACGACTATCTCATAGTACGTGAGCTTGTTTAAACTAAATTAATCCATATTCTATGCATGTTTCACTCACTCATGTATTTAGAATAGAAATATTTTTTATTCAATTAAACTTTTACTTTTGAATCGTCAAATGCATCTATCAACCTTTATTTTATAATACTTACCTTACTCAATATTTCTTTTTTTTTCCTGTTTCTCACTGCGTAAGCGGAGAGAGAGAAGATGCCGCATGCCTCTACACAGTTATGTTGGGCATCTCGTCAATTTCCTTGTTTGCTTCAGTTGATAGTGCTCTGCGCGTCGGTGTTCCTCTCCTTCACGCTGGGGGCGCTGCTGTGGCTGCTAGTGGAGGCGCCGGTGAGCGAAATCACGCGCGCTGTCCTTGTCCCACGATCTAAACATACTTCCTAAAATAAAATTTTTGGGGACCATTTCGATTACATGACGTCATATTCAACCTTAATGCATTGCACAAAGTTCGAATATGGCAGTCATCTGAATCCCGTAAAGTAGCCCCTAATTTACGCGACAGGTTGAAATGGCAATCGGGGAGGCGACGCCCCGCACACCCGCACAGCCCCCGCGCTAATCTGGTGCGGGCGAGTGCGGATAACATGCGGGTGTGCGGGGCGTCCCCCCGCCTCGCACCCCGATTACCATCTCGACCTGTCGCGGGCTATAGGTATGCACGTAATAAACTCTCTCACATCGTGCATTCAAGTCGCGCAGGTGTGGCCGTAGCTTTAGGGTAACTATAAGATTTTTATGTTTGGATAATAAAAATTATTGTCTGGTGTATTATGTTTCCTTCCTTGATTAAAGATTTTGTTAACCAACTACAGCGAAGGAAAGAGTTTACCTAGTCCGTACCACAGAAATTTCTCAATCAGTACCCTTATTATAAATGTGAAAGTGTGTTTGTTTGTTGGTTTGTCTTTCAATCACGTCGCAACGGTGGAACGGGTTGACGTGATTTTTTGCATGGGTATAGATAAAGACCTGGAGAATGACATAGTGGGAACTCTTTGATTTTCCGGGATATTTTTATCCCGGAAAATCAAAGAGATTTTTAAGGGGATTTTTAAAAAGGGGTTAGCGATTTTTAAAACCTAAATCCATGCGTACGAAGTCGCGGGCATCTGCTAGTAAAATATAATTAACGTCTCCTGGCACTGGGATCTTGGACCATAAATAACATAATTAATCTATATATATAAAATCCAAAGTCAGTCAGTCAGTCAGTCAGTCAACTGACTGACTGACTGACTGACTGACTGACTGACTGACATATATATCAACGCACAGCCTAAACGTCGTTCCGCGTGGATTTAGGTTTTTGAAAATCCCTTGGGAACTCCTTAATTTTCCGGGACAAAAAGTAGCCTATGTCACTCTCCAGCATCCATGCTCTCCGTCTTAAGCTATGCCCATGCAAAAATCACGTCGATCATTTGCTCCGTTGCGACGTGATTGAAGGACAAAGTAAGAGTAACCGGCATAGCTCAACGGGTTGCGAAGATGAACTGGCAATGGGCAGGGCACATAGTTCGTACAACCAATATAGACGTTGGGGTCCCAAGATGCTGGAATATCGACCTCGCACCGGAAGACGCAGCGTTGGAAGACCCCCCACTAAGTGGACGGACGACATCAGACGAGTCGCAGGGAGCCGCTGGATCCAGGCGGCGCAAGACCGTGGCGTGTGGAAGTCCCTACAAGAGACCTATGTCCAGCTGTGCACGTCTATCGATTGTTGATGATGGTGATGATTATGCCTATAGTGCAAGCGCTAGCAAAATTTAAGCATACAATATTATTATTATAATTAAGAACTATATACGTCATCATCATCATCATCAGCATGATTTTAATAGGGTCTTGGACTGTAGTAATAATATGAGCTAACTTTTTTATATAGCGGTAGTTTATGAATTATATTCATTTTGAATTTTTCTAATTGCATATGATAACTTTAAATTTTATTACTAATAAATAAAAGAAATGTATATACATACAGAAAAACTTATCACTAAAAAATTTATATTTACAAAAAATATACGCCGTCCAAATAGTCATTTATGGGCATTCATTTTTAAAATAACTAATTATTAACGTCACGTACAATGTACGTACGTACGGAAAGCGATTAATGACGTCACAAGGCGTAAACGACACAATTTTTCAATTGTTTAAGATAAAAAATATTTTCCCGCAGAAATTACTTACCTACCTACTATATTTTTATGTTAAAAATTGAAAAAAAAAATCGTTTACGGATCGTGACGTCATTATGCACTTTCGTACAGCGTGACATTCATGTTAAAAATATTTTTTAGTGAGTTTGTTGTGGACTCTTCTCAGACCTGGGCGCGTTTGGAACCCTCGTAGCTTTAGTTTTAAGTTTGCGTTACAATTATTATCGCCACTATATCTTACAAATCTAACTACTAACAATTAAAAAAAAATTGAATAAATTATTTGAATTTTGAATTTTGAAATAAAAATCAATCCGTAAACTAGGATAAAAATAATGACGTACGCTGAAAAAAATATTAAAATCCAACAAAGATTTGCAAAGTTACAGGCATTTTAATTTTGGAGTGGGAGGGTCTCCTATCCCTTTCTCGCAAAACGAAAATTTGTATGCAACCGCACAAAGCTACTATGGCATTAGTAGGGTGTGACGTCAAATTCTATATCGTTATCTCTGCTCATAACTTTTTTGTTATTTGATCGATTTAATTAGTTGTTTCAGTTTACGTCATTATTTTTATCCTAGTTTATAATAAAGTAATAAAAAAATTGGAGTCAAATTTTTATTTTTTATTTTATTTTTATTGAATGGTTTACTAGCGATTTTAACATAAAACTTACTAACTATAATAAATACATAGGTTTTTCTATCATGCACAACTATGTTAAATCATTTAAAAGTAAACACTGCATGCAAATTCCGTACAGATATCAGAGTTACAAAGGGGATAACAATTTAAGTAGGTAAAGATTCCATTCAGTATGTCTGTAGGTATGGTTAAAAAGTAAACAGTAGGTAAACGTTCTACTGTAAAATTAATAAATATGTTAAAAAAACTAAATTAACTACTAGGTATAATATAATGTTACAATTTTTTTTTTACGTTTATACTTAATTACTATTTTCTTATATTATAAATGCCGAATTTATATCGGGATCGAGTCCCACACCTCCGATTAGCAGGCGGATGTCTTAAACACTAGGCTATCATAGCTCCCGTCTTATTCTTTCACCGAAAGATATTTGCACAGTGTGGATTAACGACAATCAGACAAAACCATTACATTTTAATAATTCAACAAAGGTTTAACACGAGACTCTCCGTCCCTCGCCCCACACAAACGTACAGTACGATTCAAAGGTAAATGCGCCCCTGAAGTTTGCGCACGACGTTGCGCAGAACACACATTTTGGGTGTCCGAGCTCGGGGAGGTAGCGGGGAGGGTAACAGCGCACGTCTCGCTCCTACATTCCCGCCAGTTCCTTGATGCGTCTCTCTCGCTATACGTGTCTTGTATGTTTGTACAGTCGAGTTGAACTTTGTCCCGTTAAGTGATTTAGTTCTCGAGTGTACCATGCGCAAGATCGCATAGCTAACTTCACGCAGACGCATTTAAGTTTGAATCGTACTATAGTTTCATTCTCATTTCAATATTAAGCAACATTTGCAAGCTTTGATGGCCTAGTGGTTAGGACGTCCGCCTTCTAATCGGAGGTCGGGGGTCCGATCCCGGGCACGCACCTCTAACTGTTCGGAGTTATGTGCGTTTTAAATAATTAAATATTACTTGCTTTAACGGGTATGGAAAACATTGTGAGGAAACCTGCATGCCTGAGAGTTCTCCATAATGTTCTCAAAGGTGTGTGAAGCCTACCAATCCGCACATGGCCAGCGTGGTAGACTATGGCCAAAACCCTTCTCACTCTGAGAGGAGACCCGTACTCTGTAGTGAGCTGGCGATGGATTGATCATGATGATGATGAATAAGTCAATGAAATTTTGTAAACACATTTTCGAAAGTAACCTCGTAGCTTTAGTTTTAAGTTCGCGTAGTAATTATCGCCACTAAGTATATCATCTTACAAATCCAACAACCGACCACCATAAATTTCTTAGTGCAATTCAATATGGGTTTCATTAGTATTCAGAACATTTCAAGAAGAATCACTACCAGGGAGTTCCCACGGGATTTTTAAAAACCTAAATCCACGCGTTTCGTGCGCGCGTCGCTGGCATCAGCTAGTCTAATTATAAGCTGCATTCGTGTAGAGCGCACTACCAATAAACTCTTCTTAATAAAAAATAATGTAAGTAATTTCTTTAAGTCTCTGCACATCTTCCGCGATTTAAATACAAGTACAAGGTAAATATTGTTTTGTAAACATTCTTTATTTATTCTTGCAACGGAGATGTTGCTGTAAAATTACTATAATATTATCCATCGTAGAGGTAAATGGAATTAAATTAAATTCTGTGCGGCACAGCTTGTATGGTCCAAGATCCTAGGACCACCAGACGTGTGCGATAGCAATACTACCAAGTGATACCTGCGCAACCGCCAGTCTGTCGAGGGACGAACACAGGTTTTAGTGGGTGAAAACCCTACTAGGCTTTTCATTTCTCCTGACGGAGGGGTATGCGTCAGGCATTTCCTGTGTATAAAAAAGGACCACCAGATATTAATTACTTCTTTTCTGAGAGTACGGGATAGAGTATTGTTAGTGCGTACTTTTAACATATGGATATCGGCTAGCTTGTGCCAACGGCCAATTTAAAGGTATCAGCTGCTTAAAGTATATAAAAACGTTACTTACTCATTTTTTCAAAGTCTGAGTGCTGATTTTTATGTATTTTAGCGTTTAAACTATCGTGAGTGATTTCCATTATACATGTATGACAAGCCGGCTTTACTCACGCAATTAGTCGACGTTAGCCCGACTAGTAGCCCGTTAGATTTTTATCAGTAACATTATTATAAATACGAAAGTGTGTTTGTTTGTTGGGTTGTCCTTCAATCACGTCGCAACGGTGCAATGGATTGACGTGAATTTTGCATGGGTTTAGATAAAGACCTGGAGAGTGACATAGGCTACTTTTTATCCCAGAAAATCGAAGAGTTCCCACGGGATTTTTAAAAAAACTTATTCCACGTGGACGAAGTCGTGGGCATCAGTTAGTGTAGGTATATTTTCTGAGTATCATAATACAAAAATTATGACTCAGACTATAAGTATATTAAATGTGTCATTTTTTGTACGAGCTTTAAAGCGTCTGGCGGGAATTATTAGACAATTTGGCAGTAAAGAATATTAATTATCAGCAATATTCTGTAAGACATAATTAAAAATCAGCATTCAGACTTTAAGAAAATTAAGTAAGTAATGTTTTTACAAGGAACCCCTAGCAGTTGATGGGTTGATGGCTGATACCTATAAATTGGCCGCTGGCTCAAGCTAGCCGATATAATGCGTACGTAAGTACACACTACCACTACTCTATCCCAAAAAATTTGTTTCTCAGAAAATACGTAGCGTCTGGTGGACCTGGGATGTTATTCTAAAGTCTAAACTTCGTTTTCTTTTTCTTTCATTAGTGGCATATTTAGGAAAGATTTAAAACCTTTTAATTAATTACCTCAATAGTCGACAAAATGCTTTCAATACGTAGTGCACTATTTCTAGTACTAATGCATCAGTGCAACGCAGTGATCTATTATTTAAACGGTAAGTACCTACGAGTGTATAAGTCCCGCAAATTGCTAATGGGCGTGGCTGCTATTTTAGTGACGTCGCACTAGACTGAAGTTTCGAGCTGATGGTATATTTTTACTTAAATATACGTTACCTATTCAAATTTGCACACCATAGTATGGTAGATTGTAGCTCGAAACAAAAATTGTAATTGACAACTTATAAATGTAACCTACAATCAGCAAATAAATAATTTGTATTTGTATTTGTTAAGTGACGTCAAAATGACGTCATTTTGATGTAAATGACACATGGTTCCAGCGCGATAGCTATTTGCGGGACTTATACTACTGAAGTGTGTAATTATTTTAATGATTTGTTGTTTACCTACATGACATGATTAACCTTAGTTATTACAATTAAGTAACAATTAAGCCAGATAATTTTATACTTAAGACGCAACACAGTATCTAAGTTTTCCATATCTAAATATATAAAAGGTAAAGGTGACTGACTGACTAACTGACTGATCTATCAACGCACAGCACTAACTAATGCCCTGATCGGACTGAAATTCGGCATGTAGATAGCTATTATGACGTAGACATCCGCTAAGGAAGGATTTTTGAAAATTCAACCTCTAAGGGGGTGAAATAGAGGTTTAAAATTTGTGTAGTCCACGTGGACGAAGTCGCGAGCATAAGCTAGTTTAAAATAAACTTTGTAAATTAATTTTCAGCGACGGAATATAATCGGATGCCTCCTATATACCACGTGGATGATATTAACGCATGTTTACAAAAACCTAACGATGTGTATTGTACAATACACTTTAACTTGGTTTCTGATGAACGCAGTGAACTTCTAAACATTATCCAGGTAACTTATTTATTCATTTAATTTTTCGTTCTTGTTTCGTCAATTTCGTAGCGAAAAAACAACAACACATTACAATCATACAAAAATACGATACAGCGTCTGTGTATCTCAATATTGTCAACCGTATATAGGGAATAGAACTGTGGTGACATCGGAGTCCCTTGAAGGATGCCTAAACGATACCATGTGGAAGGACTATAAATTGAAGATGAAAGTAGAGAAGCATTACTGCCATACATCATCATTATCAACCGATAGACGTCCACTGCTGGACATAGGTCTCTTGTAGGGATTTCCACATGCCACAGTCTTCATCATGATCAACCCATCACCATCTCACTACAGAGCACGGGTCTCCTCTCAGAGTGAGAAGGGTCTTGGCCATAGTCTACCACGCTGGCCATGTACGGATTGGTAGACTTCACACACCTTTGTACATTATGGAGAACTCACAGGCATGCAGGTTTCCTCACGATGTTTTCCTTCACCGTTAAAGCAAGTGATATTAATTAATTAATTAAAACGCATATAACTCCGAAAACTTAGAGGTGCATGCCCGGGATCGAACCCTCGACCTCCGATTAGAAGGCGGACGTCCTAACCACTAGGCCATCACACCTTTTTTGCCACGGTCTTGCACCACCTGAATTCAGCGGCTCCTTGTGACTCGTTTGGTGTCGCCTGTCCTCCTAGAGCATCTATCGCTGCGCTTTCCGTTGCGAGGTCACCATTGTAGCATCTTGAAACCCCATCGTGTATCAGTTTTCCGAACTATGTGCCCTTATTTTATTCCAATACCGTTGTCTCCGTTAAACGGGACAGACAACGGGAACAGCGGGATAAGTTTTTAATTCTTCTTGCGTCGGTCCCTCAATGTTAAGAAGCGTGGCTCCCTCGAAAAATCACCTGCTTTACGATGTCACAATGTTGCGCCATGTTTCCCTGTTGGAGGCCGTACAGAAGGCATTGCAGAAGGGTGTGTCGACCGCTTCTCGAATCTGGTCGGACCAACGTCTCGGGTTTTGTCCGCGAGGTCTCTTTCCTCCGATGTTGCCAGTGATCAGCAGTTTCTCTAAGCTACGCGAGTTTTTCCTAGCAATGTGACCGAAGTAGTCGAGCATCCGCCGCAGACAGATGTTGGACAGCCGCATCTTGATTTTCAAAGTTTTTAATAAATTTTTATAATTTTTATGATAGAGTTTTAGTGCTTTACCTAAACTGCAAGGAAATTCCTAAATAATTTTAAATACATATCAAAAATTACGTAACCGGCAGGAATCAAACCTGCATCTTCTGGGTTCGCACCCGATGCCTTGACCACTCGGCCACGGTTTCGCTTACTGCCAGTGATGAAATTTGTGATATGTTATCAATGTTTTTATAAATTCATTCAAATCCCGCTGTCCCCGTTAACGGGGATGCGGCTAACAGGGACAGCGGGACTACACCCCCTGCCCATCTCATCATTGCTTTTTATCAAACATGGTTGTCGTCAAGCACAAGCCTGTCTCAAAATAAAATAAATAAATACACACATGTACCTATTGTTTTAATCCTTATTTTACAATCATTTTGGCATTGAACTTTATTGCGATAACTTGCAAATTTTAGCGAACAAAATAATGTTGATTAATGGATAACAATCGATGACAAATTTTAATGGAATAGTAAAAGAATTGCGGATGCAATTATTTAAATTAGGTATGTCATCAAATTCAGACATAAGCTTTAAATCCTCTCATTTATTTAAGTTATAATTTGTTAAGTCATAGAAGCACTAACTTTTTCCTACCTAAAGCATATAATGCGAAATTGTGTATGTTTGTTGGTTTGTCCTTCAATCACGTCGCAACGGTGCAACGGATTGACATGATTTTTTGCATGCTACCTATCTACGTAAAAGTTTTAAACACCCTTGAAATTATTCATAATCAACATCATCATCAGCCTGTCGATGTCCACTGCTGGACACCTTCCCTAAAGAACGTCACCACATCCGGTCCTCCGCCTTCCTCATCCAGCCATATCCCACCAGCCTCTTTATGTCGTTGGGCTATCGTGCTGGAGGGCGTCCCACACTACGTTTGCTTGTATGCAGTTTCCACTCAAGGACTGCCACTTTAGCTTGCTAATAGTTTGGGCTATATTAAATCAGTACCCTTATACACACAATATTAACACAATTTCGCATTTATAATGCGATATTGTGTATGTTTGTTGGTTTGTCCTTCAATCACGTCGCAACGGTGCAACGGATTGACGTGATTTTTTGCATGCGTATAGATAAAACCTGGAGAGTGACATAGGCTACTTTTCATCCCGGAAAATCAAAGAGTTTCCATTGGATTTTAAAAAATCTAATTCCGCGCGGATGAAGTCGCAGTCATCATCTAACTATCGCCTAAAATCATTTCATCTCCATAGAAGAAAGGATAAATCTGAAAATCTATACTTAAAATTACAACGAGCTATATTTTGTTACCAGGGGGTAATCTCGAGACTATAATGATCCGATTTACTAATAGCTACATTTCATATTTTTTTAATTTTAATTCGTTAAGTTAACATTCATGTTTTCTTAATAAGTAAACCTATTTCAAAATCATTTTAGGAATATTCCGAAAAAACAACAACTCATTACAATCATACAAAAATACGATACAGCGTCTGTGTATCTCAATATTGTCAATCGTATATAGGGAATAGAACTGTGGTGACATCGGAGTCCCTTGAGCTATGCCTGAACGATACGATATGGAAGGACTATAAATTGAAGACGAAAGTAGAGAAGCATCACTGTCATACATTTTCTGATGAAATTACAGTGGACACTACTGATATTATAGTAGCAGTGGTTTTGCTGTCAATTCTTCTGCTTAATATTGTCGGAAGCATAACTGACACAGAATGTATGTCAAATGGAAAAGAAGGTAAGTATCTTTTCACAAAGAGCAGCTTTTACTACAACCTGGCTTCATGTCTTTTTTTACATCTTTCTATTATTAACTGTCATATTCCGTTTAATTTCCATTATAATACGGCTTTACTCACGTATTTAGTCGACGTTAGCCCGACTCAGTTCGCAAACAACTCAGTTTGTAGTTTAAACACTAAAATATTTTGATTTCCTCTTCAACTTATCTTCAACTTCTTCTCGTTCTTCCTCTTCAACTTCTTAGCTTTTCTAGTTGACCCACCACATACGGGTTTTATTGGATTATATCATATTAAGCTTCAACTCTTGAATATAATTAATTTTACAACAAATATTTCAGACAGAAGTCTACTGTCAAGCTTTTCAATACGCAGAAATTGGAAGAATCTCGTAAGAAACACAAAACACCCAGATCCACGATTACAGAGACTTAAAGGAATAGATTTTTGGAGGTAACCTAACCGCACAGGCGGTACACTTACCGCTTACACTTTATTAATCTAATTGTTTCATTAACACAAAGCTATTTAAAGTTTACTTTCCAATGGTAACTTTTTTTGTTGATTTCAATCGTCCTGTGTAAACTCGGCACAATTGACATTTGTATACGTCACAGAATGCGTGCTTACGGTACAATGACAGAATCGCGACTGAGTGGGCGGAACGAACTTATGATCAACAGTTGCTAATATATTTTTAGCCGTTTGTACACCCGAACTCTCCGTCTAGGCAATTTAAAAGGTCTTTGATCCAAACCATAAAATCTTGGTAAAATTATTCACTGCGTAGAAAAAGTTTAAAATCGCTGAAATCAGCGATTTTTTACTTACTTATATTAAACTAGCTGATGCCCGCGACTTTGTCCGCGTGGATTTAAGTTTTTAAAAATCCCGTGGGAACTCTTTGATTTTCCGGGATAATAAGTAGCCTTAAGCCTATGTACTTCCCCGGGATGCTATCGCTGTACTAAACTTCGTCAAAATCGGTTGAACGGATGGGCTGTGAAAGGCTAGCAGACATACAGACAGATAGACACACTTTCGCATTTATAATATTAGTATGGACTAATAGTGGTTTGCCACGAACTAAGACCTCACGATATCCCATAATTCCCATAAGATAGTTTTAACTATATACACGCTGAAATTCTAATGGTTGTTTTCCCGAAGTGAAATGATTTTGTCATGGTATTACAATCGATTTATAAATAAAAAAAATAGTAGTGTCAAAAACAGCAAATTCACAATCGAGAAAACAAAACTCTAATGAGACCTCAGACCAATAGTAGTACCGCATGCGTGCAGGCTAGTTTATGCCGTATCACTACGCGCGAGAATTCATATTGCTCTAAGCTTTTTCACTATATTGGCAGCGCGGTTCGAGTAGATGTACCTACCTACTATTCACGTAACGTTTAGTGAGTTACTATGGTTTCTCACACTTTCGAGTTGATGATTATTTTTTTAATTTTTCCAAAGCAAAAAAAAAAATTATATAATTTTTATAGTGTTTCACCTACACTTGAAGGAAATTTCTAAATAATTTTAAATACACATCAAAAATTGCGAACCGGCAGGAATCGAACCCGCGTCTCCTGGGATCGCGCCCGACATACACATTACAAATTTCGTCACTGGCAGTAAGCGGGCTGTAGCTTAGTGGTTAGAGCGTCGGGCGCGATCCCAGGAGACGCGGGTTCGATTCCTGCCCGTTCGCAATTTTTGATGTGTATTTAAAATTATTCAAAAAAATATTATTTTTTAAGTTTAGCTCAAAATTTCGATGGTATTACCGAGGGCAAATCGTTCAGCCGCGGGAAGACAACCACTAAAATTTCAGCGTGTAGGTAATTTTCATTTAAAATATGTGTTTAAGGTGCATCATACCGCTGGGTGTCATCATGGTGCACTGCGCGTTGCCTTTCCTGATAGCTGTTGACAACTCATATGACTTGGAAATGGTAACCTAAAAATGTTTTTTATTTTATGAACTAGCTGATGCTCGCGAGGATATAGGTTTTTAAAAATCCCGTGGGAACTTTCCAAAAATACCACTTTTCTCCTCCTCCTCTCTCTCTCAACTCCTCTTTTTGAAAGTTGGTTAAGAAAGTAGCCTATGTCCTATGTTACTCCTTGGTTAATCCCCTTATCTGTGAAAGTTCCGTCAAAATAGGTTTAGCCGTTCCGAACATTAGCCCGTTCAAACAGATAACCACACAATTTTTTTGAGTTCTAGTTCTAAGTATGGGGAACCCCTAAAATTTATTGTTTTTTTTATTTTGTGTGAAAATCTTAATGCGGTTCACAGAATACATCTACTTACCAAGTTTCAACAGTATAGCTCTTATAGTTTCGGAAAAAAGTGGCTGTGACATACGGACGGACAGACAGACATACATACAGACATGACGAATCTATAAGGGTTCAGTTTTTTGCCATTTGGCTACGGAACCCTAAAAAGGTCCCGACTCAGCATGAATGCTATGTCTTGCACATATACAAAAACATACCTACAGCACTGGTTTTCAAAAAATTTTTCCAGAGCTTCTACACGGTGTCACAGCAGCTCATCGTGAATTCGTCGATAGCATTGCAGACTTACATGGTCATATCCGGGCTTCTGTTGTCTTATAAGATGGAGCTTTGTGCCGAAGACAGGCAGCTCAGCTGGTGGATGGTGCCGAGAGGAATCTTTATGAGATATTTGAGGTAGGTAAGTGAAGACCTCCCTGGCGCATGGGTAAGCGGTGCCGTCTTATAAGTGGAATGACCCGAGTTCGATTCCTGGCAGATTGGGAATATATATATTTCAAAATATTTATACAGGAAGATTTTTTTGGTTTTGCACATTTTTTTATGTTGTATAGAAACGAAATTTAATTAACACGTATTTTTTATTTTTTTATTTTACTTAAGAATACCAAAGTTATCGTTTACCAAAGATATCCACTTTTGAACAGATGATTAGGGTCACCCTACAAACGTTATCTTCAGCTGTTGATTAAAATACACGCACACCCGATGACGCGCGCGGCGGCCGTTGACATCTGCGCGCTTTAATATCGTCTAAGATGTGAACTTGGTACTTTTTTTAAGGGAAAACGTGAGTCAGCTAGCGTGCTTATAGCGTGCTTTGTTTACGAACAGTATAACCATGATTTGCTTATTTAAAATAAGCAAATCATGGTTATACTAAGGTAAAAAAATTATTTCAAAAAAGGTACAAAATATGAATGGAAATGTGTTCTATTAACGATACAGAACCTCCCAAAAAAATTTGTGCAAAACCAAAAAAATCTTTCTGTATATTTCAAAAATCCTTTCTTAGCGGATGCCTACGTCGCGCGTCGTAATAGTTATCTGCATGCCAAATTTCTGCCCGATCGGTCCAGTAGTTTGAGCTGTGCGTTGATAGATCAGTCAGTCAGTCAGTCAGTCACCTTTTCCTTTTATATATTAAGACTACTACTAGTACTAGTACAACAATTAAGTAGATAAGTATATCAAACATTTTCAGACTTACGCCGGTGTATGCTGTCACCATAGCTGTGATGGCAACATGGTCCAAATTCATCGGAGCTGGCCCTTTTTGGGAAGTAAGTGTGTTTTTTTAGGGTTCCGTACCTCAAAAGGAAAAACGGAACCCTTATAGGATCACTTTGTTGTCTGTCTTTCTGTCTGTCTGTCTGTTTGTCAAGAAACCTACCTACTAAACCAAAACCGTGAATTTAAGGTTAGATAACACTAAAAAAAATTAAATTGTGGTCATGAACTAATAATTAGAATTTTCAATTTTCTAAGTAATATAACTATATCAAGTGGGGTATCATATGAAAGTTCTTCACCTGTGCATTCTAAAACTGTCTTTATCTATACCAATGCAAAAAATCATGTCAATCCGTTGCACCGTTGTGACGTGATTGAAGGACAAACAAACAAACTTTCGCATAATAAGGGTACTGATAGTTTATGCTGGTGTCTCCAGGTGTCAGCTGGATTGGTGAGGTACCAGTGCCGGAGCCGCTGGTGGCAGAACCTGCTCTACATCAACAACTACTTCTACAACTCGCAGTGTATCGTGGCAGCCTGGTATGGGACACACTATTATTGATAAATAGGATTCAAAAGGGCTTAAGATTTTGGCCTACCTAGTAGTCCGCCATTTTTCTTTTTTCCAAAATAGCGGCGACTCATATATCCCGTACTAGCTGATGTCCGCGACTTCGTACGCATGATGATGATCAACCCATCGCCGGCTCACTATAGAGCACGGGTCTCCTCTCAGAGTGAAAAGGTTTTGGCCGTTATTCTACCACGCTGGCTATGTGCGGATTGGTAGACTTCACACACCTTTGAAAACATTATGGAGAACTCTCAGGCATGCAGGTTTCCTCACGATGTTTTCCTTCACCGTTAAAGCAAGTGATATTTAATTACTTAAAACGCACTTTCGCATTTACGATATGGGTAGGTTTTAAAAGCCTAAATCTATGCGGACAAAGTCATGGGCATTAGCTAGTAATAATATAATCTCCAGCGGTGTGTGAAGTCTGTCAATCCGCATTTGGCCAGCGTGATGGAATAGGGCTTAAACTCTTCTCATTTTAAGAGGAGACCCTTACTTAGTAGTGGATAAGTTGTGACAATGATCCATCATCATCATCACGATACCTCTTTGATGTAGGGTTCTTTAAGGGACGAATAAACCAAATTTCCCAAGTCAAAAGACATCAACGTACTTACAGCTCTTCTAATATACACGGCGTCTTTTTTTATATTAATATAGACCGGGTTGTTATTCTAAGTTTACAGACTACTAGATGATGCCCGCGACTTCGTCCGCGTGGATTTAGGTTTTTTAAAAATCCCGTGGGAACTCTTCGATTTTCCGGGATAAAAGGTAGCCTATGTCCTTCCCCGGGATGTAAGCTACCTCTGTACCAAATTTCATCAAAATCGGTTAAACCGTTGAGCCGTGAAAAGCTAGCAGACAGACGGACAGACAGACAGACACACTTTCGCATTTATAATATTAGTATGGATAGCGCTTGGGTGCAATCAGACCTGCTGGCAAGTGATGATGCAGCCTAAGATAAGTTTTTTTTAATGGCCTTTCAAAACGTTTTCAAACGCGAAACAGCCATAGATAGAAGAATCAATTCATTACAAAAAAATAGTAAACATTGTAAAAAAATAAATAAACTAAAATTAAAATTAAATTTAAAAAAATTAAAAAAAAAGTATATTAAAATTAAATTAAAATTGAATTAAAATTAAATTAAAATTAAATAAAAATTGAATTAAAATAAGATTTATTTTTAGATGCAAATGAAAATACAAAAAACAAAAATACCAAACTTATTCTAGAACATAAAAATTACAAATCGAAAATATCATCTAAACCACCGCAACGAGGCAGGGTGCCCAGAACGCTGGCAGCGTTACCTCGTTGAATGGCCAGACTAATATGCTGACCGTGGTAGCTGCCAGATTATTAAAATTAAATTTAATTTAAATTAAATTAAAATTAAATTAAAATTAAATTAAAATTAAATTAAAATTAAATTAAAATTAAATTAAAATTAAATTAAAATTAAATTAAAATTAAATTAAAATTAAATTAAAATTAAATTAAAAATAAATTAAAATTAAAATTAAAATTAAAATTAAAATTAAAATTAAAATTAAAATTAAAATTAAAATTAAAATTAAAATTAAAATTAAAATTAAAATTAAAATTAAAATTAAAATTAAAATTAAAATTAAAATTAAAATTAAAATAAATTAAGTTTTTTTTTTTAAGAAAAGCATTACTCGACGCATTTGGCCAGTTTTTTTTTACTTTACGTGGCATAGCAACGCATGCTGGGTACAGTTAGTCCATTATAAAAATAATATGGAATAAATTACTCACTAGTACTACCAATCTAATCAAGGGATTGGGTCAAAAAATCAACAAAAACACCGAGTTCTTGTTCCAGGTATTTAGGAGTTGACATGCAGATGTTTGTCCTGGGAATCATCACGTGCGTGGCGCTGCGGAGGGGGAGGCGCCGGGCCGCGGTCCTGGCGGTGCTCTTCCTCAGCGGCATCATCATACTAGCAGTTCACATCTACGTGCGAGACCTGCACCCCATCATGATACTGGAACCTACGTATGTTTTACTAGCTTATGCTCGCAACTTCGTCCGCGTGGACTTCACAAATTTCAAACCCCTATATTTTCTCGCCCTTAGGGGCTGAATTTTCGAAAATACTTTCTTGGCGGATGCCCACGTTACAATAGCTATATGCATGCCAAATTTCAGCCCGATCTGTCCAGTAGTTTGAGCTGTGCGTTGATAGATCAGTCAGCCAGTCATTTGGTACAGAGCTAGCTTACATCCCGGAGGAGGACATAGGCTTACTCTTTTCATCTCGGAAAATCAAAGAGTTAGATTTTCAAAAACTCTAAATCCATACGGACGGACGGTTTTGACGTTTGATAAAAAGTTACTGATTTGACTAGTTGTCAAATACCGTATGGCTTTAGCATCGTCGTACCTCTGTATGAACATATATCATATCCTTAAACTGTGCTATTGAGGCTTATCTCTATCTCTATATATAAAAATGAATCGCTAAATGTGTTGCTGAACGCAAATCTCGAGAACAGCTGAACCGATTTCGCTAATTCTTTTTTATAATATTCCTTGAAGTACGAGGATGGTTCTTACGGAGAGAAAAATATTTTTATAAAAAATATATTTTTTATATTCCCATGCAAAAGATTCGTAATATGGTAATAATACTTAAAAGTCAATTTGAACTTTAATACCATACCATAAAGTTTAAGTGTTAGTGGAGGGGTTCCGGGAAGGCTGACCCGGTGTCCCGAATAGCAGCATAAGTATTTAAAAAAAATTGAAAATTAAAGAATCGACTGTTAGGCGGTACGAAGTTCGCCGGGTCAGCTAGTTAAATAATAATATATAAATCAAGACGTACAAACATCGTCATTTGACATACTTTACCAAGGGCATCGACTTTACATAGCACGTCAATGCCCCCACAATATGACGTCAATGCTAACAGCTAGTTTTCCATTTGTTAAATTATTTAAATTTTGACATTCCAGTGAAGCCAGCACGCTGTTTGAGAACGAGCCAGCTTTTAACGAGATATACAAAATGGGGCACGCGAATATACCTAGCTACATAGTCGGCCTTGCTCTAGGCTACCTAGTGTACAGGTTGCAGCAGCTTGACGTTGATATCAAGAGGTACAGAGTAAGTATTTTGACAGGTATAATGCACTCACTAGCCATTTGTGCACTACCCATCGGGGTATCTGTATGGGTACATACAGATTAAATGCGAAAGTGAGTGTGTTGGTTTGTTTTTCAATCATGCCGAAACGGAGCAACATGTTTCATCAAGGTGTTTTTTGAATGGATTAAATCTGGCGTGTGACATGGGCTATTTCTTACTTATATATTCTAAACTAAATGATGCCCGCGACTTCGTCCGCGTGGATTTAGATTTTAAAAAATCCCGTGGGAACTCTTTGATTTTCTTAGATAAAAAATAGCCTATGTCCTTCCCGGGGATGCAAGCTATCTCTGTATCAGATTTCGTCAGAATCGGTTAAACGGATAAGTCGTGAAAGGCTAGCAGACAGACAGTCACACTTTCGCATTTATAATATTAAAGTAAAGTAAAAGTAAAATATTCTTTATTGTACACCAAAACCAAAACAATAGACATATAACAAAGATAGCATGTACAAAAGGCGGCCTTATCGCTAAAATAGCGATCTCTTCCAGGCAACCTTAGGGTAGAGGATTAGGTCCCGCGGGATCCCGCATATTTGAAATTATTCACAGTAGTTCAACTTTTTGCCCCGTTTGTATATGTAAGATAAAGTATTAATTTTTTGATCTCATAGGGCTATAAGATCGAAAAATTAATACTTTATCTTATTTAAAATTATGTTATAAAATCGAATTGAAACTACAGGTTTTTGTTTAAAAAATCAAGTATTATTAATTAAACATGTCTTACATTATGCAACAAAATTGTTTGTTTTCTAATAAAATAACAATGAAATTATAATTAAGTACGAGTAATTGTGTGCGAAACGGCAACGTCGTACTCGAGCCACTCGCTTTCCTACGCAAAACTTCACGAATGTTTTAGCGGTAAATTTAAATTTGCGGGATCCCGCGGGAATGCCGGATCCCATTTTGCGGGATTGCAATCCCTAATAGGGATTAGTATGGATATATCTACATGTATATTTCTTTTTCCAGAAATACCGAATTGTCTATTGGGCGTTAGTGCCCCTGATGATTGGCATCATACTATCAGGAAGCGCCTTCTACCGAGATGCCCCCAGAGACCCGGTGTACATACGAGCACTATATGGAGCCCTCGTCAAACCTGTGTTTGGTATCTTCACCGCGGCCCTCATATGTGGAGCGATCTTCAAATTGGAAAGTAAGTACCTGACATTTAGCAAATAACAATAGGTTATTTTACCCTTTTTTGAAAAGCGTCTTAATTTGATCTTCAAGATATACTACCAAAAATAGTTTTGATTTATTGAATTCTTAATTATATTAATTCGCGTAGGGTCTTGAGATTGAGATGAACATCGTCAAAACAAAAGTCATGTTTAACGAACACATTATCTCAAGACCCCTCACCGTCGGGAATGTCAGCATCGAAGTTGTTCAAGAATATAATAACTACCTCGGCCAGATCATACAACTCGGTAGAAACAACTTCGACAAGGAAGCTGACACAAGGATTCAGCTGGGCTGGGCAGCATTTTCAAAGCTACGACAGGTCTTCGAATCGTCGATACCGCAAAGCCTTAAGACTAAGGTCTTCAACGAGCGTGTCCTACCTGTGATGACGTATGGAGCGGAAACGTGGCCTCGTCCACAAACTAAAAGTCACTCAGCGCTATGGAGCGAGCTGTGTTGGGTATCACTCTCAGGGATAAAATCCGGAAAGAGGAAATTCGCAGAAGACCAAAAGCGACCGACATAGCTCAAAGGATTAGCGGGCTGAAGTGGCAATGGGCAGGTCATGTCTGTCGCAGAACCGACGGCCGATGGGGCAGACGTGTTCTGGAGTGGAGACCGCCCCCGCCCGCTGGACCGATGACCTGAAGAAGGTGGTGGGGAGCGCATGGATGAGGAAGGCGGAGGACCGTGTTTGGTGGCGCGCTCTTGGAAAGGCCTATGTCCAGCAGTGGACGCAAACAGTACCCGTAGTACAAGATTTTACGTCTCACCAAACGAAACCAAAGTCGAGAGTCGAAATACTTCTGCGTTACAGTAAACTGGATCTTAAATGCCTTGTTTTTAAGCTCAAGTTTGTCCACACTTCTACAGCCAGCGCTCCAAGCGGAAACATTGCGAAATTAAAATCAGTGGCATTGAATATTTGACTTCAATTCAAGGCTGTTTAGGTCCATTTTACTGTAACGCGGAAGTATTTCGACTCTCGAATTTGGTTTCGTTTGGTGAGACGTAAAATCTTGTACTACGGGTATAGGCTGATGGATTGGATTCGATTGGAATTATTAGTTGAATTCTCTGTGGCTAATGATAATGTGATATTGATAAGGATTTCGTGTTATAATTCCAGATGTATACAGAGCAGTGCTGGAGTGGAAGGTGTGGACTGTGCCCGGCCGGCTGAGCTACTGCGTGTACATCATCCATCTGCCGTGTTTGAGGATTATCTTATCTTTAAGGACCACTCTGTTGACACTTTCTTCAGCGAATCAGGTAGCTTTTTAACTATCTAGCTTCTTAATTTACTTGACGTCTCACAAACGCAAACTTTTTGGATTATTTTTAATCAGCCAGTACCCGTAGTACAAGATTTTACGTCTCACTAACCCAAACCAAATTCGAGAGTCGAAATACTTCTGCGTAATAACAATGTAAGTATTTCTAAATAGAGTATTGGACTGTAGTAATAAAATGACGTGATTTTATGTATAGCGGTAGGTTATGGAGCTAGAATGATTTTTATTCAGTTTTAATATAATTAATTATTAAAGTCGCGCTGTACGGAAAGCGATTAATGACGTCACATGGCGTAAACGACAAATATTTTTTTAAGTAATTTTTTAACATAAAAAAAATTCCCGCAGAAATTACTATATTTTTAACCGACTTCAAAAAAAGGAGGAGGTTCTCAATTCGTCGGAATCTTTTTTTTTATGTTAAAAATTGAAAAAAAAATTGCCGTTTGCCATCTCGACCTGTCGCGTACTATAGATAGAAGTTGTCACTTCAAAAAGTTAATCTTTATTCTTTATTCCCTTGTTTCAGTTGCTGCTGTTACTCTGTGTCACCCTCATCTCGTTACTGGTAGCGCTTCCTCTGTGGCTGCTCGTCGAAGCGCCCTTCGTCGAGCTCACCAAGTACTTGAGCTCACGACGAACGGAGGAATTTGACGAGAAACGCGACGAGATCACCAACGGATGTCAGAAGATCGACAATACCAACACTCGTCTATAGAATAAATATATTTATAGAATAGATAAATCATTACCCTTACTATCAGTACCTACCCTTATTATAAATGTGAAATTGTGTTTGTTTGTTGGTTTGTTGGCTTATTGGTTTGTTGGTTTGTTGGTTTGTCCTTCAATCACGTTGCAACGGTGCAACGGATTGACGTGATTTTTTGCATGGGTATAGATAAGGACCTGGAGAGTGACATAGGCTACCTTTTATCCCGGAAAATCAAAGAGTTCTCACGGGAATTTTAAAGACCTAATTCCATGCGGACGAAGTCGCGGCAATCAGCTAGTATATAATATAAGAATAATAATATATAATATAAGAATAAGGATTGAGTTGCGTAGAGGCAAGTCTTTCAACAAAAACTTAAACTCAACTTTAGGAATATATTTTTCTGTTTCACTCTCAATAGAGTCTTAGACTAAAATATGAAAAAGACTGTATACAATAAAATGATGTGATTTGTATAGTGGTAGGTAGCTTTGGGGCTAGAGTTCACTTTCTATGTTGGGCTTAAACTTAAACTCAACTTAAAAACTAAAAATCCTTATAAGTAGGATCACTTTCGGTGTCTTCAAGACCCGTCACGGGAATCAAAACCTGTAAGGGTACGTCCCGTTAATCTAGAATCATGAAAGGCAATGTTTTATAGCACAAGTAAACGGAATAAAAAACCGGCCAAGTGCGAGTGAGGCTCGCGCAATGAAGGTTCCGTACTACAGTCGTATTTTTCGACATTTAGCACGATAATTCAAAAACTATCATGCATATAAATAAATAAAAATCTGTTTTAGAATGTACAGGTTAAGACCTTTCATATGATACCCCACGTGCTATAGTCACTCACTTCGAAAGTTGAAAATACTAATTATTAGTTCATGACCACAATTTAATTTTTTTTGTGTGATCTAACCCTAAATTCACGGTTTTCAGATTTTCCCCAAATGACAGCTATAAGATCTACCTACCTGCCAAATTTCATGATTCTAGGTCGACGGGAAGTACCCTGTAGGTTTCTTGACAAACAGACAGACAGACAGACAGACAACAAAGTGATCCTATAAGGGTTCCGTTTTTCCTTTTGAGGTACGGAACCCTAAAAATCCGAAAACCATGACTTTCGAGATGTAGCTAAAGTAAAAAATTAAAAGTGTTACATTTTCTTATCCGATGGTACAGAACTCTCCCTGTGCGAGTCCGAATCGCACTTGGCCGGTTGTAATTTTAACCAGGATCTGATACAGGTTTTTACACGCATTAGTCTAATCAGACTTATCTATTCAAACCCCATCGAAATTTCTTAAGCCATATATAAAAATATTTAACACTAAGTAGATGATGCCCGCGACTGCGTCCGTTATAAAACTCCCGTGGAAACTCTTCGATTTTCCGGAATCAAAAGTTCAAAGATCAAAAGATAAAAGTTGCTTGAGTCAATTTCTTGGACGCAAATTTCATGTAAATCGGTTGAACGGATAGGCTCTTAATAATCGCGGGAACTCTTTAATTTTCCGGGATTAAAAGTAGCTGTCCATCCCCGGGGTGTAAGCTAATCAAAAGCTGTACCAAAGTTCATCAAAATCGGTTAAACTGTTGGGTCGTGAAAAGTAACAGACAGGCAGACACACTTTTGCATTAATTATAATATTAGTAAGGGTTTTGATAATGTTGTATCAAATTAATTATTCATTCATAATTCAGGTTCCAATACGAGTTCTTCTAATATAAATTACCTATCTACACTAATATTATAAAGAGGAAAACTTTGTTTGTTTGTTTGTTTGTTTGTTTGTTTGTTTGTTTGTTTGTTTGTTTGTTTGTTTGGTTGTACTGAATAGGCTCAAAAACTACTGGACCGATTTTAAAAATTCTTTCACCATTCGAAAGCTACATTATCCACGAGTAACATAGGCTATATTTTATTTTGGAAAAAAATAGGGTTCCGTAAGATATTTGGGTTTTTCGGACACAAGGTGTAAAAATCAACCAGAAAAGTTACTTATTTTGCGTACGCTGCCTAAACTATAAAAGATAGAACCATAAAATGTTCTAATTAATTGTAGATCTTATAAATATCTACAAAAAAGTCCGCGACACACTATACCCATCTATGTCGAGTGAGGCACAGCAACCATTTTTTTATTTAAAAATCTTGAATTTTTTTTGGACTACATTTAAACGCGTTTATTTTACTCATGCTATTAATCCTTATCAAAATAAATGATTTCATCACTAAGAACAGTTTATGGAGATAATATTTGGTCTTTGAATGATTAAAATTGGACGTTTGGTTTTGAAGTTATGGCGAAATTAAAATATTACGATTTCTGCTGCACGGCCCGTTGTATTATATAAAGAGGTAATGTCGTTAAGTTTGTTTGTAGGGGGTAATCTTTAGAACTACTGAACCGATTTTAAAAATTCTTTCACCAGTAGAAAGCTACATTATTCCTGAGTGACATAGGCTATACGGGATCTTTAAAAACCTAAATCTACGCGGGTGAAGCCGCGGGGATCAGCTAGTATTATATAAAGAGGTAATGTCGTTAAGTTTGTTTGTAGGGGGTAATCTTTAGAACTACTGAACCGATTTTAAAAATTCTTTCACCAGTAGAAAGCTACATTATTCCTGAGTGACATAGGCTATACGGGATCTTTAAAAACCTAAATCTACGCGGGCGAAGCCGCGGGGATCAGCTAGTACCTAATAATATTATAAATGCGAAATTTTATATCTAAGTATTTACCTTTTCACAATCTTCTTAACCAAAATTTGGTAGAAAGAAAGAAAGAAAAAGATTTTATTTGGTATCACAGAAAGTACACATCTATAATAAATATATAAAAGGAAAAGGTGACTGACTGACTGACTGACTAACTGACTGACTGATCTATCAACGCACAGCTCAAACTACTGGACGGATCGGGCTGAAATTTTGCATGCAGATAGCTATTATGACCTAGGCGTCCGCTAAGAAAGGATTTTTGAAAATTCAACCCCTAAGGGGGTGAAATGGGGTTTGAAATTTGTGTAGTCCACGCGGACGAAGTCGCGGGCATAAGCTAGTTTATATTATAATGACAAGGTACATCGTTGTTATAGTCAAAAGGCAAAAAAAGACTTCGTTGGTTATTTATATAATACAGTTCAAATCAAAGATCGGTGGCTCGATTGCGGAAGAATGACAGCTACAATGTCACGATTGCAATTATCTCTGATTGGTTGACGCTCGCTCACTATTGGCTACAATGTATTGTTGCAACAAGAATACCATAAATTCAGCCAATCACAACGATTGCGATTGTAATAATGATTGATGCAGTTTTTCCGCCATCGAGCAGCTGGATGAATCCAACTGACGAATATAGGTACATATTTAGGTCAAACTGAAGGCTTAATTTTAGCAGCTACGCCGGGTCTACGCCGTTGCTACGATACTACGTACTGCAACATAGGCTTTTTTGGATTCCTCGACGAATGTAATGCATAATAATCATAATGGTTACCATATTATGTACGTTTTGTAACATTTTTGTGTACTCATAAACCAATATGTTTTATATGTAGAAATGTAAGTATATAACACTTTTCTTTTATAATTCTTATGTTTGTGTTTTATAGCCTAGTACGTGACAGGTCGAGAGGGCGATCGGGGAGGGAACGCCCCGCACACTCGCACAGCCCCCGCGCCAAACCGGTGCGGGCGAGCGCAGGTGACGTGCGGATGTGCCGGGCGTCTCATATCTCGACCTGTCGCGCATTATATGTAGTTTTTGTTATGCAACTATTGACGCGCAACTTGTCTAGGCGCGCCTTAAAGCTTAGAGACTCCGTCTATATGCGTTGGCCCTAAGAGTGCTCTATCCGGTATCTCTAGACTTGGTGTCTCCACGCACGCTCCTTATAAACGAAGGTGTTGACAAGTTGTGCTTCTATTGTATCCGCAAGCGTGACGAGATTGTCTGTTCTATTGGATCAACAAATTAAATGTTTCCTTATGCCCCTATAAAGATTAGTGGAAAGATAATTATAAATTCCTAATATGAATATATTTTTGCTTTATTTATGTTTTAAACTGATTTTAAGTGAACTACAATAGGTATATTACAACAAAAAATATTACGTTTTATTAGTAAAATATTTGGTGATCATTTTTCTTTTTGTGGACACTGAAATAATTAAAAATGGAGTTAAAAGTGACTGTGATTTTTCTAATATTCTTCTGCAAGAGATGCGTTGGAGTTATTTATTATTTAAATGGTAAGTCATCCATACCTTATTATTTAGGTACTATCTAATCTTAAAACAAATCCTCATAATATTATAAATGTGAAAGTGTGGATGTTTGGATGTTTGAATGTTTTTTACTAAATTACACAAAAACTATTAAACGGATTTGGCTGAAATTTGGAATGCAGATAGATTATAACCTGGATTCATACATAGGCTACTTTTTATCCCGGAAAATCAAAGAAATTCCCGCGGGATTTTGAAAAACGTAAATCCACGAGGACGAAGTCGCGGGCATCAGCTAGTAAGTACATATTTTGTTTCAGATACTGAATATGATCAAATGCCCGCACTGTACCATATGGACGATTACGAGGGCTGTCTACAAGAACCGAGCGGACTGTACTGCACTGTACATTTCAGTCTCGTTTCTGACACCCCTAGTGAACTGCTTGATATGATACAGGTACAACTTTAACTCATAAAGCACAAATCAAATCGCAGAAATCTTTAAAAAAAGCGTGTAACTAAGCGGCGTGCTTTGCCACTGAATTTTGGTGAAATTTCTCTGTAATTTGTAAAGGCTAGTCCACACCTGCGCACGCACACAAACCGTGCACACAAGGTGCATCGTAAGAATATAATGTGGACGTGTTCACGAGTGGTTGTGAGCGGTTCGCTTGCATTTAGTACAAATCACGGCATGCACAATATGTTCGTGAGTTTTTAGGAGTCAGGATGATTATTCGTCGGCAAATACCGTTCAAGACGTGCACGTGCGCACAGTGACGCTTCCATAGGCGTTCGATGTGTGTTGTGTCCACGGTTCCTGTGCCTGCGCAGGTGTGGATCTATCTTAACGTTGTTTAGCGATTACCGCTAGATTTATCCTTAGCCTAAAATAGCTCTACTATAGAGCTTCTAGGAGGCCTGTCCCACAAAAATATCCTCATTCTTTAAATGTCACCAAAATATTGTAAACTGGTTACAGAGCTGGTTTTTTGTATTACTTATTGAAATATTAACATTTCGCTCAACATTCATGTTCCACCATAATCATATTCATGTAACATAAAACTTGGATGGTCATCGACATTATTATCGGTCCTTGAACTTTAGCACAATGTTGATCAATAAATCGAATTAATGTGATTTGTTTTAGGAATACTCGTTACGAAGAACTCATTTTAATCACACAAATCTAAGATATGGCATATGCTTAATAGCTACCCCAAATTCAATTGCAAATTATCCAAATTGCCAAAAGTATAGAGGAAATACAAGTGAGGTGTCAACAGACTTCCTTGAGGGATGCCTCAACGAATCTTTATGGAACGGATATAAACTAAAAACAAGAGTAAATAACCATGATTGTCAAAGCGTGTCCGATAAAAATATTGACATAGATTTTGCTGATATTATGGTAGGTACCTTGCTGCTTGCAATTTTGATGGTGAATGCTATAGGAAGCTTCAATGAAATCTATTTTAAAGTGGAGAAATGTAAAGGTAGGTTCTTGTAGGTAATTAGTTAAAAAACAGTTAAGTATATTGTCATTTTATGCATTTCATCTAAAAAATTATTTTAGGACCCACATTTCTGTCGTGTTTTGCAATAAATCGAAACTGGAAGAAACTTAATTCGATGAAGAAAAATTCGGATCCTAGATTACAAAGCCTTGCGGGATTACATTGTATAAAGTGTGTAACTATTTCATACCTATTCTATTTTCATTTACACAGCATTATTAAATTTTCGTTTTTTAATTCGATTACAACTAGACTGCGATCTCACCTTATAGTAAGTGATGACGTAGTCTAAGTTGATAGCGGGCTAACTTGATTTCTAAATATAGTACTTTCTTCTTTTAAACTACATTTTGAATCTTTTGGATGACTTATTTTTTTGAGAAATTATGTTTTAACTTTTTATTTCTTCGTAATATTGTGTTGTTTTTTAATAGGTGTATCATTATGGCAGGAGTGATCATGGCGCATTGTGTTTGGCCATTTCTACAGACTATTAAAAATTCACATGCTTTAGAACTGGTACGTATCTATTGACTTACAATTATAAAAATAATTAAACTAACAATAGCGAATGAATCAAAAACCCCTGAGCTGGTGGTTATAATAATACCATGGTCATCACCAAGTGGTATTAGATTCCAGCCTTTGATAGGAATTGATTTTTCTTGAAACCATTTCCAAAGGTGGTGTGGTGCGTAGTGATATTTGGAAATGACTTAAGCAGCATAAAATATCTACTATCATAATAATTATATTAGAGAAAAGTTTATAGAGAAAATAGAAGTTTACATACCAGTGGTACATTAATTTACTGATGCCGATGATGATTTACGTAAATAAATAACTGAAAATGTCTAAATTTATTTTTAGGCTTACTACAGTATACCGCAATACATTTTACTGAACGGTTCTATAGTGCTGCAGACTTATTTGGTCGTATCTGCATTTTTGCTTATTTACAAAATAGAACTTATCTCTGAGAAGGTGAATCTGAATTGGAATGTGATACCGTTAGGAATACTTGTGAGATACATTAGGTAAGAGCTGAAAATGTATATTATACGAGAACCATCTGCTGAATTAATATTTTAGGTACCAAGCAATGAGTTCTTACACTAAAAAGCTTAAAATAAAAATAAATAAAATAGTGTTTTTGGTCGGTTTTTTAATATTTTATTTTATTGTTTAAGACTAACACCGGCATTAGCAGTTGTGTTGGCTTTAATGGCTACGTGGCTCAAATTCGTAGGACAAGGGCCATTATGGTCGGTAAGTGTAACTTTTATTTCCTTTTTTCTATTTCTAACAATGGAGAAAGCTCTAAATTCAACTATCATTCTATAAAGTAACTCTTCATTTAAATTTTCATAGTAATAATTAACATTTGAGAAACATTACTTAATAGTTTTATTATACTTAGTAGGATTTATTGAGTTTTCATTAAATTTCTATTTTTTTGATTTCTTTAAGTTTAAAAAATTCAAAATAAAAAAAAATCTCTCTCTTTTTCTCTTCTATCAGCGATCAGTCCCTGGACTATAAACAGATTGGAGGTTCGTAAAAATTCAAGAAATTATAAATCACTCCTAATAAAGACTTATCTTTTGAATTTGTAGCTTTAGTTTTAAGTTCGCGTAAAAATTATCTTACAAATCCAGCAACTGGCAATCAAAAAGAGTAATTTATTACCTATTTTGAATAAATTATTTGATTTTTATTATAAGTAGTTTGATTGTTTCTATTCATTTCAGTGCTAATTTTCAGATATCAGGAGGTGTAGAGATGGCGGACTGCAGGAGTCGCTGGTGGGCGTACCTGATGTACCTCAACAACAACATCAGCAATGCGCAGTGCATGATGCAGACATGGTAAGGATAATCCACATCGAAAAATCTGAAAAGTTTTTTGATATTAAGTGAACGACTACCAACAAAGTTAGTTTTGCGGTTCGTTAACAAAAGTGATTCTTACCATTTACTTCTTCTGTAGTACGGAACCCTCAGTGCGCGAGTCTGACTCGCAGTTGGCCGGTTTTTAGGGTTCCGTACCTCAAAAGGAAAAACGGAACCCTTATAGGAGCACTTTGTTGTCTGTCTGTCGGTCTGTCAAGAAACCTACAGGGTACTTCTCGTTGACCTAGAATCATGAAATTTGGCAGGTAGGTAGGTCTCATAGCGGACATTCGGGGAAAAATCTGAAAACCGTGAATTTGTGGTTACATCACACAAAAAAAATTAAATTGTGGTCATGAACAAATATTGCCATTTTCAACTTTCGAACTATATCATATCATATGAAAGGGCTTCACTTGTGCATTCTAAAACTGATTTATTTTTATTTTTATGCATAATAGTTTTTGATTTATCGTGCAAAAAGTCGAAAAAATACGACTGCAGTACGAAACCCTCAGTGCGCGAGTCTGACCCGCACTTGGCCGGTTTCTTTACAGGTATCTAGCAGTAGATATGCAGCTGCACTGCTTCGCCCTGGTGCTGCACGTGCTGCTGCGAGGGTCAGCACACAAGAAGACTGTCCTGGCTGCCATGTTCACCGTCGGCGTCATCATCCCCGGGATTCAGATCTACTGGCAAGACTTGGATGGGATTCTCATGGTTGTGCCCGAGTAAGAAGTATTATGTTATTGATATAACTAGCTTATGCTTCGTCCGCGTGGACTACGCAAATTTCATATACCTATTTCACCCCCTTAGGGGTTGAATTTTCAAAAATGCTTTCTTAGCGAATGACTACGGCATAATAGCTATCTGCATGCCAAATTTCAGCCCGATCCGTCCAGTAGTTTGAGCTGTGCGTTGATAGATCAGTCAGTCAGTCAGTCAGTCAGTCATTCAGTCAGTCAGTCAGTCACCTTTTCCTTTTATATATATAGATATATCGTAAACTTTTACATAAAATTATACGATTTTTTTTATATTTTTCGCGTTTTTTTTATGGTATCATAACAGTTAACATCAGTAGGTACCTACTATCATCACCTATCTTCGTTTTTGCCAGCGTTCTGGTTACACCCTGTATTTATATTTATGAACTCAGAAATTTCCCCTCTTTCATTTGATATCTCACTCGATAGCAAAAAAAATCAGAGATCACTCGCACTGTGTAAACTAGGTACACTTTATTTTCACTGACATTCCATTGTACACAATCTCTAAACTAAAATGACACGTCTAAAGATATTGCTATCCCTTTCATAATGTTGCTTGCGGAAAAAGATAGCACTAGATTTAGACCTGTTAATTTAGTTTAGTTTTGAGATTGTGTACAAGAGAATCGGCCCCTAGATTACTCATTATTTGTTCGTATTTTTCAGGCAAGCCAAGATATTATTCGCGACGGACGCCACGTTCACCGCGCTGGCGCGGCGCTGGCACACCAACGTTGCCAGCTACGTCGCTGGCATGGCGCTGGGCTACTTCGTGTACCGCTGCCAGAAGAATAATGTCCACTTCGATCAATATAAGGTAAATGTCATTCAATGAAAATGAAAAAAACTTTATTTTTCTCTTTACATTGATTGCCTTAAAAGTAAAGAACGGTAAGAAATGCTTTAGTTAGAAACTGTGTTACAGTTGTTAACGCCCACCAGATTGAGAAATTATAAAAGAAAAAACCGGCCAAGTGCGAGTCGACTTGCGCACTGAGGGTGCCGTAGTACAATCGTATTTTATCGACATTTTGCACGATAAATCAAAAACTACTTACTAGATCTCGTTCAAACCTATTTTCGGTGGAAGTTCGCATGGTAATGTACATCACATATTTTTTTTAGTTTTATCATTCTCTTATTTTAGAAGTTACAGGGGAGAGTGGGGGGAGGGGGGGCACACATTTCACCACTTTGGAAGTGTCTCTCGCGCAAACTATTCAGTTTAGAAAAGAAAAAAATTATAATAGAAACCTCAATCATTTTTAAAGATCTATCCATAGATACTCCACACGTAAGTATGGGTTTGATGAAAAAAAAATTTTGAGTTTCAGTTCTAAGTATGGGGACCCCCAAAATGCATTGCTTTTTTTCTATTTTTGTGTGAAAATCTTAATGCGGTTCACAGAATACGTCTACTTACTAAGTTTCAACAGTACAGTTCTTATAGTTTCCGAAAAGTTAAACCCTAAGTAAAAAGAAACAAAATATTTTTCTTTTGAGGAGTCAGCATAATCGACTTACAGAAATAGAAATAGAAATAGAAATAGTGTTTATTTGCTAGAATGTGGTACAATTTGGTCTTAAATCTATTTTGTTCTAACACATTCAACCAATAACTTAGTGTGCAAATTGTTCTATTACATTAAAAACGCATGTCGATGTCAATAATAATTTAAAAAATAAATTAGTTATCATAAAATATAAATAATTATCCTACAACAGCAACAAAACAGTTAAGGTCAAATCTACATTAATGGGTCATATAATCATTTACACTATAGAAAAATTTTTCCATAAGCCTGTACGGGAGCGGTGTGCAGGCTCGACCGTACCAAAGGGGAGATCTCCCACCGAGCGGTTGGTTGTGCTCGGTAGCGCCAGCTGGGCCGACGGTTATGTCTTGAAACTTCTATATATAGTCCAGATTGCAGAAAACTCCGTTAGTGCGATTACCATCGGCGGTACATTTGTTCGGGACTACGTCATCGATTGAACAGCGCCATCTAGTTTCTATTGTGGTAACCGCCACAAGCCAGTCCTTAAGTTTGACCTTAAAAATTTGTAGCGGCATGGCTTGTATTGACTGCGGTAGCTTATTCAGTAAAACTAATAGTTTGATGTGTTCGTTTTGCAGAACTACAAGTACCGCGTCCTCTACTGGGCCATCTTCCCTCTCATGCTGGCCATCATCCTGTCTGGCGGCGTGTTCTACCGGGACTCTCCGAGAGACCCCTTGTACATCAGACTGCTGTACGGCACTGTGGCCAAGCCCTTGTTCGGGGTTCTCATGGCACTGCTGATATGTGGAATGATTTTCAAAATGGAGAGTGAGTGCCTCTTGAATCTTGTCGACTTTACCTGTCTTTTTATGACCCGACTTCATAAAGGAGTGGTTATGTGTTCATCGATTCGGAAAGCAGATTCTACTAAGCTGCCCAAAAATCAACAGTTGCTCTTTTGAAAGTTCTCCGTATCTCCAAAGAAAAACTGTCTGGCAAGGCCCGTCAGGGAATCAAAACCTAACAAAAGTTTAAACTGAAATTTGGCATACAGATAGCTATTATGACGCGCTACCCAATCTGTCCTTTAGTTTGAGCTGTACGTTGATAGATCAGTCAGTCAGTCACCTTTTCCTTCTATGTATTTAGATTTTATGATGATTGTAACGTACTGAACACTTAGCACTGGCGGGTAAGTAGGTATATCTAACAAGGTACGTGCGACTACTTAAACTTAAAGACTGATTCAAATTAAGGTCCACTTTATTGTCCACTTTTAGAATAATCACAATTAATATCTTCAATTTACTAAATACACTTAACACTTATAATATTCACTATTCACTTAAGAGCGTTCACTGTTCTGATTCGCACTCTTTCCCCTGTAATACAAAACTTGCCGCGTCGTCGAATTCGTCCGCTTATATACGATTTCGGGGCTATGTCCGTCCCTTACTATCTTATACGCCCGTCCCTTTCACAGATTATTCGAGAAATCTCGAGTGGATCATAAATTACGCAGACAATAGATGTTTACACTTTTTCGATGCTAGCCTATTGTTCTTTGGCGTAAACACGATGGTCCCTTTTTTTGCACGTATTTTGAATCGAATCTTTTCTCGAACTAAATTAGTACCTACTGACGGAATCATCGCGAACAATGATGTTGAATATTGTTTCCAGGTTTCTACCGGTGCATAGTGGAGTGGAGGGTGTGGGCGGTGCCCGGGCGTCTGGCCTACTGCATGTTTCTGGTGCACTTCGCGTTCTTCAGGATACACGTCTCCACGGCAACCAGCCTCGTCACAATGGGCCCTTACGACGGGGTGGGTATTTATGTATATTTTATATACCCTGAGGCCTTTTTTTTTTTTTTTTTTTTTTTCTCTAGGAGGAGGAAAAATCCCTAATGGACTTCTGTTTATCGACAGGGTGTGTCCGACTCGCACGGACTAAAAAGACCTCCCCCTCTGCGAGATCAGCACGGAACCGTGTAACATTACTTCGTGCTGACCCTCTGGTTGCTCTCTCTCCTTTTTTTCTTGTTTTTCTCTATCCTCCCTTCTCAACATTATGGCTCTCAGCATCTGACCGTATCTGTGCCCTGAGGCCTGAGTCAGCTAGAGTTCAGAGTCACTCAGCGAGCGATGGAGAGATCTATGCTTGGAGGTACCTACTCTACGTGATCAAATCAGAAATGAGGAGATATGTAGGTGAACCAGAGTAACTGACATAGCTCAACGGGTGGCGAAGCTGAAGTGGCGCAATGGGCACGGCACATACCTAGTTCGAAAAACCAATAGATGTTGGGGTCTCAAGGTGCTGGAATGGCGACCTCGCACCGGAAAGTGCAGCGTTGGAAGACCTGCCAGGCCCCACAAGGTGGACGGATGACATCAGGCGAGTCGCAGGGAACCGCTAGATTCAGGCGGCAGACCGTGGCGTGTGAAAGTCCCTACAGGAGACCTATGTCAGCGGTGGACGTTTATGATGATGATGATGATACTAAATATTTAAACAGTTTTTTCGTTTCTGTTCACCGAATGGTCTGTATATAATGGCCTAGGTTTAGAACAGTAATTGGTTCGATGGTTGTTGCTCCTATCGAGAAATATTAGCCAATATTATCTCTACCGTCGAGATCTATAGGTCAAGATACAGTACGCGGCCGAAAGTGATGAACATCGACCTTTCGAATGACATTTCATCTTTGTAGAGCGTTGTCTCTGTCACTCATACCCATATGACGCTTTGTCGGACTCAACGACCGAGACAGTGCTCTACAAATCTGTTGTCTCCTTCTAAAGATCGATGTTCATAACAGGGGTTTGAAATTTGTATAGAGCACGTGGACGAAGTCGCGAGCATTAGCTAGTAAATACTAAGGCTGATCGTATTTTCGAACTTTAGCTTGCTTGAAAATCCTAATATATTTTTTCAGCTGGTAACATTCGCACGGGTGTGTGCCGCCTCGCTGGGCTGCGCGGTGCCGCTGTGGGTGCTGGTGGAGGCGCCCTTCACCCAGCTCACCAAGTACCTCTACCACATCGCCGACCAGCGCAGACAACACTACCAGCCTGATGACAACAACACTCAAAAATCGGTCAAGTGCGAGTCGGACTTGCACACGAAGGGTTCCGTACCATCGTACAAGAAATAACACTTTTTTTTTTATTTCATGTGCGGCCATTTTGAAATTTTCAGTAGGTAGGTATTTGTTGTCAACAGAAATACACATTCTGTGAAAATTCCAACTCTCTATCTGTAACAAGCAGAGACAGTCTGTCAGACAGACGAACGGCCGGACGGACGGACAGCGGAGTCTTATTAATAGGGTCCTGCTGGCACACTTCGGGTACGGAGCCCTAAAAATAGTTTTATGTTACCGATCTGTACATAAATATAAAATAAATTGAAATTCTTGTTTAATTAAAAATATCCTAAACAGTTGATAGCCGCGGCTTCATCCGCCTGTACACTAAATAACACGATGCGCGTGTATCTTATTCGAGCGGCGTAAAGCGTCAAGCGACGCGACGCGCCGCTGGGTATGTCACAGTAGCGTCGCTGCACCGCGCACAATATTCTCTCCAGCTGCGACGCGCAGCAACATGCGGTGAAGCGCTGTGCAGCGCAGCTCTAGTGCGATATGCGCCATACAAAATGATAGAAATGATATTTTGACGCTTTGTGGCGCGACGCGCAGTGACGCGCAGCGCAGCTCAGTTGCGTACAGGCCAAGGCAACATTACAAAAGGCCACGCTTATTGCTGACCCAAGACCCAAGCGATTCTAGTGGACCTATTGCAAACTATATCGCAATTCGCAGTTGGCCACACTGCGAGAGACGCGCCACGAGGTGCCTAATTAATCACCGCGCGAGTCGCGTAGCGAACGAACGTGTTGCTTAATTTTTATTAGTCGCCATTCAATGGAAGAAGTTTTAATTTCCGCTGTTTTCCTGTGTGTGTAATCCTGTACACAATAGATAGCTCCTAACTTATTTCTAAGCTTGGCACATAATATAATGTGACCTTAGCCGAAATCTTGGATCGTCGAATACCACAGAATATATAATAACAATCAATACGCTATTTACATTTACAAATTTTTTGTACGACTGCGATCTCGCGCGAGAATTGAATCAACATTCAGTTTAGTTCAAGGTTTAGCCGCTACAAGGCCTACAAACTGTGCTCCGATTTACTAAACAATATTCTCTAACGTTGGAGAGTTGAATTCTGAAACATTTAACTACTAGGTAAGTTATAACTTATAACCTACCTACCTAGTTTCCAGCTTTATTTTGATTAGTCAGAGCACAAAGTTCCGGATATACTTACGTACTTATAATAGAAATCCTTTAATCTATAATTATAATGGTAGAGCTAGTAGGTAGGTACGCGACAGGGCGGGTGGCGTGCGGGTGTGCGGGGTGTTCCCCCCGTCTCATACCTCGATTGCCATCTCGACCTGTCGCAGGTATTATTGTATCAGCCTAAATTGTTACTTTATCTTGCGTGCCACCATAGATAACACATTATCTACCAGAGATGTGCCAATGCCATCCAGATAATTTGCGAAAAATCTGGAGGTAGAGAACACGTGTACTCAGGTATTTTTGGTATAAAACATGAGATTAGGTACAGAATTATTTGATATCGGTCATAGACCTATAATACTCATATCGGTAGTGACATTTTTTTAAAGAATATTTAGCCATGTTAATCTTAATCTATACCTACTATCTATACTCTATACTATAATATATATATACTAGCTGATCCCCGCGGCTTCGCCCGCGTAGATTTAGGTTTTTAAAGATCCCGTATAGCCTATGTCACTCAGGAATAATGTAGCTTTCTACTGGTGAAAGAATTTTTAAAATCGGTTCAGTAGTTCTAAAGATTACCCCCTACAAACAAACTTAACGACATTACCTCTTTATATAATACTAGCTGATCCCCGCGGCTTCGCCCGCGTAGATTTAGGTTTTTAAAGATCCCGTATAGCCTATGTCACTCAGGAATAATGTAGCTTTCTACTGGTGAAAGAATTTTTAAAATCGGTTCAGTAGTTCTAAAGATTACCCCCTACAAACAAACTTAACGACATTACCTCTTTATATAATATTAAAGATCCCGTATAGCCTATGTCACTCAGGAATAATGTAGCTTTCTACTGGTGAAAGAATTTTTAAAATCGGTTCAGTAGTTCTAAAGATTACCCCCTACAAACAAACTTAACGACATTACCTCTTTATATAATACAACGGGCCGTGCAGCAGAAATCGTAATATTTTAATTTCGCCATAACTTCAAAACCAAACGTCCAATTTTAATCATTCAAAGACCAAATATTATCTCCATAAACTGTTCTTAGTGATGAAATCATTTATTTTGATAAGGATTAATAGCATGAGTAAAATAAACGCGTTTAAATGTAGTCCAAAAAAAATTCAAGATTTTTAAATAAAAAAATGGTTGCTGTGCCTCACTCGACATAGATGGGTATAGTGTGTCGCGGACTTTTTTGTAGATATTTATAAGATCTACAATTAATTAGAACATTTTATGGTTCTATCTTTTATAGTTTAGGCAGCGTACGCAAAATAAGTAACTTTTCTGGTTGATTTTTTACACCTTGTGTCCGAAAAACCCAAATATCTTACGGAACCCTATTTTTTTCCAAAATAAAATATAGCCTATGTTACTCGTGGATAATGTAGCTTTCGAATGGTGAAAGAATTTTTAAAATCGGTCCAGTAGTTTTTGAGCCTATTCAGTACAAACAAACAAACAAACAAAGTTTTCCTCTTTATAATATTAGTGTAGATATATAATATATGACCCGCCCCGGCTTCGCTCGGGTGGAATTTAGAAAATCGAGGTGGGGGTTGAATTTCCGAAAATCCTGAAATACATAGGTTCTTCATAGCTTCATTTGTTGCCGAATTACTCATAGTCATAGATCTAAACTCCCCTCCCGCACGCGCACCCCCGCCTTGGTGACGCCCACTTCGCAACGGGCCGTGCAGCAGAAATCGTAATATTTTAATTTCGCCATAACTTCAAAACCAAACGTCCAATTTTAATCATTCAAAGACCAAATATTATCTCCATAAACTGTTCTTAGTGATGAAATCATTTATTTTGATAAGAATTAATAGCATGAGTAAAATAAACGCGTTTAAATGTAGTCCAAAAAAAATTCAAGATTTTTAAATAAAAAAATGGTTGCTGTGCCTCACTCGACATAGATGGGTATAGTGTGTCGCGGACTTTTTTGTAGATATTTATAAGATCTACAATTAATTAGAACATTTTATGGTTCTATCTTTTATAGTTTAGGCAGCGTACGCAAAATAAGTAACTTTTCTGGTTGATTTTTTACACCTTGTGTCCGAAAAACCCAAATATCTTACGGAACCCTATTTTTTTTCCAAAATAAAATATAGCCTATGTTACTCGTGGATAATGTAGCTTTCGAATGGTGAAAGAATTTTTAAAATCGGTCCAGTAGTTTTTGAGCCTATTCAGTACAATCAAACAAACAAACAAACAAACAAACAAAGTTTTCCTCTTTATAATATTAGTGTAGATAGATAATATATATTATATATATATATATATATATATATATATATATATATATATATATATATATATATATATATATATATAGTGTAGATATATATATATATACCTACATTATTATTATCTACTAGCTGATGCCGCGGCTTCGCCCGCGTGGATTTAGGTTTTTGAAAGTCCCGTGGAAATTTTTGATTTTCCAGGACTAAAGTAGCCTATCCGTGGTAGCCCGTCCCCGAGATACAAGATATCTCAGTACCAAATTTCGTAAAAACATTTAAACGTATGATTCTTTAAAAATCCCGTGGCATCGCCACGATTTAAGAATGCGATTCCTTACAGCATCAGGGATGAGGAGATGGATCCTTGAGTTCAATGATAGTCTTCACTTGGTAGATACCTCCAATGTTAAGTTATTATAACCGACAGTTTCTGAATTCCATCAGTTTAGGTGACCGGGCCCCCTGCAGCATCAGGATTGAGGAGTTGGAATCCAATTTTTTATGGAACAATGTTGCAAAGTTTCTCTATCGATCCAAAAAGGAACTACGCAAATCGGTTCAGTAATCTCGGAGATTTCGGTGTACATAGGTGGAAAACACAACTCCTCCTTTTTTAAAAGTCGGTTAAAAAAGATGGTTAATCCTCCCTGGTTAATCCTCTACTTGTTTGTGAAAGTCCCGTCAAAATAGGTTCAGCCGTTCCGAACATTAGCCCGTTCAAAAAGACAAACAGACAGACAGACAAAAATTTAAAAAACGTGTGATTTAGTTATAGTACAGTTCAAATAACCATATGAGCTGAATATGAGGCAGTTATTTCGGAATTACAGCTAGACACTTCAATTTTATTTATAATATATATAGAAGTATCTATACTATCTATATCTATACTGATAAATAAAATTGAAGTGTCTGTCTGTAATTTCGAAATAACTACCTCAAATTAAGCTCATATGGTTATTTGAACTGTACCATAACTAAATTACACGTTTGAGGCGGGTAATCTTCGGAAAGGCTTAACCTATTTTGACGGGACTTTCACACACAAGTAAAAAATTAACCAAGGAGTGACATAGGCTCATCCAAGCATAGGCTACTTTCCGATGTTGGGAAGCAAAACATGTCGATGACCTTCTCGTACGAACGTGGTGAAACTAGACAGACGTCGTGCGCCGAAGATAAGCCGATAACTCATCTGTTTTTAAAAATGTCTTTGCGATCCGCGCAAGAAAAATTTAAAAAAATAGGGCTAAACATATCTTTAGCTATAATTCGAAGACGTTTAGTGGAGATAAAGTTAAAATATAGAAGCAAATTAAAGAAACCGCTTCACATGCCGCTCTGAAAATCTCATCGAAAAGAGACTGATCTGGGCTGTAAAGATGAATCAAATATACCAGAAAGCATTATTACCATCTGCCCGATAGCTATTCCCAAGACCAAAATGAATCATGGATATTACGAGAGGACAATGACCCTAATTACCGAAGTCGTCTATGCACCACCCGGTAACAAGAAAATGGCATCGAGGTATTAGACTGGCCCTCACAATCTCCGGACGCTTACCCAGTTGAAAACGTTTGGTCGTTGATGAAGCTAAAGCTTCGAGGAGAAAAGTACTAACCGCCGCCGAGCTTACTCGCAACATAAAGCCATATGGAGATCATTATCCCGTGACTACGCTGAAAAATTTGATGAAAGTATGCCTCGAATTTGCCAAGCCATTTATGGATAACGGAGGAGACTGGAACGCCTTATTAATAACTAGCTTCTGCTCGCGAGCTCGTCCGCGTGGCCTACACAAATTCAAACCCCTATTTCATCCCCTATTCATTATCATATGCAGTCACGGGCACGAAGTCGCAGGCATTAGCTAATTTATGATATAAAAGGCAAACGATACGATTTCTTTTATCGTACATGTCACTTATCAAACATTGATTGTAAAAACAATTATTATACCATGATATCATTTTATATTTCATGGAACCATTCCACTTGCAGCAGTCCATGATGTCGGAAGCCGAAGAAGTTCTCAACGAAATCCTCGCTAAAGTATCCAAGGAACAAGGCTACGAAGATTGCCAGATATCTGCCAAGCAGATATCAAGCGGTGGAGCCAACTACACTAGCTTTATATACGAAGCCAGTATCTCGGCGCCAAACAAAGAGGAGCTCAAGTTATTCGTCAAAGTAGCAGCATCAGGAGAAAAAATGAGGAGCAATGCGGTGTTCCAAATCTTCGAAATAGAGAGTTTTGCATACAATGTTTTACTGAAAAGATATAAAGAATTGGAGGAAAAGCACAACGTTCCTGAAGAACATAGACTGGTAACTCCCAAGTTTTATAGCAGCAGTGAAGAGTATTTAAGAGAAGCGTTAGTTTTAGAAGATTTGTCAACATCTGGATACATCACATATGACAGATTAAAGTCAATAGATTGGGAGTATGCATCGAAATGTATTCAGAATTTAGCAAAACTTCACGCTTTATCAATCGCTTGGTCTATCGAGGATCCGGAAGGGTTTAAAGCAACTAACACAATGTCAATGGTTGATGCTTTAGACGGCATGATGGCTTACATGGACACTGTGATCACAAATGCTCTACAAGTTACACGGGAGGAGAATAAGGAACGCCTTTCTAAGTTCACCCAGAAAGTTAAGGAAGACAGAGATTTCATGGTGATGATATACAATCCCTTAAAGCGGCCTGTGATAGGTCATGGTGACTATAGATCAAGCAATTTGATGCACAAGGTTAACAAGGTAAGTTTAAACTTAGTGCAACGGATGGGGTTTGAACCCTGCCGGTTTTTTTATTGAGATCAAAATATATAAATTTAAATTACAATCTCATCCTAACAAAAACGGGTGAAACTTGAAATTTCGTGGACTCATTTACTTATTGAAATAATTTTCCGCTCGCTGCGCTTGTGTTGGTATTTTCTGCTAGCATATTTTGTAAAGACATTAAAAACCTTTTCAGGACGGCACCATCGACATAATTTCGATTGACTACCAAACGCTGCACCGCGGGAATCCTATCATGGACCTGATGTACTTCATCTTCACTGGTTCGGATAAGAAGTACCGCGATAACCATTTCAAGCAGACCTTGGAGTTGTACTACACGGAACTATGCAGCGCTCTCCGGAGATTTGACCTCGATCCTAGCGACATATACCCGAGGGAGGACTTCGACTGTGAGTTGCATAAGGTATGTGTACTTACATCGTCGTCACCATCAAAGTTGTAGTGTTTTGTAGTGAAAAACCGGTCAACTACTAGCTGGACTCACACACGAAGGTTTTTGCACCATCGTGTAGGTAGGTTATAATAATACGAGTATATGGAGTGTAGAGTTAAAGGATGGATGAGGAAGGCGGAAGACCGTGTTTGGTGGTGCGCTCTTGGTAAGGCCTATGTCCAGCAGTGGACGCAGGTTGATGGATTGGATTGGATTGGAGAGGTAAGGAGCACGATCTCTTATCGGGGAAAAATTAAAAAAATGGCCAGCTGTACTAGCAGTAAATAATAGTTCAAAGACATTCAAAATTGGCCCTAGCGTAGGAAAAGTTTATGGTATTGTGGCGGTCGCCTCAGTTGCAATTAGATGGCGCCACTCAGTCAATAACATTTCATGACGTAGTCCCGAACAAATGTACACCCAACAGTACTCGCACTAACGAAGTTTTCTGCAATCTACACTATACTGAGAAGTTTCAAGTACGAACTTTAGTCGTCGATCTTGCTGGCGCTACTGAGCAAAACCAATAGCTCAGATGGATAAGATCCTTTGGTACGGTCGAGCCTGCACACCGCTCCCATACAGTACGAGTGATAGCAGTTGTTAACGATAGAGATATAGATTTTTTCTTAGCGGCAATAGAAATACACACTCTGTGAAAAAACACTACCTATTATGGTTCATGATATACAGCCCGCTGACAGACAAACAGACGGACGGTCGGTCAGCGGAAGCTTATATTTTTTTTATTTTTTTTTATTCAGATACAAGTTAGCCCTTGACTGCAATCTCACCTGGTGGTAAGTGATGATGCAGTCTAAGATGATAGCGGGCTAACCTGGAAGGGGTATGGCAGTTTTTATTAAACCCATACCCCTTTGGTTTCTACACGCCATCGTACCGGACACGGCTTTGCCGGTAGCCACGGCCGAAGCCTCCCACCAGACCAGACCAGAAATTTAGAAATTATAAAATTCCAAACCCCTGCCAGGAATCGAACCCAGGACCTCCCACTATTAAGACCACAGCGCTCACCACTGCGCCAGGGAGGTCGTCAAGTGGTCTTGTTAACCATCCCCCTTCGGGTATGGAACGGAAAATTGACAAAGTTTTTTTTTCATTTCAGGTGATGCCTTACGGGCTGATGACAGCCATATTCTGCTTGGTACTGGTGACCGTGGACGAGCAGGACGCGCCCACCGTGACCAAAGACACCGCCTTGACCGACTTCGCGTTCAACCCGAGCACGCTGTACAAGGAGCGGCTCAACGATATCGTGGACGATTTCGTAGCAATGGGCATTATTTGAGACGTTTTAAAGCCTGACCAGAAAAATATAAAAAAAACTTGCCCTGGGGGCGCCGCTAGATTATGATCTATGGTCACGCCATTGCTTTGTTTGCTTTAATCTTTAGATGTTAGGGTTTATTGTTGCGTGATTTGTACTGTAGTGCCATAGGAATATCTAATAACATAATAACTAGAGCCAATGTAACGTCAGGGGTCAAGTAATAGTAATGTAGTAAACGGTCAATATAACTCAGTTCTACTGATTTTCGGCAATATGGCGTATCGTAAGGCCGTACGTCAGGCTATACATAGTTAGTACCTAAATGTTATTTAAATGAATTTTAAATATCTCACAAGTATTATTAGTTAGATTCTATTAGTTTTAAGATAAAAGTTATTTGATTTTAAAAATTAAACTTTTTGACCAAAATCTTTTTTTTCGTAGAAAAAATCAGCAACTATGAAGTTTGGATCAATGGTGGCTTTGGGAGATAACATGTAATATAGGTGTAAAAAACGTACGTCAAAGTATATCTATTTTTTCATATTTTCTTCGGAATAGTATTAGAAATCACGCCATGCATTGCCAAACACTTATTATAGTGTCGTGGCAACCCCCTGCCAGACACCCTTAAATTTTTTTAAATTTAAGGGTGTCTGGCAGGGCCTGGACACAATGCATGACGTGATTTCTAATACTATTCCGAAAATATAAAAAATCTTAATATATATAAAAGGAAAAGGTGACTGACTGACTGATCTATCAACGCACAGCTCAAACTACTGGACGGATCGGGCTGATATTTGGCATGCAGATAGCAATTATGACGTAGCCATCCGCCAAGAAAGGATTTTTGAAAATTGTACCCCTAAGGGGGTGAAATAGGGGTTTGAAATTTGTGTAGTCCACGCGGACGAAGTCGCGAGCATAAACTAGTTAGTTTATACTTTGTCGTAAGATTTCTTTACACTTTTATTACATGTTATCTCCCAAAGCCACCACGATCCAATCTTCATAGTCGCTGATCGTTCCTTTCTATATTAGGGACGTTATATACGCAGAGAAACTGTCAGCTTTTATAAAATAACGAAGGTCTGACACACGCTGGCCATCTCTCTATAAACTTAATTATGACAGAGATAATGATTTTAAGCTTATTTCGTGGTTTAATGACATATTTTAATGTATAAAACCATACCATTAATCGTGGTATGTACCCGTTTTATACATTAAAATATGACAGAGATAATTTATTACAAGTATAAATTGCACACATTCATTTGAAGCTCGCGTATAACTTCTCAAAGTCGCCGGTAGGATAGGATTCTAATAGGTATAACCCTAGAATAATAAATACTATTCCAACATCAATGGGTATAACACATTCATACCCATATTTTGTTCATATCCCTAAATTATCACTACCCATATCATAAAATGCGAGTGTGTTTGTTTGTTGGTTTGTCCTTCAATCACATCGCAACGGATCGACGTGATTTTTTGCAAAGGTATAGTCTAAGGCCTGGAGAGTGACATAGGCTAATTTTAACCCGGAAAATCAAAGAGTTCCCAGAGGATTTTTAAAACCCTAAATCCACGCGGACGAAATCGTAGGCATCAGCTATTTGTACTAATATTTTTTAAAAAAATTGAGATCGCTACGAAAATCGTAATAAGCTACCCGTACGAAGCCGGGGCGGATCGCTAGTCATAAATAACGCTTTAGATTTTTACCGAATACGTATGTTAAAATATTCGGTTATTCAACTTGTAATGTAGTAGTCGGGCTACTTAATAAGTATTAGGTAGCCCGACTACTACTACTAAATAATTGAAGTTGAGCAACGTATGTGACGAAAGTCGACATAATAATAATGTCCTATCGATTTTGGATCTTTCAGTTACGTGTAGGTATACTTAATATATTTTATATCCGTGTATTATCTGTTATCACGTCTTATCAGTTGTCATTGATAGTGCACAATAATAATTTTATTAGCAAATGTCTTTTATAACACGACAAACCTAGTCTTGGACTGGACGGCCAAACCGATTCCCCATCTTGACGAACATTATCTAGCACAGAGATAGCTTGGACGTACCTATAATATTATATTCTGCTGAAGGATAATATTATCTGCAGAAAATTTTATACTGGTGGAAAATATACGTAGGTATATTTATACTACTACTATTCCCTAGGTAGGTACTATTCCCTCGCTAGCTTAGCACTCGTTGATTCGGTGTGTTTCTATTATCACTACCATATTATATCTACATACGCAAGTTAAAGACCTGGAGAGTGACAGAGGCTAGTTTTTATCCCGGAAAATCGAAGAAATCCCACGAGATTTTTAAAAACCGGCATTCACGCGGACGAAGTCAGCTGGTTTATAATATTAAAAGCAATCAATATGATTTCTTTTATCGTAAAATATGTTACTTAGATAAAAACAGTCATTGCTTTTTTGAGTTTTTTTTGTTAACCATGATATTATTTTATATTTCATGGAACCATTCCACTTGCAGCAGTCCACGATGTCGGAAGCCAAAGAAGTTCTCAACGAAATCCTCGCTAAAGTAGCCAAGGAACAAGGCTACGAAGATTACCAGATATCTGCCAAGCAGATATCAAGCGGTGGAGCCAACTACACTAGCTTTATATACCAAGCCAGTATCTCGGCGCCGAACAAAGGAGAGCTCAAGTTATTCGTCAAAGTAGCAGTAGTGGGAGAAAAATGGAGAAGCAATGCATCGATCCGAATCTTCGAAACAGAGAGTTTTGCATACAATGTTTTACTGAAAAGATATAAAGAATTGGAGGAAAAGCACAACGTTCCTGAAGAACATAGACTGGTAACTCCCAAGTTTTATAGCAGCAGTGAAGAGTATTTAAGAGAAGCGATAGTTTTAGAAGATTTGTCAGCATCTGGATACATCACATATGACAGATTAAAGTCAATAGATTGGGAGTATGCGTCGAAAGGTATTCAGAATTTGGCAAAACTTCACGCTTTATCAATCGCTTGGTCTATCGAGGATCCGGAAGGGTTTAAAGCAACTGACACTATATCAATCGTTGATGCTTTAGACGGCATGAAAGATTACTTTGACATTATGATCACAAATGCTCTAGAAGTTACACGGGAAGAGAATAAGGAACGCCTTTCTAAGTTCACCAAGAAAGTAAAAGAAGACAAAGATTTCATGGTGATGATATACAAGCCCTTAAAGCGGCCTGTGATAGGTCATGGTGACTATAGATCAAGCAATTTGATGCACAAGGTTAACGAGGTAAGTTTAAACTTAGTGCAACGGATGGGGTTTGAACTGTTGAGGTAAGTTTTAGTACAAGGGATGGGGGTTTGAACAATTAATTATCTAAATTAAAATTACAATCTTATCCTAACAAGAAACGGGTGGAACTTGAAATTTCGTGCACTCATTCAGTTATTGAAATAGTTTTCCGCTCGCTGCGCTTGTGTTGATATTTTTCCGGTAGCATATATTTTGTAAAGACATTAAAAACCTTTTCAGGACGGCACCCTTGACATAATTTCGATTGACTACCAAACGCTGCAGTACGGGAATCCTATCCTGGACCTGATGTACTTCATCTTCAGTGGTTCGGACAAGAAGTTCCGTGATAACCATTTCAAGCAGACCTTGGAGTTGTACTACACGGAACTATGCGCCGCTCTCCGGAGATTTGACCTCGATCCTAACGAGATATACCCGAGGGAGGACTTCGACTACGAGTTGCAAAAGGTAATGTGTACTTACATCATCGTCACCATCAACATTGTAGTGTTTTGTAGTGAAAAACCAGTCAAGTACGAGCTGGACTCACACACAAAGGTTTCCACGCCATCCCTGTCCCTGACGAACTCTCAAAAGTCCAAGCTCAAGGTTTGCCAAAGAGCCATGGAACGCAGCATACTTGGAATTAAACTAGCAGATAGAAGGTTTTCTGCTATTCGTTCCAAAACGCGAGTAGCCGACTTGGCCTTGCAGCCGCTTTACTCAAATGGGACTGGTCAGGTCTCGTGTGCTGTATGCCAAATGGCTCAGGTATGGACAAAATCTGCTTATTTCTGGACTCCCCAGAGCTATCAACGCCAGCGTGGTAGGCCGAGGCGACGTTGCCTTGATGAATTAGATAAGTTTACGGTTACGTGGCCTGAAGAGGCACGGAATAGGCACGGAATACGGTGAAGGGATCGGAGGGAGGCCTTTGCCCAGACGTGGGAAAGTGCAGGCTGATTTAGATTTAGATAGATTTTTGTTATAGCGGCAATAGAAATACACACTGTGAAAATTTTAACTCTCTACCTATTACATGAGATATATAGTTCATGAGATACTGCCTGCGGACAGACAGACAGACGGATGGACAGTCATCGGAGGCTTAGTATTAGGGTTGACCGTCCCCCTTCGAGTACGAAACGGAAAATTGACAAAGTTTTTTTTTCATTTCAGGCGATGCCTTACGGGCTGATGACAGCCATATTATGCCTGCTAGTGGTGACCGTAGACGAACAGGACGCGCCCGCAGTGTCCAAAGACGCCACCTTCACTGACTTGGCGCTCAACCCGAGCACTCTATACAAGGAGCGGCTTAACGATATCGTGGACGATTTCGTAGCAATGGGCATTATTTGAGAAGTTTTAAAGCCTGACCAGAAAAATATAAAAAACTTGCCCGGGGGGTAGATTATGATCTATGGTCACTTGCACCGTTCACTATAATTTGACCCCTGCCGTCATGTTGGCACCATTGCTTTGTTTGCTTTATTCTTTAGAAAATAGGGTTTACTATTTGCGTGATTTGTAATGGTGCCAATATAACGTCAGGGGTCAAGTTATAGTGAACGGTCAATACAACTCAGTTCCACGGATTTTCCGCAATATGGCGACTGGCGATGTATTTTCTTAAGTGCCCCGTAAATGGTTAAACATTTAACAACTGTTCAAACAAGGGTATTTTATTTATCTGGTCAAGCTATAAATACGAGTAGGTACCTAGTAAATGTTATTTAAATGAATATTAAATATCTTACAAGTAACTATTACTCGTTAGATTCTATGAGTTTTTAGATAAAAGTTATTTGATTTTAAGATAAAGGTTATATTTTATAAAAATATTAATGAATGTATATTTTTTTTGACAAAAACAATATTTTATTTCGTTGGTACGATCAGCGACTATGAAGTTTGGATCAGTGGTGGCTTTGGGAGATATCAGGTACAAGTCAGGTACCTATTAAAGGTGTAAAAAAAATCGTAAGTAGGTACCTACGTCAAAGTTTAAAGTCTTTTTTTTTTTTTTTTTTCGGATAGTATTAGAAATTACACCATGCATTGCCAGACACTTATTATAGTAACGTGGCAACCCCCTGCCAGACGCCCTTAAAGTTTTAATTTAAAGTTTAAGGGAGTCTGGCAGGGCCTTGACGCAATGTATGACGTGACTTCTATACTATTCTCTCAGAACAAATACCTGTTTCAAGTAGCCCAAACTAATGTGACATTTAAGCTCTTATTAGTACGTGACTAAATGATTATTATTTTCCTCCTTATCACCATGACCACTTTTTTGTTTGTCAAGATGTCTGATGTATTTGAACGTGAGATCTTGACAAACAACGTGAAGTGAGGTTGACAAGTAGTATTTAAAGAAATAATTGGCTTGTTTTGTTGTTTATAAAGTTATTGTGCAATGGTGGGTTGCAGTATAATAGGCTACATTAGCCGAAGCGAACGTAAAATAGAAGGAATAATATTTCACAAGTAAGTACCTCTGTTTGAGCGAGAGGGACTATAGGGGCCACGCTAGTTGCATATCTGTGTATATCTGTGACCATTCCGAAATAAAATAAAAATTAGACTATACTTTGACGTAAGATTTTTTTACACCTTTATTAGCTGTAATCTCCCAAAGCCACCACGATCCAATCTTCATAGTCGCTGATCGTTCCATCGTATTAGGGACATTAGTTGCGCAGAGAAACTGTCAGCTTTTATAAAATAACGAAGGTCTGGCACGCGCTGGTTCTCTCTCTATACACTTAATTATGACAGAGATAATTTATTACAAGTATGGAGTAATATGGATGGAATATGGATTTACACATTTGCAACCACAGCGCGTCGCCACTTGTCGCTAATGCCATCGACATGCCGCGCATAATAATCTCGCCACTGCAAGGCGCATTTTATGCGCCTTGCAGTGGCGAGATTATTCCTAGTTTTTTTCCTTTCCTTTTTCCTTTGTTCCTTTTTTTTAGTTCCTTGTTTTACATTTACAAATCGTATGTCTACAGAGTATAGACGTCCTGCTGCGTCACGTCTGGACGCCTTGTTCGACTCCGTTTCAGCTAAGTAAGTATATAATATAAAATAAATAAAATAAAAATCTTTTATTCAAATAAACTTTTACAAGTACTTCGAATATTCGGATGCATCTACCACTGGTTCGGAATGCCTTTCCTACCGAGAAGAACCAGCAAGAAACTCTATAAAAAACCAAGACTGATCTTCAAGTTAAGCCAACAAAAAGATATTAGGTAGGTACCTACCTATTTTTTATCCATCAAGAGTCAAGACCAAATTACTATAAAAAGCTCCTTTAAAGTCCACGACACGACTTTTTTATTTATCTTTTAAATTTAAATGATACCGTAGAGCAGATGATTGCTTGTTGGGTGCTGTGTGGTGAGGTGCTTTATCGGTGAAGGAAAACATTGGGTAGAAACCTGTATGCATGGGAGTTCTCCATAATGTCACAGAATATATAATAGTACTAATAATATTCTCAAAGGTGTGTGAAGTCTGCCAATCCGCACTGGACCAGCATAGTGGACTATGGCCAAACCCCTTCTCACTCTAAGAGGAGACCCATGCTTTGCAGTGAGCCAGCGATAGGTTGATCATGATGATGATGATTATTATCGGTAAGTCGCACTTAATAATTATGATGAATAATAGTAGATTATTCAACATGGAGGTAATGTCACGGGCGCCGGGATAAATCCAAAGCGTAACGAGGAATGTTAGAGTAACTCCGGAGCGTAGCGAGGGTGTTGTATCTAGAATCTTGAGTGAAGCGCGGGGTTAAGGGCGTCCAGACAGATAGTATTACCCCTCAAGTTCAATACTCTACTTTTCACACCTCCCAAGATAACAAAATCAAAATCTAAGTATGCTTAAATAGGAACCTACCTATCTTGTGTTTAAAAGTTCTGAGCGCAAATCATTTATTACACTTTGAGCACCAATAGTTTCCGCAGTTAAATTAACTGCTGCTATTTTCGTCACTCGACATTTTTATTTCAAACTAGCTGCGCGGCGAACTTTGTACCGCCTAACAGTCGATTCTTTAAGAGAACTTCCCGGAACCCCTCCACTAACACTTAAACTTTATGGTATGGTATTAAATTGACTTTAAGTATTATTACGAATCTTTTGTATGGGAATATAGAAAAGTGTTGTTTTTAGACTTTTTATGCAATTCTAATATTAATAATATTCTATATTATTAATAATGGTCTAATATATCATATTATTTAACATTCAGTTAGTTTAATTTTTTATATATACCTGTAGTTCATTTTACTTTACTTCATTTCATTTTATATTTATTGTATATTTTATGAATTGTATATCGCCTGTATAATGGGGAGTGCTCTGAAGAGCTTTTTGACCTCATTCCACCCTCTTTTTCTACAACCGCACCGCGCGCCACCGTAAGGATTTCACCCTCACCCATCTGGGTGTCTGGTGCACTTCGACCGTCCGCTACGCCAGATCCTTCTTTCCACGCACGTGCAAACTGTGGAACCAACTCCCATCGGCGGTGTTCCCACTAGATTATAACATGGGGTTATTCAAGGGGCGGACCAACAAATTCCTAAAAGGCCGGCAACGCATCGGCGGCTCCTCTGGTGCTGCAAATGTTCATGGGCGGCGGTAATCACTTAACATCAGGTGACCCTCCTGCTCGCTTGCTCGCTATATCTATTAAAAAAAAAAAAAAACCTACTGGGTTATTTTGTCTTTAATAAAAAACTTTATTTTATTAGCGGCCATCTTCCCCGACTTACCCTCTATAATCTCGAAATATCGGATCGTCGAGTATGTAAGCACACAATACCCTATTTACCTCCTGACTACATGCGGCGACTGCGATCTCGCGCGAGGAATTGAATCATCATTCAGTTTAGTTCAAGGTTTTAGCCGCGACAAGCTGAGCTCGGGTTTACTAAACAATCTCTAAAAATAATAGGATAGCTTGGACGTATGAAACAGTTGAATTCTGAATATTACTAGGTAAGTAGCTAAGTAATTTTCAGTTTTATTAATTACTAGTGTGATAGCCGCGACTTGGTCCGCGTAAGTTTTCGGTTTTATAAATGCTGTGGAAAACTCTTGATTGAATGATTTGATTGATTCTGGGATAAAAAGTAGCTTAGATGTCCTGGCCTTCCCTGGGATGCAAGCTACCTGTGTCTGTACCAAGTTTCGTTAAAATCGGTTGAACGGATGGGCCGTAAAAACTAAGCAGACAGACACACATGACAGAGGGACATACCATACAGCACTATTGCATTTATAATATTAGTATGGATGGATGGCATGGTTTAGTTTATTTCAGCGTAAAATAATTGTTGTAGAGAGAGAGCCAACACGTGCTAGACTTCCGTTATTTTATAAAAGCTGAATGTTTATCTGCGTATTGTCCCCAACACTGGGAGGAACATTTTTTTGGTTTATGGGTGGCTTTGGGAGATAACAGGTAATAAAGGTGTAAAAACTTACGTCAAAAGTTACTTTAAGAGCGTCTGGCAGGGGCTTGCCACGACACTAAGTGCCTGCAATATATGACGCGATTCCTAATAACTATCCTGAAGAAAACATAAAAAAAATTAGACTTTATACATATAAAATATCGGATCTTTCAGTTTGAATCTTTAGTCATTTGTTTTGGACAACATGTAGGTATATGTTTTACATCCGTGTATTATCCGTTATCACGTATTATCCGTTATCATTGTTATTGCACAATTAGCGAATGGCTTTTATACCAGGCGTAAAACATTGAATTCGACTCACGACAACCTAGTCTTGACTGGACGGCCAAACCGATTCCCCATCTTGACGAACATTATCTAGCACAGCACAGCTTATGTAGGTACCTATATATATTCTGCTGAAGGATAAAATATATCTGTAGAAAATTTTATACTGGTGGGAAATATCTAGCACTCTAGCACTCGTTGGTTCGGTGTGTATCTACTTACAAACTATCACTACCCTATATATTATACGAAAGTTAAAGACCTAGAGAGTGACAGAGGCTACTTTTTATCCCGGAAAATCAAAGAATTCCCACGAAATTTTTAAAAATCTGCATTCACGCGGACGAAGTTCAGACATCAGCTGATGCACGAACTTCGTCCGCGTTTATAATATAAAAGGCGAACGATACGATTTCTCGTATCGTACATGTCGCTTACTTAACATGTAAAACAATTATTATTACTATTGTTATCAATCGCTTGTTCTGTTAACCCTGATAATATTTTAAATTTCGTAGCAACATTCCACTTGCAGCAGTCCACGATGTCGGAAGCCGAAGAAGTTCTCAACGAAATCCTCGCTAAAGTAGCCAAGGAACAAGGCTACGAAGATTGTCAGATATCTGCCAAGCGGATATCAAGCGGTGGAGCCAACTACACTAGCTTTATATACCAAGCCAGTATCTCGGCGCCGAACAAAGAGGAGCTCAAGTTATTCGTCAAAGTAGCAGTAGCGGGAGAAAAAATGAGGAGCATTGCACCGTTCCGAATCTTCGAAATAGAGAGTTTTGCATACAATGTTTTACTGACAAAATATAAAGAATTGGAGGAAAAGCACAACGTTCCTGAAGAACATAGACTGGTAACTCCCAAGTTTTATAGCAGCAGTGAAGAGTATTTAAGAGAAGCGATAGTTTTAGAAGATTTGTCAGCATCTGGATACATCACATATGACAGATTCAAGTCAATAGATTGGGAGTATGCGTCGAAAAGTATTCAGAATTTAGCAAAACTTCACGCTTTATCAATCGCTTGGTCTATCGAGGATCCGGAAGGGTTTAAAGCAACTGACACAATATCAATGGTTGATGCTTTAGACGGCATCATGGCTTACTTGGCCACTGTGATCACGAATGCTCTAGAAGTTACACGGGAGGAGAATAAGGAACGTCTTTCTAAGTTCGCCCAGAAAATAAGAGAGGACAGAGATTTCATGGTGATGTTCTACAAGCCCATAAAGCGGCCTGTGATAGGTCATGGTGACTACAGACCAAGCAATTTGATGCACAAGGTTAACGAGGTAAGTTTAAACTTAGTGCAACGGATGGGGTTTGAACTGTTAACGATTCGGTTATCAGACTGAACCTTAATCGTTTTTTATTGACATCAAATAAATCTTAAATTAGAATCTCTTCTTTGTCGTTGCACTCTTGACTGCTCTGTCTACTAATTCGCTAACTTAGTGTCCAACGATGAATCATAGTCAAGAGCTCATTGGACATTGTTTGGTTGTACATTGGTTGACATTAAAATTATTTTTCGTAGAAACCCTATCAATCATCGTTGAACACTGACTTAGCGAATCACCCCGCTGCGCTGGTGCCCTCTACTCTTCCTTGAACTACTAGACGTTCAATGGAGAGATCGTCGTGTCTAGGTATGTGACCAAAGAAAGTTTACAATCTCTACGCTTGTTCTGAGTACTGACGTAGACAGGACAGTTGAACTTTCGCAGACTGGTTCAGTTATTAAAATAATTTTCCGCTCGCTGCGCTTGTGTTGACACTTTCCGCTAGCATATTTTGTAAAGATATAAAAACCTTCTCAGGATGGCACCGTCAACATAATTTCGATTGACTACCAAACGCTGCAGCGCGGTAATCCTATCCTGGACCTGATGTACTTCATCTTCACTGGTTCGGACAAGAAGTTCCGCGATAACCATTTCAAGCAGACCTTGGAGTTGTACTACACGGAACTATGCGCCGCTCTCCGGAGATTCGACCTCGATCCTAACGAGATATACCCGAGGGAGGACTTCGACTATGAGTTGCAAAAGGTATGTGTACCTAATAGTCCGCGATAGGTTGATATGGCAATCGGGGTATGAGGCGGAGGGAACGCCCCGCACGTCACTTGCGCTCGCCTGCACCGGGTTAACGCGGGGGCTGTGCGGCGTTCCCGCCTCGATTGCCATTTTTTAAGATGTCGTCAGAATAGAATAGAATAGAATGTTTTTTTATTCATGTAAACTTTTTACAAGTAGGTACTTATGAATAGTCAGGTAGTTTTAATTTACCACGTCAAGTCGTCACCATCATACTTGTAGAAAAGCGGTCAAGTACGAGTCGGATTCGCACACGAAGGTTTCCGCACCATCGTGCAGGTTACATTATATGGCAAGGAGCACGATCTCTTATGAAGGAAAAGTGGAAAAAGTTGAAATAGTTCAAAAACCCTCAAAATTGGCGCTAGCGTAGGTAAAGTGTATGATATGAATGTAGCAGTTGTTAACGGAGTGAAGTATGCCAAATCAGAAAACAGTGGCGGCCATTTTGAATTTTTTATTACTTTTTTGTTATAGCGGCAATAGGAATATAAGTCCCGCAAACTGCTAATGCGCGTGGCTGCCATTTTAGTGACGTAAGCACTAGACTGAAGTTTAGCTAATGGTATATTTTTAATTCGGTTGACGTCAAAACGACATCTTTTGGATGTTATTGAGACATGGTTCCAGCGCAATAGCAATTTGCGGGACTTATACACACTGTGAAAATTTTAACTCTCTATCTATTACGGTTTATGAGATACAGACCGCAGACAGACAGACAGAATAGGGTTCCGTTGACCGTCCTCCTTCGAGTACGGAACGGAAAATTGAGTTTTTTTTTCATTTCAGGTGATGCCTTTCGGGCTGACGACAGCTATGTTCTGCCTGCTACTGGTGACCGTGGACGAACAGGACGCGCCCACCGTGAGCAAGGACATCGCCATCACCGACTTCGCGCTCAACCCGAGCACCCTGTACAAGGAGCGGCTCAACGATATCGTGGACGATTTCGTAGCAATGGGCATTATTTGAGACGTTTTAAAGCCTGACCAGAAAAATTCAAAAAACTTGCCCTGGGGGCGCCGCTAGATTATGATCTATGGTCACTTGCGCCGTTCACTATGACTTGACCCTGCAGTCATGTTGGCACCATTGCTTAGTTTGCTTTATTCTTTAGTTGATAGGGGTTTATTATTGCGTGATTTGTAATGGTGCCAATATAACGTCAGGGGTCAAGTCATATTGAACGGTCAATATAACTCAGTTCCACGGATTTTCCGCAATATGGCGATTGCCGAGGTAGGTATTTTATTTTTCCTCTTTTTTTTCTGGTCAGGCTATAAACAAAGAGTATGTAACTACTAGCTATAAATAGTAAGTAAATGTTAAATATGAATAATGAATTTTAAAATCTTAACTAGGTAGGTACCTAAAAGTATTACTAGTTAGATTATTTTAGTTTTAAGATAAAAGTTGTATTTTATAAAAAATATTTACACCTACAATTTTTTTTTTAACCAAAACACTTATTTAGACATTTAGGTACTACTAAACTAAGAGCCAGCGCGTCCCAGACCTTCGTAATTTTATGAAGGCTGCGAGTCTCTCTGCGTATTGTCCCACACGCACGCAGAGAAACTTTCAGCTTTTATAAAATAACTATCTTATGCCCGCGACCTCGTCCGCGTGGACTACACAAATTTTACCACCCCTTAGGGGTTGAATTTTCAAAATCCTTAGCGGATGTTTACGTCATAATAGCTATCTGCATGCTTAAATTTCAACCAGATCGGTCCAAGTTAGTTTTGAGCTATGCCTTGATAAGGTCAGTCAGTCACCTTTTCGTTTTATATATCTTCTATATATATAAAAGGAAAAGGTGATGACTGACTGAATGACTGACTGAACTGACTGACTCGATCTATCAAACGCACAGCTCAAACTACTGGATCGGATCGGATGAAATTTGGCATGCAGATACCTATTATGACGTAGGCATCAGCTAAGAAAGGATTTTTGAAATTCAACTCCTAAGGGGGGTGAAATAGGGTTTTGAAATTTTGTAGTCCACGCGGACGAAGTCGCGAGCATAAGCTAGTTTAGATGTATTTAGACGAAAGTCTGGCACGCGCTTGCTCTCTCTTTCTATATATATACACTTAATTTGATGAATTGTTTCCCACGTAAGTAGGGCATACCTAGGTTTTGTCCTAGTATTTGTGTTTTGATATACCTACGGCATGAGTTAGTGTACAAATAAAACACATCGTGTATACAGTATGCTGTTCATTTTATTATCTCAGGAATTATTTTCATATTAATATAATATCATAGTTTCATTACAATGGATATTCCCAGCGGGCAATGACGAGTGCGGCACGCCGTACCTGACCGGCCTCTATCACAAAACGTCGTGGCAATCATCGCGACGATCGCAATCATTCTTATGCTGAGATCTACATATTTTTGACTTTGCTCTGACTAAAGACACTGTTAAAACGAGACAGCGTTGTATATCGCTGGTACAAATCTGTCTCGTTTTAACCGAAACTTGCCAAAGTGCGCTATAAAGATCTCACTCTTACACTAGAATGAAATTCACAATCAGAATCCTTTTTTCTACTACTACGTAAAATAAAATAAAAATAAAATAATTATTAAATTTAAAATATCTATAATCATTCCTTGTACCACAGCGTGAGAGATTTTTTTTCATGCTAAAAAGTTTTCAAAATATAAGGGAACCCTAAAAGTGAACTTTCGAGTCGAGAATCTATGACTTCCTGCGGTGGCGTCAGAGGCGCCGCATCAGTGACGCCGCGACATGATGTCAGAATAATGTGGGTAGGTACTAAGCAAATGTAAATTCGAACTCAGCGACACCGCGACTTCGCGGCGTCACTGACGCCACAAATCCTCAACTCAAAAGTCCACCTTAAAACTTGCACTTTGAGTTGGTATGACAATAGTCCAATTGATAAGGCTTGAAACTGACATTCTGATTTCAGTTAATTCCATACCGTTGAGCTATTGACGCGAATGTATTAAAAAAGAATGACAAAGATTTATACCAAATAGCAATTGCGACGATCGCAATGCAATAGCAACAAGTTTCGTAATACAAGAGCCGGTCCATTACAGTTTCCAAATTAACATCCTATTCTTAAAACACAGACTTTTCAATCTTATGCTAAAGTCAAAACCTTTCAGCTTTTACTCTTACAACATCAAAAATAAAGTAAAAGGAACGCTTTCTAATTGCCTATGCTTATTCAACATTAATACGAACAACTCTTATACAATTTACAAAATATTAATTGTGATATTCAAATTATTCAGACACCATTAGTTACTCGAACACTTCATCTAAGACAATGAATAAAAAATGAATAATTTATTAATAGTCATAAACGTGAATAACGCGTTAGATTTTTACCGAATACGTATGTTCGAATATTCGGTTATTCAACAAATTATTGTCGTCACTAAATTGACAGATCTAAAATCAGTTTTATTATGAAAGTTATATGGTTATAACACTAGTTTTATTACTGTCAATTTAATTTATGTTAGAGTTTATTTTATTTTTATTTTTATTTTTTTTAGTTTGTATATATAACAATAAAATATTATCTTCTTTATGTTATATTGTTGTTTGATGATTTGAATGCATGCTTTTTAGTAAATCTATAGTCGACGCATTTTAAACTGAGTCGTCGAGTTATCTGACTCAGTTTAAAATGCGTCGACTATAGTTCATCTATCAACTTTTGCAAACCACAACCAAAGAACCATTGTTCGTATAAAAGTTAAAATCGAGCCGCAATTGAAAAACGCCGAGTAACCAGGTAGGTATTTAACTTACTCGAAAATAAAGTCTCATAACATCGCAACATAACACAGCCAATCAAAAATAACACGTAGTTTACATACATTTTAGGTCGACAGTGCATCTACACTCTACAACAAATACATTATACAATATTCATACCTCATTGACGATTTATTTAGTAGCTAATTTTGGTCGAATAGCAACACCGACAACCGTCTGTCAAAATCGTTGTCAAAAATGCAAATTCAACGCTTCACGGGGTATCAAAATTGCATGTTGCATACATTTTACTGACATTTACCATCATACAGCTTAGGTATTGCCAAATTTTGCTGATTGACAGATACTCTTGCAATATTAGTAAACATACGCAACTTTGAGTACCATACAATCAGTAAACAATAACAATTGCATACGCAATAATGGTATAGCAATAAAAAAGTCAATGACTTTTTGAATAACTTTTATTCAAATTCATTATTCAAAACTAGTCTTTCATAGCGTTATTCATAAGAAATATATCGACAGATGACAGAAGAGTCAGCTCCTTGCTATAATTACAATAAGTTGCTCGCTTTCATATAAACATTTAATATTTAATAAATTACCTAATACAAAACCTTTCTCTAAATTTGCATTATCTAGTGCATAAATAATAATTATTGTAACCGATTCGTATCAAATGTACAAATTTACGATACTAAATTGATTATACGAATTTTCATGATACTTCAAGTTTAGCGTTATGAACATGTTTTCATAACCCAAAGACCACGCCGAAATTATCTTTAGAAGCTTATTGCAGGTCACAATTAGCGCATACAGGCGCTTAAAAAACTTTTGGTCTTATAAAATGTCTACAAACAGTAACAGAATACTATAAAAGCTTTCAAAAGGAGGGATGACACTAACGATATGTAGTGATAAAATCTATGACAGCTAAACGCGAACTGGCAACATTGTAACTTCCAACAGAGATCATTAAAACATTGTTTCTGAATAAAGACATCGTGAATTATTTGCATATTGATAACCTTTAATTTAAACGTTGCACAGCATACAACGTTCTAAGTAAAAGATCCAATAGATATGAACATATTAAGTATACATCTTATTGAATTGTAGACTCTAATACTAACGGTTGAATAATATGAAATTATTAATGTAGCCATTTCCTATCAGGATTCATTATCTTCAAAATATTCTGTCCTTTTAGGATTACTATGTTATAGTGACCGCCAGAAAACAACAATTCCGAAGTCAATTTTAAAGTTACCTTACTGTCTCTTCGGCGCTTTGCCCGTAAATAGATATGACACCTAATATTTTAATAGGGTAACGGGAATATTTCCTCAGTTCCTCCTTGTCTGGTGCTAGATTTGACTTTAGCCCCAAGGACAGAATATTATTAAAACGACTCTAATCAACAATAAGCTACTCTGCTAAATAATATAGATACTATATTATATTTAAATACAATTACGAGGACTGATAATGTTTATTCGTCACAATTTCCAGAATGCGCGCAGCATTTGATATGAAACATTGTACTTCGATGATAGCTTACGAATCCTATTACTTCATAGGATGGCAAAAAAAGTTGACGAAATATTTGCCATTTAGAATTCGGTCGATCTTTCAGTTTTGCTTAAATGAGACTAAGGTCGGGATCTATGGAGGACCTATATTATATCAAAGTCTATACTTGTGGATAACTATACCTGTGGACAGCCAAATATGCACCTCATTGCATTTAACGCTTCGTTTAACATGACTAATATTCTTTTTAAAAATAAAAAGTATTGCACGCAAATCTCTAAACTTACCTAAATTGATACGCCAAAAAGCAGTGCTCTTTTTCCGTAAGAAAAATTGTGAAACGCACTATTTACCTATAAACCTATCAATTTAGTTTAGTTAAGAGATTTTTGTACACCGAATTAACACCTAATTGCAGTACACCGTAAATCCAGCCACTGATGTGATCGCAATGAAAAGGCTTATTTATATTTAAGTCATTTTATTCAAACCAGAACGCTAGTACAAAGGAACTATTCATTATCGTGAATAACGTAAACTTTGAATAACAACAACCTATTCGAATATTCAAATTGGCAATATTCTGTCACTCTACAATTAATTTTATTTGACATTTAATGAAAATGTAAATTAAATGGTGGCTTAAAACGGGCGTCTATACCGGTTATAGGTATTAAAAAAAACAGTGGGAAGTAAATATCGAGGTTAATAATTAATATACTGGAATGATATTCGAGAGTTATATAAACGATATTCGTTGCATATCAAAAGCGACGAACGAGTTCATTCAGTACAATAAACTATTCAAAATATAAAACTTCAATAAATGCGTTAACTATAATAATTATTATTATTACATTAATACAACAACGAATTAATTTTAACTAATTTTGTGATGATAAATATGCGACCAGCAGAATCAAGTAATATTTCTCGCTTACGATTCAATAATTTATATTCATACAGATATATTGGACTCCCTATAGCTACCACAACGGGTTGTTCCTGGCAACACCGGTTAAGTGCATCAAACAATTACAGACACTATACTCTATCCGCGGATATAAGTATAGCGCTCTCTCTGTCATACAAATGATAGAGACAAAAATCTTAATGGGCGTTAAACATTTTGAATCACCAACCAATCGCAAACGAGACTATGCCTTCTAATTAAATTTCAAGTAGGTATTTATTTTTGTTATATTGATTTTTTTTAAACAATTTTTGATTGGGTGGGGTCTTAATATGGTTAACGCCCACTGAGATTTGTCTCTATCATTTGTATGGGATTATGTGACAGAGAGAGCGCTATACTAACTTCTTTCCGTGGATAGAGTATAAATAGAAAGTAGGTAGGTACATACGAGCAAAAAAGCTTAGCCGTTCCGAATCAACTCGTGCCGTGCCGATTAATATGTGCACAACCGTGCACATATTAATCGATATTCAACACGTATTTTTTGATAATTGAAACACAGACTTATGTAAAAAAATGAAGGTAGACAAGAATCGCGAAAATAGACGTGCAAATTGCAATGCGTATGCTTCTGTATGAAATTGGTTAGTCTCATTTTTTTTAAGGCTCGTTTCCTGTCTACCTTTTACGTTTAGTTTGTGAAAAAACCCTTCAATAGAAATAGATAATTCTTTTTACTAAACTAGGCGCGCGGTCCCGAATAATACTGATAATATTATAGCGTTACAAAATCTATATTGCTGTCTTACTCGAGTACAGTGTGTGCGAAAGAGAAGCATGCTCCCATCATATTCAATACCCCCTCGTATGGAACTTACGCGGCGCGTGCCATAGATCCCTCGCATGTTCAAAGTTGAAACCTTTCCTTCGAGGCAAATACATAACACGTAAGTGCGTTCCTACCAAGCGAATACAGAAGTAGGGGTTTTTTTTTAAATTAATTTTACGACCCTGGATGTCAGCCCTTTAAGGCTTTAGGGTTCGCCCATTGCCTCAGACAATAATCTCTAAACATGTCTAAAACCTATCGAGTTATGAGTCTGAACTGCCGCGCAAGTCCGCACACGTTATTGACGGCACAAGTCTTACTTTGTACCAAAAAAAAAATGGCAGCGTCAATTACTCCTCACTTACACACTATACATATAGCTATGCACATTGTGGGTGAAACGGAACGATTAGCGCTGCTTCGTTTCGATTTATTTCTGTACTGGCAAGAACGTCTTTTCATCGCTAATCGCTACGACGCGGACGTATAGAAGGAATGATTAACACAGCCATTTGGGTACAATTCGCTTTTTTATTTTTCGTGCCGTCGAAAGAAGAGTTAATGACGAGTTATCAGGTTGCCAGACAAAATTCAAAAATATTGACCAAACATTTGTTTCGTGAGCCCATTCGCCTTGTGTGAACGCCTGAACGCGTGTTGTGTTTGCCTCAACATGAACGCCACAGTTTAAACATACGGGGCATGTGCAGCACAGCCTCCTAAGTCCCGTTCGAGGAGCACTCGATACGAACCCCGCGCACCGTCACTACCTGCCTTCAGGACCCCTCCATCACGCCAAAACGCATAGATCATTGTATAAAGCTCTTACAAACGTTTAAAAATGAATGGTCTCTATGAGTGTTTGGTTTACGTGGCATGCTGAATGTAATCCTATTGTCATTGCTAATGTCGGTCTCCAGTGGAAACACGCCAGTTTATTTTGAATGCACGATACAAATGTGGCAACATTGTGTAATCATGTCGAATCCGTTTTGGCGCAACGAATGGGCCACCAAGCGTCCCTTAACGTAATTTTATCAAATTTACTTTATTTATAGCTTTAAATACACATATACACTCAACGCCGAGAACTCATGTATCAATATTATTGTATTAATCCGCTATCATTGAAGGTACGTAATAATATATATTTTTTGATAACAGACACGGGTCGCTCGGGCCACGTGGACTTAGATATTAGAATAATTATAAATATTGAATACTAACTAACATAAATATTATAACTATCTAATTGGGAAAAACAAATATACAAATTGACTGAGGATTTTTTTTTGTTCAAAATATAATCTACGAAATTTACAACGCATTTATTTTTTACACACAATTAAAAAAAAAAAAAAAATTAGTGTTTATTAAAATTACACAATCATGAAATAATTATTATTAATATAATCTTTGACAGTGTAAATACAGAGAATACATAATGCATAAATTTGAAGAACTCACCCGCCATATTTGCGATTCGACGATTTTAGTCCTTAGTTTCAGGGTGAACCGTACTTTTGACATGACAGTTGACACAGAACAAATATGGCAAGTGAGTTCTCAAAATGTGCGCACTATAAAACAATTTCACTGGCAACACCACGAGAAACGACAAAAAATGGCGTCCACGCGGACCGAGGAGCCACGAACAACAGCGCCTAAGAAAGAGATAACAACTTTAGGATATTACCCATAAACACGTTGGTATTAATAGTATTATTACATCATTAAGTTTACATTTACAATAATCACTTACCTAAACAACTAGGGCTTGCTGAGACAAGTTATTAAGTTTTTTTTTATATAAATACAATACATGTAGGTATAATGCATACATTTACGCCATATATGCTCTATGCCAACTGTCATGTCTAAAGTACGGTTTACCAATCAAGGACTAAAATCATGACAGTTGACACACAGAGCAAATATAGCGAGTGCTTTCTTAAAATGTATGCACTATAGAAATGTTAGTGTTGCCATCGCAATAATGGAATTGAAAAAATAATCGACTTCTTGTTCCAATCGACCTGGATCTAATTCTCTGTTCCTAATCGATTTTGTCCTTAACAAACGGACCCTCCGAACCTTCTAAACCTTGCGTACCATATTCCCTCAAAAAATCCTACAATTCCTCTGGTACAACTACTGGTTTCTACGTACAACGCACTGAAGTCGATTATTTTAAATTAGGTTATTTTGAAGTCGTCTCAAAAATGGTAGTGTTCGTCTCTGCAAGCGTGCATACTAAAGTATAGTTATTGTACGGAGGCGGCTCGCGGCAAGTGCCCGTGCGCAAGCGAGTGTTGCCCGTCGTTACACTACGTAGATAAGCTAACAACTACCAATTTGGTACGAAAACGAGTTGATAGATGCCGCATCCACCGCGAGCGAAGCTAAGCTAGCATATAGGCCCTTCTCAACCAACTTGATGCAGCTCATATTTTAACACGGCACGTCTCAGGCTGTATAGCCCGCTATCCACCAAAGTGATGATGTGTTTAGCAGACCAATCAGATTATTGATAGACTAGCGATCGCCCGCGCCTTCGCTCCCGTACGAATTCATTGCCGGCACAGACAGAAACATAAAGGAAGATTTTGGATTCATCTATACATTAAAAAAATATCAACTGATAAAGATGTGGCAAAGTGCAGCGTTGGAAGTCAGCCTGCTAGGTAAACAGCCGACTTCAAACGAATGGCAGGGAGCCGCTGGATGGCGGCAGCGCAAGACCGTAGGTTGTGAAAGTTGAAAGACCTATGTCCAGCAGTTTACGTCTATCGGTTGATAATGATGATAATAATGAATGTGGAATAAGCTAAGCTATTACCAGCTTAGCTTCGTTTGTGGTGGATGTAGCGTATAAAGTATAAACATATTGAACATATTATAGAAATAGTATAATTTATAGATGCTTACACAACTCTGATTATAATAATTGAAGGTACTTAGCAATTAGCATATCCGACTTGATATCTTATTATCGTCTTTACCTAACACGTAATAAGGTTCACATTCGTTTAGAACGCCGTTCGATGCTAAAACACAGATACGAGAACTCTGGAAGTCAGGATATAAGCACTGAAGACGTCTTGAAGGCACCAGACACAAGTACAGTCCAAGAAACGTTTGACATTCAAACACACAATTACAAGTGTAATGCGTACAAAATGAGTTCTCACACGCCATTTCGAATTTACGTGTCAACTGTCATGTCAAAAGTACGATTTTAGTCCTTATTTTAAACGTGAACTGTAGGTCGATTTCGTAAAACCTGCATCAATCATTATTACAATCTCAATTGTGCAGCAGCTGCTCGATTACGGTAGAATGACAGCTACAATGTCACAATCGCAATCACCTCTGATTGGATGATGCTCGCTCACCATTGGATACAATAAATTGTTGCAACAAGAATCGCCCAAATTCAGCCAATCACAACAATTAAGATTGCAATAAATAATGATTGATGCAGGTTTTACGAAATCGACCTACCGTACTTTTGACATGACAGTTGACACATAGAGTTAAAATTACAAGTGAGAACTCATTTTATACGGACTATATAGCACATAACTGAGTAGGCTCCTGCGGTAGTAGAGTGATGCGGGAGGGTGACGTCACAAGTAGACGAGTCACTGAGCTCTCGCGTCACGTCATCACAGCCCTCCCGCACCGCTTCACTACCGCAGGAACCTCCTCAGTTATGCGTTATGCTTGTACTTATTTTAATATTATAGTCTATAAGAACTTTATACACAAGAACGCAATCATGTTTTAGACTTATTTCGTGGTTTAAATGATTATTGAGTAGGTATGATTTTTATAACATTCGGTGGTAAAAAAGATATAAGTATACAAAAGCATCTTGGGTGTGGTATCACCAGGCGTATATATCTAAATATATAAAAGGGAAAAGGTGACTGACTGACTGACTGACTGATCTATCAACGCACAGCTAAACGGATCGAGCTGAAATTTGGCATGCAGATAGCTATTATGACGTAGGTATCCGCTAAGAAAGGATTTTTGAAAATTCAACCCCTAAGGGGGTGAAATAGGGGTTAGAAATTTGTCCACGCGGATGAAGTCGCGAACATATTAAGCTAGTTGTAGCATATAATAAGCATGCGTTACTTTGCGGATTATAATTCAGACCAACGATCCGTTGCAAACTATACACCTAGTGTGACCACACCCTTATAGTCAGCAAAAAGCAGCACTTTTCAGAATTAACTATATCTATCTATTAATTCAAACATAAACATAATTTAACATGATTCCTTGAGAAATGCTTTCATTTAAATTATAACTAAGAGTGATAATAATCCATACTAAACAAAAAAAAATGTTTGTACTACAATAACATGAAAATATTTTTATATTTTTTATAGCAGCTGTATAATTAAAACTATATTAATTAAAACTGGGATTAACTAATATTACAACATACATTCATATTTTTGCAATATATTCATTATTTCGTACTAATAATACAAATAGCAATACAAATTTTTTAGGTATTCTTTCTTTATTCATTCTTGGTATACTAGTCGACATTTTTCCTAAATTTACATACCATACCCATCAATACTCGAAACATAACGGAAAACCTAAAATTAATAAAAAAAAGACTACCTATGCAACATTATCGAAGTATTATTTCGAGTCTTTAATTCGTATTTCTTCATACTGAAAAATTGGTAAAAATTCACAAAAAAATCTTGAGAACAAATATTTAATAAACAATTATAAAACTAAAAACTGTACATAATATATGTATTATATTACAAAGATTTAGGCCATTCGTGCAAAAAAAATATTAATTGTTAAAATTAAAATATGAATATAATGCTCGACACATTGATTGGCTTCCAAATGACTAGCCGATTATTTTCTAATTACGAAAATCATTAGATTCAAACGAATTTGTCAGCAAGCATAACCGCCACGATATATTTAACACGAGAATTGGTAATAGTACCTACTGCTAACAATATTAACGAAATGTAAAGTAAACGTGTGTAAGCGCACTTATAATAATTAATTATCTCTGACAGACGTCACGTGATGTGTTGCATCACCATCTTGAATCGATTGGTATAAAAGCGAGTATTTGATGATTCTTAAGACTCATTCGACTATTAAATGCTTTTGTGTTTAGGTCGCATTTCTGATTGAGTGGTTTCAATAGCAATTGTGCCCTAATCAAGTTAATATTGCAGTAAGGTTATTATGAAAGGCAAAACTCTCGATAAGCCGCTGTGTGTCGTGGTTAATATTCAACTTCACTTCTGGAATGTTTATACGTGAAATGAGGAGATCCGTAGGAGAACTAGAGTAACCGACATAGCTCAACGGGTTGCGAAGCTGAAGTGGCAATGGGTAGGGCACATAGTTCGTACAACCGATAGACGTTGGGGTCCCAAGGTGCTGGAATGGCGACCTCGCACCGGAAAACGCAGCGTTGGAAGACCCCACTAGGTGGACGGACGACATCAGACGAGTCGCACGGAGCCGCTGGATCCAGGCGGCGCAAGACCGTGGCGTGTGGAAGTCCCTATAAGAGACCTATGTCCAGCAGTGGACATCTATTGGTTGATCATGATGATGATGAAAGTAAACGTTGAGTGTGTGTGAGTGTCTGTATGTTGGTATGCGTTATGGTTCCAAAAATGCCATCATTATGATATGAGGGTTACATTTCTTTGAATATTGTTATTCATAGATATATAAAATATGTTTTTTTTTTTCGATTCTACGGTCACAAAATCCGTAATTTTATCCGCGACAGTTTTCTATACTCTATCAACAGAGAAAAGTTAGTATAGGATTCTCCCTGTTACGTCATCCTATACAAATGATCGAGACACGGAACTCAGTGGGCGTTAACCATTTTAAGTCACCAACCAATCACAAACATGTTTTCAAAAAACATTCGAAATTTAATTCGACAACAATGGTAACGATTCTGATTACAACTCAATTTTAGAGTGTTTGCATCCCCTTCCTACCGATGTAATATGAAAAGGACAAGAACAGTTTGACAGTTTTAAATTTAATTGAACTGCCAAACCTCGTGACTTTAGCTGCCAGTCGTGAGCATATTGTTTAAATTTGTAGCGTGCACTAAAATTTTGTATCTTTAAATTTAAAATTCATGTTCCGTTCTTTTTTTTAGCGATGTTAAAAAGAAAGAGATGCAGATACTCTAAATTTAGTTTAGAGAAAAACAAGAGAATCGACGCCATTGTTTTAAAAAACATTCGAATTTCACTTCGAATGTTTTTTGAAAAACATCGAAGTTCTAGTTTCGAGTTTTTTGTCTCTGTCATTTATATGGAATTACGTAACAGAGAGTGTCTCATACTAATTTGTCTCCATGTATAGAGTATACAGACGGTCATGCGAGGCTATACATAGTGAAATGAAATCATACAATTTAGTGCAAAAGTTCGAGCATTCCTAAGGCAAGATTCATCGTCCACGCCAACATGGTCCTCTTACCAATTCACACGTGACAGCTATCCTACTGTTTCCATCCTTTCAATACACGTTAAGTGCGGTTCTGTCTTTTGACCGAGAACAGAGAAGGTTTATGTCACTTCTCTTGTCGGGATATGGCCAGGGCTAGCTGCAACTCTGCGTCTTCCTGCCTTCGTCTGGCTTCCGCTTCCTCGTTCAAGCGCTTGGACTCTGCCGCCGCCCACGCCAACTGCTGCTCTTCCGAGGGAATCACTTCTGAGCTCTTCGCTTCGACGGGTTTAGCCTTTTTGTCCTTATTGTGTCTCGTCCTTCCTATACCTCCTATTGTATGGACTAGCGACCTCGCGTATTTTACCGGCTTTGGAGATTTCTCCTTTTTGCTCGGTAATGTATTCGTCGGCCACGTTTCGTTGAGGTTTTTATTATTACTGTTCGTAGTGTTGGCGTTCGAGTCCCAATCCGTCGCCCAATTGTCTGTTTTGTTGGACCAGGTGTTGTCGGTCTTGTTGGCCCAATTGTCGGTCTTCCAGTCGCTGGTGAAGCCGGTTTTGGACGTGTTGGATGTTTTGGTCGCGGTGGAAGTCTTGGAGGTGTCGGTCCAGGCGTCTTCCGCGGGCTTGGCCCAGGCGTCCTCCATGGCCCAGTTGTCCGTGGGCCAAGCGGCCCAGGTGTCGTTGTTGTTGGCCTTGGCGGCCGTGAAGGGGTCGGGCGGGGCGGACACTCTGCCGCTAGCTCGGTCCGGCGCGGCGAGGCCGTTGACGGTCGAGGAGGGGGTGAAGAAGTCTTCGGTCGCGAAACCGGCGGCCGACGTCGATCTCGCGAAGGGGTCGATCTTTTTTGAGTCAGTGACGTCAGAGAAGGGGTCTTCGATATTGAACGGGTCCTCGTATCTGTAGTCTTTGAAGGGGTCCTCGGTGAAGTCGAGGGCGGGTTTGCGGAGGTTCTGGGCGAACACAAACTGTGAGTGAGGGGGGGTGGGGGTCGCGTGAGGGGGGGGTGGGGGTCGCGTGAGGGGGGGGCGGGGGGTGGGGACGCACAAGAGTCGCCGCCGCGTCCGCTTAGCGCTGCAATGTGGGGACAAGCACGAGCGTGTTAGCATATAGTATGTTAGTGGACAAGTGTGATGAGATAATGAACAATTAGTTACGAATATTAGAATATCACCAGACACTAGTAAAAATTTTACAGAATTGTATTATCAGAGTTGTACAGGAAAAAACAAACTCTTTACCAACAAAAAAGGTCAGTTTAACTAGAATTTTGGACAAAAGTAACAGTATGGTATGACATGCTGGTTTTAAATGACGTTGATTAAGTTAAAGTTTCGTATTATTACTAGTGTCAAGTTACATAAGTAAAATGATATTAGAAGTATTATTTACACAAAAGTATTAGGTATTCGGTGAAAATTAGAACATTATATAAATATTAAATCAATCGATAAGAAATTAAATAAACAAGATATAAAAGGACATCATGCAAGTCACATATAAAGCACCTTTAACAACAATACTAACCACAAGCTGTCTACTTTTTATAACCCCAGTCAAAACTAAAATTATCCACTTTCTAAACATAATCCAACTTTCCGCCTTTTATAACTGTTTTGATAGTATAGTCAAACCGGCCGGCCATCTAAGGGCTAAGAGCCATAAAAGTTAACTAGATAAAATATTCCAAAAGATCATAAGTCAGTACTTACACTTTCGAAACGCTACTGTAACTGTTTGCGTTAAGGTTCAATGTCAAATCACGTCATTAATAATTTCAATAGAGTTGCTAAAAATTTTACTACAGGGTTGCAACAAACAGAACCCGGAAGTCCGGAAATCCCGATCAGTCCTTCTTTAGAACTGACAAAATACAACAAAAAGGCCTTAGCCTTAAAAAATTATGAATTGAGAGATAGTTCAGAAAGTGAAATTGATGATATTGATTCTAATGTTTAGATATAAGAGTCATAGATTTTTTTAAATATTTTTATCATCATTGTTAATTCTTTGCTTCAATATTTTAATATCTTTATCCAATTAGTTTATTATGCTGTTTTTCAAAGATTTTAGAGTCGGTTGTATACGACAGTATTTACCATCACGTTTTCCCTATCATAACACCCAAACAACATGGCTTCGTTAAAAATCGCTCTACTACGACTAATTTGTTAGAGTACAAAAATTTTATTTGCAGGTCATTTGCTAGGCAAGGTCAAACAGACTCAATTTACACCGATTTCTCCAAGGCATTTGATAAGGTCAATCATATAATTCTTTGTCATAAACTAGGTGCTTATGGTATTTGTGGCAACCTCTTACGATGGGTGCAATCTTACTTACTTAAGAGATCACAATTAGTAGCCATTAAAGGGCATGTATCGTCACCAACCATTATCACCTCGGGTGTCCCGCAGGGCTCTCTCTTAGGTCCACTCTTCTTTAACCTATTCGTCAATGATCTTGTAGACAAATTACATTGTGAGAGTTTCTTTTATGCCGATGACCTCAAAATTTTCAAATCAATTGACAATATAAATGATGCTCTTTGTCTTCAAGATGATTTGAACGCTGTTGCTGACTGGTGCACCGATAATCATATGAGTCTTAATATTGATAAATGTTTTGTGGTCAGCTTTACTCAAAGAAAGTCTAAGAAGATTGAATTTAATTACTCTTTGAAAGGTCAAACTCTCACAAGAAAGACATCGGCTAAGGATCTTGGTGTCATATTTGATGACAAATTGACGTTTAGAGATCATTACGAATACATAATTGCCAAATGTAACAAACTGGTAGGATTTATTTTAAGATCGACGAGGAATTTTAAAAAGCCTTCTAGCTCGATACATCTTTATCAAGCCATGGTTCGAAGTATAATGGAATATAATTCTGTAATATGGTCTCCGTACTATGCAGTTCATTGTCATCGCTTAGAAAGCGTACAAAAGAAATTTATTCGCATTTTATCTTATCGGCATCATTTCGGCCATAGGCGCACACCTTACCACGACAGACTGAAACACTTTGGGTTACGAACTTTAGAATTTCGCCGGAAGTATTATCATTTAATATCTCTACATAGGATTATTCACTCCAAAATAGATTCTCCCGTATTGCTGTCGTTGATTAATATTAATTATAATGTCCGATTTAGAAACCCTAGAACTTTTGCCCTTAGTGTATATAAGAACAATACTTCCTTTTACAATCCCGTTGTCCGTATGTGTCGCCTGTACAATGATCTTTTCACAGCTAACCGTAATATTGACATTTTTAATAATAATTTGAACACATTTAAAAAACATATTAATCAACATTTTGCATCTTCTCCACTTTAAGTATATTTTTCATAGTTAATTTTCTTGTATTTCTTTTTTCTGTGTTTTTATAAATTGTATCTTATCAGTTAGTTAGTGCATATATTTATTTAAGAATTGTTGTGTACACATATTTAGGGTTACCGCTTAGATCTTAATCTATTGTTTTTTATTTTTATTTGGACCATTTATAGCTGAAACCTGTTTTGTGTGCCTTTATAATAAAATAAATAAATAAATATCTTCTTATTTGAGTTATTTGTTTCATTATTATATTATAAGTATTTAACTTGCATGCAGTTATGATGGCCCATTTAAAGATACATTTATTTGACAACCAAATTTATTTTAGCTTTGAACAAGTAGTTCTTAGGTTGAATTTTACTTGCACGCATTAGGACCGTTCAAAATGTAAAACACTATTTTTGAAAAGTTTCATTCCTATTAGCCCTTAGCCGGCCGGTTTGACTATACTTTGGCTCATCATCATCATCCACCCGTGCTGACCCACTACTGAGAACGGGTCTCCTAACAGAATGAGAAGGGTTTAGGCCATAGTCCGTTAAGCTGGCCAAATGCGGATCGGCAGCCATCTCTGTCAAGCAGTACACCTCTAAATCCTATATTTCTTCATGAACTACCAAACTCTCATCTTCAAACTACCAAGCAAAGTTACCACTACATAACACTATTAGAATATTAATTTTCTGCACGATAAATGGAGAAAGGCTTTAACTTCAAATATCTTTAATTGACATAGACCAACCTATGGCTTTTATGATGTACCATACTGGATGACCGCGACTTCATTGGCGTGGATTTAGGTTTTCAAAAATCCCATGAAAACTCTTTGATTTTCCGGAATAAAAAGTAGCCTTTGTTCATTTCGTCAAAATCTTTTAAGGATGGGCCGTGAAAAAGTGACAGACAGACAGAGAGACAAGACACTTCCGCATTTATAATACTAACATGAATTCAACTAAACTAAAAATATATATATATATATATATAGTTTCATTTTAAGTCCCGCAAATTGCTAATGCGCGTGGCCGCCGTTTTAGTAACGTCAGCACTAGACTGAAGTTTGGAGCTGATGGTATATTTTTATTTCGGCTGACGTCAAGATAACGTCATTTCGATGTTAATGAGACATGGTTCCAGCGCAATAGCAATTTGCGGGACTTATACCACAATACGCTAGTGTAGCATGCAAGCATAAATAATGGAAAACAATGTACGAAATGAAAAGTGATAAACAATACGTTTATCAGTAATGCAAATAAAATGCTTGTCCCAAAAAGCAGCGCTAGGTGAAGCTTGGCTAAAACTCAATTCAAATTTTTTAAACGCACTGAGAACCTCTTCTTTTGGAAGTCGGTTAAAAACATATATTTTTTACGTACGGTAGCAAATTTAAAAGAAAACCTCTAGGTTTAATATGTGATTTTTTTTGTTGATCGAATTATCATTATTTGATTTGAGTTTTATATCTATTTTGAAAGTATCTAAAGGGTTAGACAAAAATTAATAAGATTTTTCCTTTATTTTTTAAATATATTTCAATTTTTGAGATGGAAAGCGTTATAGACTTTAAGGCCCAGTATCCACTACAGCGAAAATGCGCGAAGAAATGATTAGCAGAGCAATCAGTTTTTTTTTTTTGGTGAAAAATTAATACGTCATGATCAATAATATGATTGATGATTAATCCTCTACCTGTCTGTGAAAATCCCGTCAAAATCGGTTCAGCCGTTAAAGATTAGCCCTTTCAAACAGACAGACAGACAGACAAGAATTTTAAAAACGTGTGATTCAGTTATGGTACAGTTCGAATAACCATACGAGCTTAATTTGGGTTAGTTATTTCGAAATTACAGACAGACACTTCGATTTTATTTATTAGTATAGATTTGTTAAACAAATCTCTGTCCTTTTCCGCTTTGGTGGACATCGGGCTTATGACGCGCTAAGATTTTAAGAAATATAAAATTAAAATTACACTTTATCCAAAACTACGATACTTTCAAAACCTTGTGCGTTTAAAAAAATTTGAGAATGGCATTATGCGCAACAGAGAAAGTAAAAAAAAACCAAAAACAAAACTAACCACTAAAAAAGCACGTCAGCACAAAATGGCAGAAAATTTTCGAAAAAATAAACTATTGTTCACCAAAATGCCATTCTCTAACTTTAAGAAAAAAGACGTGCATTTCTAAATCTAATCAGTAATAACATACAATACAACGTTTACATACATTTAGTTTTACTTTCTCTGCAGCGGTCAAAAATAAAAAAAATATCATTTAGCTTTAACGTGGCGTCGATTCTGATGTTGCTCTCTAAAACTAAATTTAGAGCATCTGCATCTTTTTCTTTTGAATATTGCTAAAAGGACGGAATATGAATTTTGAATTAAAACACTCTAAATTTTAGTGAACTCTACAAAAACCAATAGGCTCACGATTGACACCTAAAGTCATAAGGTTTGACAGGTCTAAATTAAAAAATGAACCTCGATAGCTCAACCGGTAAAGGAGTGGACTGAAAACCGAAAGGTCGACGGTTCAAACCCCGCCCGTTGCACAATCTACTCCTAGTCGTACCTACTCCTAGCACAAGCTTGACGCTTAGTTGGAGAGGAAAAGGGGAATATTAGTCATTTAACATGGCTAATATTCTTTAAAAAAAAAAGTTTGTCTGTCCTTTTCTTATTACATTGGTAAGAAAAAGATGAGAATACTCTAAAATTTAGTTGCGCTCAGAATCAGTACCGTCGTATACGCCGGCTACTCATGCCGCTATGTACTAGTTGGGATATAGGGGGGGCAAATAGAACATAATCTGAAAACAACTTTGGTTAACAAAAAAATAAAAATCAATTACATATTTTTAATTAAAACACCTTAAAAAATTTCGTTAAATTTAAATATTGATACATCTAACTCTAATTTAAAAATATTTCAAAAACATCATGAAGAAAACTGCACCCCTCATATGAAATTATGATGCTGATGATAATGGCATGTAACCCAAAAATCTACTAGCTAGTTCCATATACTAGTTTTTATGAAAAGTTTTTTCCCTAAATAGCTTTTCCCAGCATTACAGGACATTAATTGTGTGGGCTGACACAATATATCTAAAACTTTATGGAACATTTACCGATTTTATGTATTTAATAATTACTGAGAAATAATTTATTTTTGATATTGGCAACATCCCTATTTGAAGACGTATACTTAACTAAGAAGTTATAAGACAGACGGATACGAACAAATTCCCCCAAGTAGACTCGGAGAGCTCGCTTCGCTCATCAATGAACTTACAACTAGGCTAACAAGCGTGGACCCGTACCTTATGCGGCGGGTTGGGGCGCGGCGGGGCGGGGCGCGGCGGCGGCGTCTTGTGCCGCTTGGCGCCCACGTTGCCGGCGCTGCCCGCGCCCACGCCGCCTGCGCTCGCCGCGCCCACGGAGCTCCTCGTGGGCGCGTGTAGCACTGCGAAGGGGTCCGCTTCCCACGCGCCCTGTATTATGGTTCTTATTGAGGCAAAGCGTAGACATTGTAAATAGAATTTTATTGCAATTGTTTTAGAATATAATTTTGTCATTAGCTATGATAACTTAGTGGTTAGGACGACTGCCTCCTAGGTCAGGGGTTCAATCCCGAATACGCACCTACTTTTCGGAGTTATGTGTGATTTAAGCAATTAAGTATCACTTGCTTTAATGGTGAAGGCAAATATCGTGAAACCTGCATGCTTGAGAGTTTGCTAATTCGCAATTGGCCAGCGTGGTGGTCAGTGGAGTATGATCAAACTCTTTTTTTATACTCATACACAAGTTAGCCTTTGACTGCTATCAAGCAGCATTTGGTGGTAAGTGATGCGCAGTCTAAGATGGTAGCGGGCTAACTTGGAAGGGGTATGGCAGTTTTATTAAACCCATACCCCTTCGGTTTCTACACGGCATCGTACCGGAACGCTAAATCGCTTGGCGGCACGACTTTCCCGGTGGGGTGGCTAACCAGACCAGACCAGAGGAAATTTAGAAATTATGAAATTCCCTATTTCCCTTGCCGGGAATCGAATCCGCGTCCTCCCACTGATAAGACTACAACAGCGCTCATTAGTGAGCCAGGGAGGTCGTCAAATGGCTGGTGGGAAGTGGTTGGATGAGGAAGGCTGAGGACCGGGTGTGGTAGCGCTCTTTATGGAAGACCTATGTCCAACAGTGGACGTCCACGGACATAAAACATACATAAGTGCGCAACTCACATCCGCTGGTTTGGCGGGCTCAGCGGGCGTGAAGGCGTCTCCGGCGAACGGGTCCGCGTTCGATGCGAACGCGTCGTTGCCGAACGCATCCTGGAAACGAAACGCGCGCCAATCAAGAAACGAAATCGAAACGAGGCGGCCCCATTCTTCCGTCTCACTCACACACTATACACAATGTGTCTGAATAAATAAATAAACAAATCTTTATTTGTTCCAATTACAATTTTGCTTAAAATTACCCTCGACCCCCAAACTAGGTTAACCCGTATCATGGGGGTCAGTCTCTCTCAGATGTGCAATTGAAAGATTTTGAATGAAAGGGAATGAATGATTGACGCCATATTTCTGATTATTTTCTACTTTCTGTAACCGTATCGATAAAATCTTTTCGATTTTTTTACCGTAATTTTTATTAATGGGGTCTTTATATACTAAAAAATTGCCTGAAAGAAATTTGGGCAGTGATTAAAAAGTCTTTCCGTATACTATAACTTTTTTTCATTTTACTACAAGTTAACCCAATCTGAAAGCTTTGCCGAGCTGCACTGAAAGGGTAAAAAAAGTGGTTCGCATACCTTAGCGGAATGCGTGCTTCCCGCGGGCGCGAAGGGGTCACTGCTTGGGAGGTTCGAGAACGCCGCGTCCTTGAAGGGGTCTGAGGCGAACCCGCTGCCTCCATTCATCGCTCCAAACTCGTTCTTTGAGAACGAATCGTCATCCTACGGATGGAATATTTACAGTATAAGATGGAAGCGAGCTACAGTACGCAGCAGAAAGTAATATACATCGGTCTTTAGATCGACATTTCGGCTTTTTAGAGCGTTGTCTCCGTCACTCATACCTATATGACGTTTTGTCGGTCTCAACGACAGGGACTCCGCTCTACAAATCTGCTATCTCCTTCTAAATGTCGATGTACATACTTTCGGCCGCGTACTGTAACTTGGATGGCGTATGAGAATTTCTTTAAGCTGATCTAGTCAATCGAGTACAGACACTGTTCCCACACATCTTTTTTTCTTTTTTTTTATAAAAGAATATTAGCCATGTTAAATGACTAATATTCCCCTTTACTCTCCAACTAAGCGTAAAGCTTGTGCTAGGAGTAGGTACGACAATAGTGCAACGGGCGGGGTTAGAACCGCCGACCTTTCGGTTTTCACTCCACTCCTTTACCCGTTGAGCTATTGAGGCTCTCTCTTAGGCTCTAATCTCTCTAATAGGCTAATCTTGTACACTTGTACACAGCTACATAGGCTAGAGTGCAACTTACGACGGCATCATTGGGTGTGCTGCCTCTGACGAGCTGCTGCAGATGCTGCTCGGAGTGCAGCGGCTGCAGCGTCAGCACCCCCGCCGCAGCGGCGCCGCCCGCCGACAACTGTTCTACTGCCGATGTTAGCGACTGGTATTGTTCTTCTAGGTGACTAATTTTGATTTTCGCCTGTGAACAAATCATAAGGTCAAAAATATCAGACGTTTGGTGACGTCTGACAGTCAGTACAGCAAAACTTTTGAGTATGATTTGTGTAGTAAAGACATCAACAATGAATTGCCTGTATTTTATGCTAACGCTGGATACAGGCGGCGCAAGACCGTAGCGTGTAAAAGTTCCTATAAGAGACTATATTATAGATGTGTATTAATTTTTTTTATAACAAAATCGGTTCATAATTGACGGAGTAATCGCGTAACAAACATACAAAAAATAAAAAAACATACAGTCGAATTGATAACCTCCTCCTTTTTTTGAAGTCTGTTAAAAATATCGAGCAAACCAGCAGATGGGTCACCTAATGCTAAGTGATTAAATAAAATAAAAAAGCCTTTATTGTCTAATACGTTAATTCCAATTATATCCCCTATTACAATAATTTATTTATTTTTACATCATTTTTGATCATAAATTCATCGTATTCGAAACAATATCAATTCATAAAAATATATCAGTTCATTCATCGTCATAATAAAATTAGTTTCTAATGTCAAAATTTATGTTTATATGTTATATTTAAGTCACTTATAGTAATATATTCAGTCACGCGTTAGTCGCCTCAATGGCGTAGGCCTCCCCCAAATCTCTCCAAAGCTCCTTCTTACTTCATAGGATCATTTCTATAGTAATCTTTAATCCTTAAATTGTTATCGTTATCTGACTCTTATCTAATTTAATTAATTTTTATGCAATGAGTAACTAATTTCATTAATTAAGCAATTGTATCTATTAATTTAGCTGTAGATTATATTTATTAATTAGTAGTTAATGTTAAAAGTTTGTAATGTAGGTAGCTTATTGTTAACACAATCGGAGACTTATGTAATGCAGTATATGCCTATAATTGATGATTGTAGTAGGACTGGAATTGTTTGTGACATGTTTTTAATATTTGTGAATGTTTATCGTTGGCATATCTAATAAAATAAAATAAAATAAAATAAAATAAAATAAAATAAAATATAGTAAGCTCTTAACGAGACACACACAATGCTAAGTGATTACCTCATGTTTAACCCCGGTTAGCGATGATGATGATGAAGCTCACCTGGCTGACAGCGAGGACGGTTTTGCTGAGCTGCGCGGTGAGCGCCTCCGCCTCGGCCTCGGCGCCCGCCGCCTCGGCCTGCAGCGCGCGCTCCTTCTCCTTGAGCGTGTGGGCGGCCGCGCGCCGCGCCGCCACCTCGGCCTCCGTCTCCGCCGCGGCCGCCTCTTGCGCCGACACTTGCGATCGCAGTTTGTCCACCTACACATTTTTTTACATGCTTTTATAGCAAATTAGAATAGAATAGAATAGAATAGAATAGAATAATGTTTTAGCGTTTAAACTACCGTGAGTGATTTCTACACAACACAACGGGCTCTACGGGCAGCGGCACGTGCGTCCCGCAGTCAAAACCGCGGCGCGTGCGCGGACGGACTCCCTTGAAAAAGGACCCCGGATGGGTTCGAAACTAGTCGGGCTAACGTCGACTACACACGTGAGTAAGCCGGGACAGATAGAATAATGTTTATTCGAGGTATATATACCTCGAATAAACAGGTACCTATAGGTGGTACATGGTGTAGGCAATATCGTCCTGTTCAGCAGTGCAACACCTCGAACAGGTAGGCCACTCAGCTTGTGTTGCGACGTCGGGCCCCTCAGACACAAACCTCTAGAGCAAATATCTAAGGTACCAGACGCCCCAACGCTGATTTTCAGTGACCGCCTTTTAATTATTACCTATAAACGTCAGTGGCATAGAATATATAAAGTTGGCGAGTAAATGGATAAATAAAATGAAATAAAGTGTTTAAAGTTTTTAAATTTAAAGTGATTTAGGACATAAAAGAAGAAATAAGAAATAATACATTGAAATAGATGTTGTAAATTGTAAGAATAGGAAAATTGTACGATAGTTTTTTTTTTTTGTATAGTAAAGAAAAAAATTAATTAAATAAAATAGGATAGCTCGCAAGGTGTGGATGAGAAAGTGAAATTTGGTAAGATAAATAAATTAAATTAATTTTAACTAAATCTGTAACTTTTGAATATTTAAAAGATGTTTTTTGAATTTTACTTTAAAAGCGCCAGAAGTCTGGAGGTTTCTATAAGGTGGAGGAAGGTTATTCAAATTACCATCTTTAATCATTCTTGTGTTATAGCATTTTGTATTTGGCGCCCTTTTGAAATGAAAGTAGCATGTTCTATTGCGAGACAGCCATCTTGAATAGATTGTATAAATACGGGTGGTTGATGAATTTTCAGCTAGTCTCGCTCTGACGCGAGACTCGACCGACTATGAAATGCTTTTTGTGTTTAGGTCGCCATTTTTGATTGAGTGGTTGCAATATCAATTGTGCCCTACTCAAGTTAATATTGCAGTAAGGTTATCATAAAAGGTAAAACTCTCGATAAGCCGCTGCGCGTCGTGACAAATATTTAAATTCACTTCTGGTGTGTTTATACTTGTTTCTCCAATCTTCGTAGTTTTAGGTCGTTGGTAGACACCATAATGTACACATTGTGAATGTCAAATTGGGATTTAATAACTAAATAGAAGTGTGGCAGTGCCAATTCTGTAAGCCAACTGAAGACAAGACAAGATCTTAAAAATGTAAAAAACTTATCCATGAAGATCTTAAAAATAATTTTACAATAAAATAAATAAGCTGAGAAGACATCTCGACCTATAAAATATGTATAAGCCGAAACGAGATTGAGGAAGTGTTCTCTGTACTCACTTGTGTTTTTAAATCGTTTAACCTTTTCTGCGCTTCACCTTTTTGATTTTCTAACTGTTTTAATGTAGCCGTTAAAGTATCCAATTCGCTCTGAAACAATCACAAAATTTATGTTCAAACTGTTATTCTTAGAAAATTCGGTTGTGATTCCCAAAAGATTTTTAACATGTACGAGGATTTTCTGGTACTTTAAGTTAGGTTACCAGGCTTGCTATTTAATGCAAATCTGCGGCGACTTCAGGGCCCATTCCACGTAGGCTTAAAAGGTACACATTACTACGTAAGCGCAATGAGGCGCGACAAATGGAGGCCAGTGAAGAAGCTCTGCCAGAATGTGAATCGCAAATAGCTTGAAAAGTTGGAATGCAACCTCTTTCTAAGAGCAACTCTTGAGAGGCTCTACCGGCCTATGACGATGACGTTCGGAATTCGGACGCATGAGTTTCTTGGACCTGACTAGCCCATACATCGCCGAAGCTGGGTCCTCGCGAAGGAATCCACGTCCGAGTGACAAAATAAAACAGAGATTTCATCTTCGCCGAAGACGTTGTTTTGAAGTTGTGTGTTCCCCTATGTGTATCGCTTGCATCTCCAGAGTCGGGTGACGGTGTATACTCACCTGTAGACTGTCCGCCTCGCCAGTTTTGACGGTAACCTCCCTCTGCTTGGCCGCCAGCTCGGCCTCCAGCGCCAGACGCTCCCGAGCCAGGGCGTCCACTTCCCTCGCTATCGCCTCCATCTCCGGAGTCGGCTGAGGGCCCAGGCTGACGGGCTCCGGTTTCTGATGACAAGAGAGCAAGCCTTTACCATGTGTTGCTTTCAGGCGAAAGGCGCTAGGCACACCGACACAACTGAGGCGCAACATCTTTCTTGATAACAACTCAAACTAAGCTTTATTTACTTTGGCATAGGGGCGGCAGCACGCTGCAGCCCAACCACGCTCTAGCGTAGACCTTTGTTTTTTTGCAATATATAAATTTCCCCGTGCACGGTGTATCAAAATTATTAATCTTAGTTTAGGTACGTAGTTATCAAAGAGACTACACTCAGCTTCATTTTTTTGCGCTGGTCTTAAGTGATCTAGTGACCTGTACCCGTAGTACAATATTTTACGTATCACCAAACCAAACCAAATTCGAGAGTCGAAATACTTCCGCGTTACAGTAAACTGGATCTTAAATGCCTTGTTTTTAAGCTCAAGTTTGTCTACACTTCTACAGCCAGCGCTCCAAACACAAACGCGGAAACATTGCGAAATTAAAATCAGTGGCATTGAATATTTGACTTCAATTCAAGGCTGTTTAGGTCCATTTTACTGTAACGCGGAAGTATTTCGACTCTCGAATTTGGTTTCGTTTGGTGAGACGTAAAATTTTGTACTACGGGTAATGGCATTCGGCGAAAAGGTACCATTTAACATTAAAAACATGAAGCACATCAAATACGAGCAACAACATCGGAACAAAGTTGCAACAAATTCCTGGTAAAATCCTAACCTATATTTTATGGTAATCTATCTATCATAACGTCCCTCATTTGACATAGGTTGATTCTACATTGCTACTTCACTGAGTGATACTAAAATAATTTTTCGTAGAAAGCCTTCAATGGATTAAAAATAAATGTCAAATGAGCTCGGTGGCTGTCATTCAGTGTTGATCACTGAGTTAGCGAATTGTCATCAGTTATTTTCAGTGCAACGTTGCTACTGAATTGATTTTAGGAAACCAGCATGGATAAAACTCTCAAAAATCTTCTGTAGTGTGTAGAATGAAAGCAAGCAAATATTTGCACTTACCATAGGCGCATCCAGAATTAATTTGTCCTGTTTTCGGATTGCGGGAAACGAAAAAAATATTACAAGATAAAAATGTGTAAAACACAAAAAATGTGTCTATCTATGTCCGTTATAGACTTTGAAACCATCCAACCGATGTGCCACAAACCAGTTTCATTAGAAAGGCAATAATGCGAAGATGGTTTTAGACAAACGTATTTATTTCTTTAGCGTAGTACACTGGGTATACAAGATAAAAACTTTTTCGTGTAAAAATAATCTACATATTATCTATAATCTATATATATAAAAGGAAAAGGTGACTGACTGACTGACTGACTGACTGACTGACTGACTGACTGATCTATCAACGCACAGCTCAAACTACTGGACGGATCGGGCTGAAATTTGGCATGCAGATAGCTATTATGACGCAGGTATCCGCTAAGAAAGGATTTTTGAAAATTCAACTCCTAAGGGGGTGAAATAGGGGTTTGAAATTTTGTAGTCCACGCGGACGAAGTCGCGAGCATAAGTTAGTTTGATAATAATTCTTAATTTGAATATAAAAAATTATAATTATTTGACAGGTACAAACTCAAAAATCGTAAAACCAATTATTCTATTACAAGATGATCTGGCTAATTTTAAGTATTTTCCTTTCTGTTACATTTAATTTTATTAACTGTGATAATGATGCCATTACATATAAAAAACCTAATGCTCCCAAAGAGAAGTATAGGCAGATGTAAGAAACGTTAACTAACGTTTAACTAACAAACAATACAGTACACTGCACAAATAAAATAGATATAACTGATACTGATTAACGATTTCATTGCTATCGTTTTTGACGACCTCCCTGGCGCAGTGGTAAGCGCTGTGGTCTTATTAGTTGGAGGTCCTGGGTTTGATTCCCGTCAGGGGCAATTCGGGAATTTATAATTTCTAAATTATCTCTGGTCTGGCCTGGTGGGAGGCTTCTGCTGTGGCTAGTTAACACCCTATCGGCAAAGTCATGCCATCAATGCGTTCCGGTACGATGCCGTGTAGAAACCAACAAGGGGTATGTATGGGTTTCATCAAACTGCCAAGCCCCTTTCAAGTTAGTTCACTTCCATTTTGGACTGCAACATCACTTACCATCCGGTGAGATCGCAGTCAAGTTCTAACCTGTAATGGAATTAAAAAATACAAGGTTACGGTGATCACTTACCGGCGGCGGTGGTGGCTGCACACTGGGCTTGGCGAGCAGTTCTGGCGGCAGAGACGCCGGGGGAGGTACGCCGCGCAGGGCGCGCTGCACTAAGCACATGGCTGCCGCGAATTGGTCCCTCGATAACTTGCCCGCGCCCTCTGTGTCGCAGAGTGCCCTGGGAAATTATAGAGAATAATAAACTTATGTATTACTTATGCTCGCGACTTCGTCCGCGTGAACTACGCAATTTTCAAACCCCTGTTTTACCCCCCTTTAGGAGTTGAATTTTCAAAAATCCTTTCTTAGCGGATGCCTACGTCATAATAGCTATCTGCATGCCAAATTTCAGCACGATCCGTCCAGTAGTTTGGAGCTGTGCGTTGATAGATCAGTCAGTCAATCAGTCAGTCAGTCAGTCAGTCACCTTTTCCTTTTATATATTTAGATTTACTATCCACGCCTTCGTTCGCGTGGATTTAGGTTTTTAAAAATCCCGCGGCAACTCTGCGATTTTGTTGGATAAAAAATAGCTTATATCAATTCAGGATATAAGCTCTCCATTCCAAATTTCAGCAAAACCCGTGCAGTAGTAGCCCTTAACTACGATTTCACCTGGTAGTAAGTGATGATGTAGTCTAAGATGGAAGCGGGCTAACTTGGAAGTGGTGTGAAAGTTTCATTAAACCCGTACCCCTTATTGGTTTCTACGCGGCGTCGTGATCGAAGGCATCGGAGTACTGTGTCTCTCCTTATACTGTGCCCAATAGTTAGAGCTTCAACAACTCACCAGATCTGCGCCAGGGTGCCCTGCGGCAGGCCACTGTTGAGGAACACGTCCCGGATCTCGGCGCCGGACACGAACCCGTCCATGTCCGTGTCCGCGGCCGTGAACTGCGAGTCGTATCGCGCGCGGTCCGCCGCGGACATCCACGACGACTGCGCCGGGGGGGGCAGCGGGGAGGGGGGCTGCGGACACACACCATCCTAGATATTAAACGGGAAATAAGATTGAGAACTGATGATTGAGAAATGAGGAGATCCGTAGGAGAACCGACATAGCTACATGGCAAGGTACATAGTTCGAAAACACGATTGTCGTGGTCCACGTACTAGAATGGCGACCTCGCAACAAAAGTGCAGCACCGCAAGACCCTCATTAGGTCAGACGCAGTGGCGTGCAGGTCATAGAGGCATAAATGCACTGCTTACCCCAGTTGTAATAGCTCAATGCATATTTTTCATTATGACCTGCCATTAAACAGGTTCCTACCTAACTAATGCCTACCCTGGCTTCAAACCCTGTGCACACCACTGGTCAGACGACATCAAACAAGTCGCAGGGAGCCGCCGGATTCAGGCGGAGCAAGACCGTGGCGTCTAAAAGTCCTAACAAGAGACCTATGTGAACATAGTCTTGTTGGAGTGGACGCTATTAGTTGATGATGATGATACTCACACTAGACAAGTCCAGCAGCCCCTCCAGCAGCGAGGCGTTGGACTGGGGCTGCTGCGGCGGCGGCACGGGGCGCGGCGGCGGCGCGCGCGGCTGCGGCGACGGCGGGCGCGACGGCGGACGCGACGGCGGGCGCGAGGGCGGGCGCGAGGGCGGGCGCGCGGGCCGCGCGCGCAGCTCCGGGGGCAGGGTAGTCGGGACGGCGTGTTTCTCTAATGCTTTATATACTAGATGCATTGCCTGGGAACAAAAATAATTACAATAAGGCGCGATTCCGTGCTACGCCGCAGAAGGCAAACTGCAGTAGCAGACGACGATGGCATGAATTTTAAAAATCTTTAATTTTCTGGGATAAAAGTAGTCTTATGTCACGCTCCAGGTCCCATACAAAAAATCACGTCTATCCGTTACTCTGTTGCGACATGATCGAGGACAAACCAACAAACAAACACACTTTCGCATTTATAATGTACATCATGTCCACAATCTCTACTCACCACGATGAACTCGTGCCTGTCGAGCATGCCGTCTTTGTCCTGGTCGGCCAAGTCCCAGATCTTGCCCAGGGTTTCCAGCGGGAGCTTTGATTCCATCAACACACCTTTCACCTGAAACATAACTCTATATATCTGCGTTTGTGTGTACGTCTGCCCCAGAAAGGGGAGAAAGACAAAAGGAACAAGGAAAGGATAGAAAGAATTTGTAGGGAGTCAAGAAGGCGCCCCGGGAAAGAGCCACCGAGCAAGTACCGAACGGGCGCCCTCCCGCGTTTCGGCCCATATAACCGGGTGGTGGGAGGTTGATGGGGCCATGGGAGGTGGTGGGTTGTAAAAGCCTGGGCCTGCTTGACACTGATAACCCACTAACTTTCCTATCCCGCAGTATTGTATATCCCATAGTATTATGTCTTATGGAATCTTAATATGGGGTAAAGCCGCAGATATTGGGAGAATTTTTGTATTACAAAAAAGGGCAATACGCGCAATTTATAACTTAAGACCACGCGATTCCCTTCGAGAGAAATTTAAGGAAATATCCTTACTGTAGTCTCTCAATATAGGTATTTATAATAACATAATTTTTGTAAGACAAAATATTCTTAGTTACAAGAAAATTGGTGATCTACACAATAGGCTAACTAGAAACAGAGACAAACTTGCAGCTCCTGCCTTCCGCCTCAGGAAAGTCCAAAAGTCATTTGTGGGTATTGGTATTACCTTTTATAATAAAATCCCGCAAACTATTTTGGCGCGACCTTTGCACAAGTTTAAAAAATCTATTAAAAATATGCTCCTGAAAAAAGCATATTACACAATTGAAGATTATCTAAATGATAAAAGAGCGTGGATTTGACCTGCAGCTCGTTCCAGCAACGCACAAGACTGCAAATACTATTTTATACATGGCATAATCTTGTACCTATATCAAATATTTGAAAAGAGCAACCGCCGAGTTTCTTGCTGGTTCTTCTCGGCAGGAAAGGCATTCCGAACCAGTGGTAGATGCATCCGACTATTCGTAAGCACTTGTAAAAGTTTATACGAATAAAAAAAGATTTTCATTTTCATTGCGCTAGTCTTCAAAGACCTTGTCCAGAAGGGTGGACTTCGCTGCGAACCGATTTACGCGAACTCAGACACACTTTGGCAAGGACCTGCGCTCCAATACATCACACACACACACGCGCGCACACACACACACACACACACACACACACACACACACACACACCTACTTAATATTGTCATTCAATTAGCCAAAATTTTAATTTGGATCTGTGGGAAGGCTGCGGTGCCCGTAACACAGGTTTCCTAGTACGGATGCCAAAGCACTCCATTTAGGTTTCAATACCTGGTATGTCTGGTATGGTATGGTATTGTCTCGTATACCTTTTCTGTGCATTAGATTTAAGGAGTTTTTGTACTGTGCAATATTTTCTTGGTTGAATAAATAATACTACAATTTGATGAAGGTGTTTCAAGCTTTTTGTATAAGCCCACGTCACTGACCTTGTTCCCGGGAATGAGTCCATTGCTGGGCTGCAGCGAGTCGAAGAGCTGGCTGTACTTATCGCGTTCCGCTGGCTTGACGCTCCAGTCGCTCAGCGGCGCCAGGGCGGGAGCGGTGGCTGGCGTCGCTGAAGGCGGCGGCACTTTGGGCAACTCGCCCTGGAAACATTCACAAACACTACTGTGAAGTCTCATAGTGGGCGATAGAGAGAGCTAAGCTAGTAAAAATTATAAATAGATAAATGATAATCCATTTACCCTGTAATGAGTTTCAGTTTTCGTTGCACGAATACCTAAAGCCTACAAGATGTCTGATAATTTCGTGAATAGTCCTGCTGATATAAATTATGGCAGTACAATTGGAGTTTGCAAATAAAACACTATCACACTGGCACGAAGCCAAAAATGGATCGATTTTCATGCGATAATGAAGTCTCCGTGTCTGCAACCCAGGCGACTTAAGTCAAGAGTGTACTAAATCAAGAGGCTATTAAACGTCAGGAATAAATAGTGCTTTAAAGGGCTGCCTCTAGTAATTTTGAACAACGTCGATTTGTCTGTTGACTACACTATCGAGACAAACTGAATCGATTTTAATGCGATAATGAAGTCTCCATGTCTGCGACCCCAGCGACGAGAGTCAAGAGTGTACTAAATCAAGAGGCTATTAAACGTTAGGGCTAAATAGTGCTCCTCTACTTATTTTGAAGAACGGCAACTTTCCATATCAATTTGACTGACGATTACATTATCGAGACAAACTGAATCGATTTTCATGCGATAATGAAGTATCCGTATTTGCAACCCCGGCGACTCGAGTCAAGAGTCAAATAGTGCTTTAAAGGGCTCTAGCCTCTAGGTTTCTTAAAGAACATGTACTTTTTTACACGACCTTTAGAACGAGAGAGCGGTTTTGTAGAGCATTGTTTCTTCTCAGTCGCATCCGATATCCGGGATCCTGAGACACCTCATACTTGACGCAGACGATACCGCTGGGTTTTTAGTGGGTATGCTTGAGGGCTGTAAAAAATTGCCAGTGCGTCCCACATACCCGCTCTTGTGCGGGATGCGTAATTATATTTTTACCATTGGAAAAAAGGGCAATGTCTGTCGTTGAGACCGACAACACGTCACGTAAGTATGAGTAAAGGGACAATGTTCTACAAAGCCGAAATCTCATTCTAAAGGTCGACGTACATTATTTTCTGCCGCGTACTGCACAACGATGTCTAGCGATTACATTATTGAGACAAACTGAATCGATTTTCATGCGATAATGAAGTCTCCATGTCTGCAACCCAGGCGACAAGAGTCAAGAGTCTACTAAATCAAGAGGCTATTAAACGTTAGGGCTAAATAGTGCTTTAAAGGGCTCTAGCCTCTACTTATTTTGAAGAACGGCAACTTTCCATATCAATTTGACTGGGCGATTACATTATCGAGACAAACTTGATCGATTTTCATGCGAATAATAAGTCTCTTTATCTGCAGCCCCGTCGACTCGAGTCGGGAGTATACTAATACAAGGGGCGATTAAACGTTAAGGATGTTAATCTTTAATGTTAAAGTTAATGCACCAGAGCTCTAGATTTTGAAGAACGAAGAAAAAGTTTTACGTCAATTTAGAATTGAATTGATTTTTATGCGATAATTTAAGTCTCCATGTCTGCAACGCCGTCGACTCGAACCACTAAATCAACGGGCTATTAAACATGGATAAACAGTGCTCTTAAGAGCTCTAACCACGTCATTTTGAGGACTTTCCAGATCGATTTGTCTGGCTACTGTAATAAAGTACAGTACGCGGCCGAAAGTAATGTACATCGGCCTTTAGAATGACATTTTGGCTTTGTAGAGCGTTGTCTCTGTCACTCATACCCATATGACGTTTTGTCGGTCTCAACGACAGGGACAACGCTCTACAAATTTGCTGTCTTAAGATCGATGTACATTACTTTTGGCTGCGTACTGTAGCATTGTAACCATACAGTTTGTAGCATAACGGAGTTAGGAGTTCTTGCGTTTTTTAGACCCATAATGTGGCTAATTCCGTTGTACACAATCTCAAAACTAAACTAAAATAACGCGTCTAAATGTATTGCTATCCCTTTCATAATGTTGCTTGCGGAAAAGGATAGCAAGTAGATTTAGACCTGATAATTTAGTTTAGTTTAGAGATTGTGTACAAGAGAATCGGCCCCAATATTAACTATCTAGTATCTAAACGCAGTCTCAACTTTTAAAAGGACATAGGCCTTTCGTCCGAAACCGAATCTAAGTTTCTGTATAGTCCAATAATTTTCTCTTTACATACAGGGTGTAACCAGAACGCTGGCAAAAACGAAGACAGGTGATAGTACCTAGTGATGATTACTAATATGATACCACAAAAAAACGCGAAAAAAAAAACGTATAAAAAAATCCTATAATTTTGTAAAAGTTTACTATAATATATTGCAAATAAAACATCTGACTGACGCTAGGTTAAAGTTTTTGCTAGCGTCCTGGTTACACCCTGTATAGTCTAGTAACAAAAGACTCACGACTTTGGGCGGCGGCGTCTCGGAGTGTATGTTGCTCATGTTGATGTCCTTGCCGGCCTGCGCCAGCGCGACCAGCTTCAGCGCCACGAACAGCCCCGCCTGCAAACAAACAAACAAACAGACGAACTTATACCAGGCACCACCACCACGCAGCTCCACATAAATCCCAATACACACTCGACGCACTTGACTTGACTTGGTGGCTGGTTTTTCCTGCATGTTTAGCAGCGGGAGGGCGGGCGATGCATTTCGCATGCTGCATGTTGCACCATACAGATTCGACCGAGCGTTTCAGCGGATTATAGCAAATTAAGCTTTTAGTTCATTGTACTTATATCATGGACTTCTGCAAAGTAACGCCTGCTTTTATACAACATTTAGAATCATGAAACTTCGCAGGAAGCAATGTCCACCTTCTAATCTGAGGTCGGGGGTTCGATCCCGGGCACACACCTGTTCTTTTCAGAGTTATGCGCGTTTCAAGTAATTAAATATCACTAGCTTTAACGGTGAAGGAAAACATCGTAAGGAAACGCGCATGCCTGAGAGTTCTCCATAATGTTCTCAAAGGTGTGTGAAGTCTACCAATCCGCACGTGGCCAGCGTGGTAGAAACCGTTGACGAAATCTAGTCTGGTTATGGATTGTTTCGCACGTTAAATTAGTCCGCAAAAAGTCGCCAAAATCAGCTAGTTCTGTTTCTAGTTCGCAACGTAGCTACAACACGCGACTAAAAGTAGAAAGTCTCTGTCGCTGAGACCGACAACGCGACAACGCGTCATAATGTTGTGACAGATACAATGCTCTACAAAGATGAAATGTCATTCTAAAGGCCGATGTTCATCACTTTCGGCCGCGTACTGTACCCGTAGTACAAGATTTTACGTCTCACCAAACCAAACCAAATTCGAGAGTCGAAATACTTCCGCGTTACAGTAAACTGGATCTTAAAGGCCTTGTTTTAAAGCTCAAGTTTGTCTACACTTCTACAGCCAGCGCTCCAAAAATTAAAATCAGTGGCATTGAATATTTGACTTCAATTCAAGGCTGTTTAGGTCCAGTTTACTGTAACGCGGAAGTATTTCGACTCTCGAATTTGGTTTGGTTTGGTGAGACGTAAAATCTTGTACTACGGGTACTGTACGTCATTCTCTACAATGGGGATGATAAAATAAAATATTTTCAAAAACTCACACTTTTCAATAAACGAATGTTTTCATTGAACCAGACATACTGATAACAGCTATCACCACGTAACCAAACACGGCTCACATCCTCCACCAGCCGCTGTGGACTGAGTCAATACTACCTAATATCTATATAATACGTATCATCACACATACCTACTTCCATCCATATTACATACATTATCACTCGCAATAATTAATTATTCATTCATTTGATAGTGACTACTCGAGGATTGCTCGAAGCCTTGAAGGCTTTTTATTTTTAACTAGCTTATGCTCGCGACTTTGTCCGCGTGGACTACAAAATTTCAAAACCCTATTTCACCCCCTTAGGAGTTGAATTTTCAAAAATCCTTTCTTAGCGGATGCCTACGTCATAATAGCTATCTGCATGCCAAATTTCAGCCCGATCCGTCCAGTAGTTTGAGCTGTGCGTTGATAGATCAGTCAGTCAGTCAGTCAGTCAGTCAGTCACCTTTTCCTTTTATATATTTAGATTAAGGCAATAACTTGGAAGAATAGAGTTTAGGCAATCTTGAATTTCATGACCACGTGCATTAGGTAGGTACATTACTTCACGCTACAAGAAATATTTGGGGCTCGCTCCGCTCGCAACACGCACTATATAAATTATAACACGGTACACATCCTCCCCCACCAACAACTATGGCTTGAGTCAATGGAGTATAATATATTGGCGACCCGCCCCGGCTTCGCACGGGTAGCTTATTACTAGATATCAATATATTTTTTAAATAAGATATATCAGTACCCTTATTATAAATGCGAAAGTGTGTTTGCTTGTTGGTTTGTCCTTCTATCACGTTGCAACGGTGCATCGGATTGACGTGACTTCGCATGGGCATAGACACAGGTCTGGAGAGTGACATATAGGCTACTACTTATCCCAGAAAATCAAAGAGTTCCCACGGGATTTTAAAAAAAAAACCCTAATTTCATGCGGACGAAGTCGCGGGCATCAGCTAGTAAAATATAAAAGGCTATATTGCCTTTGTCACTCAGGAATAATGTGACTTTCTACTGGCGAAAGAATTTTTAAAATCGGTTCAGTATTCCAGAGCTTGCTTCCTACAAACCAACTTACAAACTTTATCTCTTTATAATAATAGTATAGATTATCACACACGTACTTCCATTCAAATTACACCTTATTATCACTCGTAATTATTAATTAATTATTCATTCAGTTAGATAGAGTTACAACTCGAGGATTTCTCCAAGCCTTCAAAATTGATGCAGTAAATTGTAAAATTAAAATTAAGGTAGATATGTGTAAAAAGCCGTGATAGCCTAGTCTCCTATTCGGGAGGTTGGGCGTTCGATTCCGGGCACGCACCTCTAACTTTTCGGAGTTATGTGCGTTTTAAGTAATTAAATATCACTTGCTTTAACGGTGAAGGAAAACATCGTGAGGAAACCTGCATGCCTGAGAGTTCTCCATAATAATTTCAATGGTTTTTTTTTTGCAATTTTTGAAAAGCAATGATGAGGTCTAGGCTGGTGGTCTAGGGCGTGTGACGTCTGCCAATCCGCACATGGCCAGCGTGGTAGACTATGGCCAAAACCCTGCTCATACTGAGATCAGACTCGTGCTCTGTAGTGAGTCGGCTATGGGTTGATCATGATGATTTTGGGTCATCTTATGATATTAATGTATTATCAAACAAACTTTTACTATCACTCGCAACAATTACCTAATTAATTATTCATTTGATAGTGGTGCTGACTGACAGCCTGACAGACACGAAGCCTTGAAGACTGAGGGCCAACGCAAACAGATGGAGTGTAGTAGAATTTTCATTTTTAGGGTTCGCTACCTCTAAAGGAAAAGAGAACATTGTAGGATCACTTTGTCCGTCGTGTCTGTCAAGAAAACCTATAGGGTACTTCCCGTTGATCTATAGAATCATGAAATTTGGTAGGTAAGTAGGTCATATAGTACAAGTAAAGGAATAAATCCGAAAACCGTGAATTTATGGTTACATCACAAAAAAAAATTAAAATGTGTTCATGAACAAATAATTAGTATTTTCAATTTTCAAAATGAGATAACTATATCAAGTGGAGTATCATATGAAAGGGCTTCACTTGTGCATTCTAAAACAGATATTTATTTATTTTAATGCATAATAGTTTCCTTTAGTAGAGGTGCGGATACCTAATTAATGTGTCGGCAATAGGGCATTCAATCAACACCATATTACTGTAGGTACTTATACATCTTAATTCTATAAGATTACCTATGCCATTTCAGGCACCTTGCTCTACTTGAAATGAATATAAAATAAGAACAACGCAAAGTGCGGATTGGCACACCTTTGAGAACAATATGAAGAATGCAGGTTTCCTTGCGTATTCCTTCATTGTTAAATCAATTGATACTTAATTGCTTAAAAAGCATATAACTCCGAAAAGTTACACAGAGGTGTGTGTGTGAGTGCCCGGGATCGAAACCCGGACCCTCCAACTGGGAGGCCGACATAATATTAACCACTAGGGCCTAGGCTATTACCATTTATGACGAGATACCTAGTTACTTAAAAGTAAATGAAAAACAAAATTAGACTGGAGAAAGGAGATATCTCCAATCTAATTGAATTTTGGGTTCGGATTGTACTCGGCCTGACAAAAGGTTGACGTCATAAAGAGAAATCCTTAGTAAAGGGCTTATTCTACCTTCCTAAATAAGACGTCCTAAATGGTATAGTTACCGTCAAACTAACCAACTTTGCACTTAATGATACTTTGCCCAAAAAGCAATTTATAAGCAAATTCGCTATGTAATTTTTTTTTTTGGATAAATTAACATTTAAACCAGTTCTATTTTGATGGCGGGCAAAGTTGCCTACATCGATTTTTCATCCAAATATAACTCTTAAAAATACGTGGAAAATACCATTGAGTGGCAAAGTTCCAACAGTGCGTCTTCCGGATTCCAGCACCCTGGGACCCCAACGTCTATCGGTTGTACAACCTATGTGCCCTGCCCATTGCCACTTCAGCTTCGCAACCCGTTGAGCTATGTCGGTTACTCTAGTTCTCCTACGGATCTCCTCATTTCTGATTTGATCACGTAGAGAAACTCCAAGCATAGCTCTCTCCATCGCCCGCTGAGTGACTCTGAGCTTTCTTATGAGGCCCATATATACTATACCATTTAGGATGTCTTATTTAGGAAGGTGGAATAAGCCCTTAAACTAGGTTGCTATCTGTAATTTTCCACTCAATAAGAAAACTATTCATAAAACGGGAGTCGAGGGCCCTTCCAATGGGCCTCGACTCGACTCGATATTGGAATACAGACGGGCCGGCTGGCTACGCGGTACGCTACATTTACCTATTCCTAGACCTCCCTCGCAAAGCAATTCAAATATGAGCCTCTTAAAATGACCAGAATACCTACGATTCCCAATATTTTTTTAAAGAGAAATTTTTAAAAAAATCTATCAATATTATTTGGTTTATAAAACGCACATAACACAGGCGGGCATGGTATGGGCAACGTCGAGGGAAGAAAATCATACCATTAGATGAATGTTGAATATGCATGTGGGAGGAAAAAGAGGGGTGGAAGACCAAAGAAAAGGTGGATGGACTGCGTGAAAGAGGATATGCGTGTAAAAGATACGGATAATGCGTTGACGGATGACAGAAGTGAGTGGAAGAAGACATGTTGTATCGACCCCACGTAGCGTGGGATAAGGACAAAAAGAAGAAGAAAACGCACATAACTCAGAAAAGTTAGAGGTGCGTTCCCGGGATGAACCCTTCAAATAAGAGGTCGAGCGACATCTACGACTCTACACCACTAGGCTATCACCGCTTTTTCGTATAAACCGCATCTAAAATAAATTGGCGGCCGAAGTGTAAACTTGATGCGCTATCCGAAAAACCGGCTAAGTGCGAGTCAGGCTCGCGCGACGAGGGTTCCGTACTACAGTCGTATTTTTTCGACATTTTGCATGATAATTCAAAAACTATGATGCATAAAAATAAATAAAAATCTGTTTTAAAATGCACAAGTGAAGCCCTTTCAAAATATAATACCCCACTTGATATAGTTTTCTTAATTTGAAAATAGAAAACACTAATTATTAGTTCATGACCACAATTTAATTTTTTTTGTGTGATGTGACCACAAATTTACGGTTTTCAGATTTTCCCCGAATGTCTGCTATAAGACCTACCTACCTGACAAATTTCATGATTCTAGGTCAACGGGAAGTACCCTGTAGGTTTCTTGACAGACAGACAACAAAGTGATCCTATAAAGGTTCCGTTTTTCCTTTTGAGGTACGGAACCCTATAAATAAAATTAGGTTAGAACAAGTAAAGTATCACAACGGCCGCATTCAACATAAAGTTTGGGCGACAGCCCAATTTCACATTCGGCCTAACTTAGCATGTCGACTATAACCCGAAAATATATTAAATAGGAAATAGGACGACTTAAGTACAACGCACACCCGCAGACCAGTGTGGGGGCGAGGCGCGGCGTCTTTCTTGTTAACAATAGACTAACTTTTATTTATTTTAGCACTAGCTGATGCCCGCGACTGCGTCCGCGTGGAATTAGATTTTTTTTTAATCCCGTGGGAACTCTTTGATTTTCCGGGATAAAAAGTAGCCTATGTATCTCTCCCTGGTCTTAATCTATACCTATGCAAAAAAACACGTCAATCCGTAGCACCGTTGCGACGTGATTGAAGGACAAACTAACAAACCAACAAATCAACAAACAAACAACACTTTCGCATCCGTACCCTTATACATAGGTATAAATGCGAAAGTGTGTATGTTTGTTGGTTTGTTGATTTGTTCGTGAAAATTAGCAACAGTTCTTTTTTTTTACCCAGTAATGTGATTAAAAATCCATATTCTAGTACATAATAAGTCAATAAGACTATATTTCTGATATTCAGGTATTTTTTCCAGTAAATTAGATGATTTTCTAGGACAGATTTAGGGCTTCAAAGTTGAGTCTGTTATTTATTTAATTAAAACTAGGTGCGGGAGATTGGACACAACAAAATAAATAAAATAGATTTTGTAAATATGATACATTAAAGGTCAATACGAAAGATTGATTTATTTTAAACATGTATTCAATTATATGAAAGTTCGTCCTATGATGGTAAATTTGGAGGTTGAAATCTCAGAATTTCATAGTTCATGTGATAGCGGGCCCTTAATAAAAATCTTGCTAGGAAAATATAAAGTGTTTAGTGATATAGTGTAGCATGGTAAGTGTGACCCTAACCCCTATTGTATGTGAGTGCAATGAGCCCGCACGCGAGCAGTCTCGAGTGCCCCTTACGTGCTCATTAGACGGGTTCTTTTCATATTGCCTACAACTTTATACTTACGCCGTTTATTGTGAGTGAATCAAGACTGCGAAACAAGCCAGATTAAAATCTAAATCGTCGCACAGTGCGAGTGACGGCGAGAGGCGCACGATTTCATTAGCGAGATTCTTAACTTCTTACATGTGTAGCATGGTAAGTGTGACCCTAACCCCTATTGCATGTGAGTGAGCCCGCACGCGAGCAGTCTCGAGTGCCCTTTACGTGCTCATTAGACGAGGGTTCTTTTCATATTGCCTACAACTTTATACTTACGCCATTTATGGTGAGTGAATCAAACAAGCCAGATTAAAGTCTAAATCGTCGAACAGTGCGAGTGTGGTAGGCGCGCGTTTGGAACCCCCGTAACTTTAGTTTTAAGTTTGCGAAATAATTATCACCACTATATCTTACAAATCCAACAACTGACTATCGAAAAGAGTAATTTATTACCTATTTTGAATAAATCATTTGACTTTGACTTTGACTTTTCATTAGCGAGATTCTCAATTCCTAACGCGCACTTTGCTATGTGAACGGAATACCCTTTCCCATTTCCTTAGATTATAATTTCTAGGAGCCACGTAGGACAAATTGGCGTTGAGGATTATGTTACAGGCTTAAAAATCCTGCATATCACATAACACACACACAATCATACACACACTGTTGTAATTTTATTTTATTATTGTATATACCTACATTTATTCTAAATCTATTCTGTTAAAATAGTTTAATTATAATTTTAAGTAATCTCTTTTGGCCTTCTGTTATACCTAGATTTAAATTTAAATAATCATTATGTATTTACGCTGTTGATTACTTTCAAATAAACAAAATAAAAATAAAATATTATAAAAGCGAATGTTTGTATGTGTGTTTTTGTGAGGTTTTTCCTGCATGTTTAGCAGTAGGCAGGCATGTCGCATGCTGCATGTTGCACCATACAGATTTGATCTGTTTCAGCGAATTATAAATGAAATGAAATAATTTATTTGTATGAATATGGGAAGACAAGGTGTTTACAATAGAGAGCTAAGCCAACATATTATAGCAAATTAAGCTTTTGGTTCATTCATGGCTTTTGGTATATCTGGTACTTTTAAGTCAAGAATTTTCACGGCTCAACAGCTAAACCGAGCTAAAAGACATTTTAAATGTCTATGCTTGCAAGTTGCATCCCGGAGTCCGGACACGGACGTAAGATACTTTTTATCCCGGAAATTCTAAGAGCTCTCAAGGAAGACTCAGTCGACGCAGATGTCCCCAGAGTCAGCTTTTTCAATATTTCTAAGATGTAAATATTCTAGTTGCAAAGTGATGTTTCTTGTACCTATAGGCCATTGCGTAATAACTTCGTAATTTGATGGATGCGAACGTAAAATGTTTACTACACGCCCCCGCCGTGCGGTTTTAGCGTTAGAGTAACACTAACATTATAGGTTTTACTCTTTATTCTATGCCTACAATTTATTAGATGATTTAGTAGGTATAAAGAAGTCTAGTAGGTAAGAAAGTATAATCTTTAAGTATATAAAAATTATCAATCTATCTATCAACGCACAGCTCAAACTACTGGACAGACCGGGCTGAAATTTGGCATGCAGATAGCTATTACGACGTAGGCATCGACCCCTAAGGGGGTGAAATTGGGGTGTGAAATTTGTGTAGTCCACGCGGACAAAGTCACGAGCATAAGCTAGTAATATATATAATAATTATTATTTTTTCATTCAAATACATATATATAATAATTTATTTGAATGAAAATATTTCTATTCTATTCTATTTTATTCAATCATGCATCATCTTGTTTGAAATAAACTCCTTGTTTGACGACCTCCTTGGTGCAGTGGTAAGCGCTGTGGTCTTGTTAGTGGGAGGTCCCGGGTTCGATTCCTGGCAGGGGTTTGGAATTTTATAATTTCTAAATCTCTGTCTAGTTACCTCCCTACCAGCAAAGCTGTGCCGCCAAGCTATTTAGCGTTCCGGTATGATGCCGTGTAGAAACCAAAAGTGTATGGGTTTAATAAAAACTGCCATACTCCTTTCAGGTTAACCTGCTTCCATTTTAGACTGCATCATCACTTAACACCAGGTGAGATTGCAGTCAAGGGCTTACTTGTATAGGAATAAAAAAACTCACTTTGTCCAGATAGCCCTTGCCGGTGGGGTCGGACAGGTCCCATATCTTGCTGAGCACCACGTCGCTGAGGCGCGACTTCTTGAGGAAGCGCGCGGCGTCCAGCGCCTGGATCGCACCGGTGCCATTTGGGTCCACCTGGAATATATATGTACCATTCATAGCCGTTAACAGATATATTAGGAGGAGAAAGTATCCAAGTGTGAGTTGGATTCGAACACGAAGGGTTCCATTGCACAAGATATAACAGAATATTTTTTTTAGGGTTCCATAGCTCAAAAGGAAAAAGGAACTCTTATAGGATCACTTTGTTGCCTGTCTGTCTGTCAAGAAAACCTATGGGGTACTTCCCGTTGACCTAGAATCATTAAATTTGGTAGATAGGTAGGTATTATAGCATAAGTAAAGGAATAAATGAAGCTCTGATAGCCTAGTCGGTAGGACGTCCGCCTTCTGATCGGAGGTCGGGCGTTTGATCCCGGCCATGCACCTCTAACTTTTCGGAGTTATGTGCGTTTTAAATAATTAAATATCACTTGCTTTAACGGTGAAGAAAAACATCGTGAGGAAACCTGCATGCCTCCATAATGTTCTCAAAGGTGTGTGAAGTCTACCAATCCTGCACATGGTGGCGTGGTAGACTATGGCCAAAACTCTTCTCACTATGAGAGGAGACCCGTGCTCTGTAGTGAGCCGGTGATGGGTTGATCATGATGAAAGGAATAAATCCGAAACTGTGAATTAATGGTTACATCATTAAAAAAAATATATGTTGAACAATGATGAACAAATAATTAGAATTTTTAACTGTCAAAGTAAGATTACTATACCAAGTGGGGTATTTAAGATTTATCCTGCAAAATGTCGAAAAAATATGACTATAGTACGGAACCCTCAGTGCGCGAGTCTGACTCGCACTTTGCCAGCTTTTATTTAATTATAACTGAAGTTCATTTTAAAAAATAAACACTGGTCTGTTACCTTTTTTTAAAATCCACGATGTAGATTTCAGATGGACATGTCATAAAATGTGATTAACTAAAGAACTTCTATCAGTTTTCTCGCAAAAGATGTGAACAGTGATTCTTATCAATGATAAATGATAAATTCTCACAGTAAGAACAAGAACTTAAATGTAGCAAACAAGATAGATAAGTAATGAGATAAAATTTTTGGAGGTTGTTTCTCAATGATACCTCGGTACTGATAAAAATATATTTCCCCAAAAAACTCTCTCTACTAATATTATAACTATGCACTTTTTCAATCTGTCTGTTACCTTTCAAGGCTAACCAATTTAAAAGGTTTTTTACAGAGATAAGAATTTTTGCATTGGACATAGAAACTTTCATCTTGAGAAAACAAAGCACAGTTGAAATAGTTCGAATATCATTATGCCCTAAAAATATGTAATTCGTAATGCTTACGAATTAAAAAATAAAAGATACTGCTACAAGTACCTAAGTCCTTAACAAATATTAAGTATCTCAAATTAATACCTAACAATTTTGAAAAGTGTTAATTTTAAGCTATCATACACTTTTGCCAGTACATAACATAAGAGCTATTAGCGGTATTATGTTAATTAACATATTATGTAGATGATTATATGAACTTATACTTAAGAGATGAGTAAATGGAAAAGATATATTATGTCAGAAGTTGATTAAAGTTACAACTTACAAGACATAAAACCATCCAGACAATGATACAAATCTCATACTTACTGATTTATTGATTTTATGATAACCTTCATAACTAAAACCTTTGTTCCTTGTATTTTAAAATATTAACGAGGATAACACAGTACTCAATTAAAACATCAAAGTAAGTCCTATGAAGGACAGTAGAACATACTCACTTGGTGATAGTAAGCTTCGTATATAGAACTGTGGGTCCCTGCCACCTGCAATGGTTCAATCCACATTTTGAGAACGATTTCACGATATAATTATATTTAACACAACTATTTTCATTCGTTATATGGGTGTGACATATTATAGTGTTCTTGACATTCAATGTTCGCGCAAAACTAAACCGATTTACTGAATATCTAAGCAGCTAGAGGGCTGCAATTTGAATTAACACCATCAATAATCACTACACTATTGTCATAACTGCTAATCTTTAATAGTAATAGTATAAAACTAGAGAAATTATTAGTTTTAGTAGCAGCGTAATCCGTCTAGAGTTCGCACACTTCGATGCGGAATATAGTACTGTTCCAACTTCTTTTCTATTAACCAAACCTCACTAAACTGTAGATAATTTATTAAACATCATTTGAGACCGCAAAACAGTTTAATAATCACTACACTAGTAATTTAATTTGCGTTAATTCTACCTGAGTAGGAGAAGGCAAGGCAGCCATTTTTTACATCTCCTCGTCGACCAATCAATAGGGTGCATAGACAATTGAGATTTGACATTTCAGTCGGCGTAGTGATGTCACATAGTCCATTCTACGATTCTCTGAATAGTCGATGTATCATTTTAGTATCGATTCCCACAAATAGATGTAATTTTACAACTATAACTTTAATTTATTTACGTAGTTACTGTAACTGTAACAAAAAGTAAAAGTCTGTATGGCTGTTCTTTAATATTATGCACGATTATTTACCAAATAATTAAAGCGATGGTTCTAAAGCTACTTTTAGAAAGAGTAAAGAGAGTCTAAATGGCAAAAAATGAAACAAATTAATCTTATTGTCTGAGAGCTCTGGGAGCTTTGCTTTGTTGCGTTGACTTTTTAATATTAAATAATTTTTTATTTAGTCAAGTTTTTTATCCTATAACAAAGTTACCAATAGGAAAAATTTGGCATTATTTTTTAATTTATTTTCAATTTAACTATTAACAATTATTAAAAACTGCTAATTATCATAAACATTCTTCATCACATCAATACAATTTTGCAAAGCCACCAAGCCTCTTTTATTTATTTCATAAAATGGATAATCTTCGAACTTCTTTGTCCATTGTGCTACTTTAGGGTGTCTTTCTGTTAATGGCACTAGTTGTGACATTGATGTGACCACAGGCACTGTGCATATGTCGCATAGGTGCATCTGGAAAGTCAAGTATATTTTTATAGCTTTAATATTTTCTAAAAAAAATTGATGATAACTACTTACCTATATTATTTTATTTTCAATAACTGTACGTGATAAGTTAATACTTATCTGCAAAATTAGAAAATAATAATAATAATCATATATTCACCTTGGTATCGGCTAACCAATTATTATTAATATTTAATTGATATTCTAAATAGTCAAGAGCCGATAGCCATTCTTCTATTTTCTTATCATTAATGGGCCATTGTTGAGAAAAATATGCTGTCTGTAAACATAATAAATACCTATATTATTTCTAAATATTTTTGTCTAAAAACTATATTATTTCGTGACATTAATATTTTATTTCAAAGATGGCACAGCCACATGATAATGAAACCTAACTAACTAATTAGAATTATATTACTTACGAATATTTCACTATCAATCCGGAACAAAGTACTAGAATTAAAAAATAACATTTGATTAATTTTGGCTCTGAGGAGTGGTTCGTCTGGGTAGAGACGAGTATCGTTACCAATCTGGCAAAAATAGCTAGCAATGGCATGGCTATCGCATATCGTAACATCTCCAACCACCATTGCTGGTACTTTCTGTAGAGGATTAATCTGAAAAATATAAAATCATTTGATGTTTTATAAAATTTTCAGGTTAAAAAATGCATAGCAATATTTTTTTTATACGAACAACTAATATTTTTTTAATTATGTTGATTAGAAAATCAACAATAAAACTATTTTGAATAAAATAATAACATATTCGTCTACCTTCATAAAAGATTCGCTCTTATTTTCATTTTGAAATAAATCAATTTTGCGAAAATTTAACTCGATTCCTAAAAAAGATGCCGTCATCGTAACAAATCTCACTGGTGGAGATATTTCATCGCCATAAACAATAGGAATCCCTCGAATCCCTGCAGTCCTGTTTCAAAAAAAAGTTTATAAATAAAGTCCTGCACATGTCCTGCACCTATGTCACAGTTCACTTTTTTGCCTTAAGACAAATAAGGGTGCTTGTCCACTGAAATTATGAGGAGAAATCTTCAACAGATGGTTTTCATAGTTTTATCAGCTCGATCGTTGTGATGTATCAATATCTATCATCTAGTGTTCCCTGTATATTATTATACTTTTTGAAAGAGACCAATCAGATTATCTCCACCGAACACACCTTTGCACCGGTGCTGCTCGATTTTCTATAGTGCAATTTATTTTTTGACAATGCTCCAGAAACTAAAAAGGGTGCCTGGGTACTGCACGATAAACAATAGTAATTCATAAATATACAATAGGGAAATCATAATGAATGTTTTATGGGTTTTCTCACCATTTTCATTCAAGCCACACAATCCAAATAATGAGATTATTCATATTTCATCAAACATATTTTAAATTAAGTAAGTATTAAATAAATGTAATGTAATAACCGGAAACACTTACTTAACCGTGCTGCAATTGTAATATCTGAACTGTTTACATGCACTTCCATGAATTGAACGTAACATCAGCATTATTGTAGGTAAACAAGATACGTACCTATTAGCTGTTTCTAGTCCCGATAACAACAAGCGAATGGAGGGCGCAACTTGAAACTTGAGAGCTATGTGACTTTATTTCAATATATTAATAATCAATTTCATTCCATCCGCCAGGTGGCCTACCTACTGAATTATTTAGAGGTAAAGAGGACTCCAAGGTTTTGTCAAGTCTTTTAAAAGGAAGATTTATAAAATACTTAGTAGGTAGGTACCTACCTAAGAATTCCAAGCCTAATTCTAAAATTCCTATCTCTAAAATTTGAGGTCCTGTCAAAATTGTTCTTCTTGCGCTAATTGGGCATCGTGGCGCCCATAAGATAGATAGAAGTCCGAGATCTTAAAATAGCTTTAATAGCTGTTAATCCAAGGCTGTTAATCATAGTTTGATGGCTAGGAGGCTTAAAATCTATGGATATGTGTGTATTACCTATTATTATAGAGATTTCTGTAATTTATGGAGAAGAAAATCTCAGATGATTGAAGTTGAAATATAAATGACAAAATCCTTGTCAATTTTTATAAAAATTACAAGTTTTAATTACTCATAATATTAGGTAATTTAAAGAATTAAAAGTATAATCAGTGAAGTAATTTAAAATTACTAGTTATTTGCACAACAGATAACAATCCAGAATATGTGCTGATAATGGGAAACTTCGGTGCTAAAAACTTATCCACGTCGCTATTGTAAGTTATAATTAGATCTCTCCTTTCATGCTTAGTTCTCTCCGTTTATGATCAGTTCTTAATTGAAGCGTTTGTTTTTTGCACCATATTTCCGACAAATCAGAATCGATTTCGATGAATAGGTACTCTTTCATTTATATTTTCCATTTATTTATTTACTTACTATCATAATTCACATTCTTGTATTCACAAAAATAGATTTCAAACTGCACACGCAGTTTTCTGCTGAGATCGTGCTCAAGAAAATAATACTTAAGTGACTATTAACATATTGTTACCACGTCATCTATCAATAACCTGATTGGTTCTAAATGATATCTGTCCCGGCTGTACTCACGTGTGTAGTCGACGTTAGCCCGACTAGTTTCGAACCCATACGGGGTCCTTTTTCAAGGGAGTCCGTTCGCGCACGCGCCGCGGTTTTGACAAAAAGTCTAAGAAACTAGTCGGGCTAACGTCGACTACACACGTGAGTACAGCCGGGACAGATATTATTTAGAATGGAAATCACTCACGGTAGTTTAAATGCTAAAATGACCTGATTGGTCTGCTAAACACATCTCCTCCCATTTCCACTTTGATGGATACCGAGCCTTTATTCTCGGCTCGTGTACTACACTGCTACTATGTTAAATTAGATTTTTTTTTTTTTTTTTTTTCACTCTTTCTCTTCTATCTGCGATCAGTCCCTGGACTATAAACAGATTGGAGGTTCGTAAATGTTCACAGTTTAGGCTTTGCACATCCAGCGATGTGACATCCCTGCTTCAATATGAATTATTATGCTATATTATGCTGGCCAAACTTGTCCTCTTAAGGCGGAACGTGCTGTTACTGGCATCCAGAAGTTGGACTGCCAGGCTGTTTTTATGACGCTCAAGTCTTTGTTTGTAGGCCTCAAGTGACCTGTCTATTTCCTCCTTTACCGTGGGGATTTCTGTGTATTCGTGCACTTCGGAGTTTTTTGTGAACCACGGTGCGTTGCATATGACCTTTAAAACATTGTTCTGGAAGCGCTGGAGTATCTCAATATTTGAGTGGCTAGCTGAACCCCAGAGCTGGATGCCGTACGTCCATACCGGTTTGATGATGCATTTATATATGAGGAGCTTATTTTCAAAGCTTAGTGAGGACTGTCGACCTATCAGCCAATATAGTTCTCGGAACTTCCAGTTGGCCTGATCACGTTTTGCCTTGATGTGATCTCTCCAGGTTAGCCTTCTATCCAAATGCATACCTAGGTACTTAATTGTTGTTTGCGTAGGTAGGATGGTCTGGTCTAGTTTGACAGGTGGGCAATCTCCTTTTTTCAAAGTGAATGTTATATGGTTTGACTTCGATGCACTAGCTCTTATTCTCCATTTTTTTAGCCAGGAACTTATTTTGCTGAGATGTTCTTGCAGTTTAAGCGAAGCAATGTTGGCGTCATTGCTGCAGGCAAGTAGAGCAGTGTCATCAGCATATGTCGCTGTGATCACATCCTTTGACACAGGTAAGTCGGCAGTGTAGATGGTATACAAGACAGGGCCCAGTACAGATCCCTGTGGTACTCCCGCTTCAATGGCATAGAAACTAGATAGACTGTCATCACACTTGACCTGGAATATCCGTTGTGACAAATAGGACTTCATAAGCATATATGCTGTGTTCGGTATACAGTGTTTCAATTTATAAAGTAGGCCTTTATGCCAGACACGGTCAAAGGCCTGTTGGATATCTAGGAATACAGCTGAACAATATTCTTTCCTTTCCAATGCTTGGCGGACTGTGTGTGCAACTCGATGGATTTGCTCAGTTGTTCCATGGTGGGCACGAAAACCAAATTGGTGAGCTGGTATTACATTTTGTTCTTCTAAGACTGGAAGAAGACGCTGTAGAATTACTTTCTCGAACAATTTTGATAGTAACGGAAGGAGGCTTATTGGCCTATATGATGAGACTTCCGTTGGGGGCTTTCCTGGCTTAGCTACCATATTTATAATAGAAACTTTCCAAACCAAAGGAAAGTACTGTAATCGTAGTATTGCATTGAAAATTATTGTGATCAGTACAATTCCTTTCCTTGGCAATTCTTTTAGAACCTCTGCTGTTATGAGGTCATATCCAGGCGCCTTTTTCAACTTTGAATTGTTGATGTGTTTACGAACTTCCCTTGGTGTTACTGGTCGCATTGGAAGCGACATTTGGTGATCACTTTCAAGAAATTCATGGATCTCGTCTTCAGGATGCGAGACATGTGGGTCGTTGGGTTTAAACACGCCTTGCAGGAATTGGGCAAATAGTTCCGCTTTTTCTAATGGGTTTCTAGCCCAGTTACCATCAGACTTCTTTAGTGGAGGCACGTGTTCCTTCGATCTCTTAAGAGTCTTAAAAAAAAATTAGAAATAACATTGTTTTTGTTTTATGTATAATGAAGCCATTGCACCCTGTGGAAGTCGGACACCAGCCCGGCGTGCCGCGCCGTCATGATGGGCCTTGACGCTATGAACGTGAGCCTCACGGAAATCGATATTGACATGGACAAGGCTGAGCATCGGGCTCCCGATCTTATTGCAGTGCGTAGTTAAACATTATTTATATTTAATGAAGCCACTGCACCCTGTGTAAGTCAGACACCAGCCCGGCGTGCTGCACCGTCATGATCGGCCTCGACGCTATGAACGTCAGCCTCACGGAAATCGATGTCGACATGGACAAGGCTGAACATCGGGCTACCGATCTTATTGCAGTGCGTAGACAAATTATTTGTAATCAAAAAAAATTGCTAGGTATTGTTATTATTTAAAAAAATCGTCTAGGCTAGTGTTCTAATAAAATTATAAGAGCTCATGGATGTTTGAAGGCTCTTCTTGGCCTATTTACATAAGGTAAACATTTGATATATATATCTATGTATCTAAATCGTCGTACAAAATGTTTTTTTGTTTCAGATGAATCCACATCAAACTTTACCGATTTTGAAGGATGGGGAGTTTATATTATGCGATAGGTAATTTCTAACTAAATCAAAATAATATCTTATTTGTATTTTCTTTCAATGTTGTATAATTTATCTTAAATATCATCACTAGGTATGTACAACATGATCCACAAACATTTTGAACAAAAAGCGGTGAAGTGGAGGGGTCAATTACCCCAACCAATCACATGCACCCGTGCAGTAGAAATTTCCTCATGCCAACTTCAATCTGTCAAGGAGATCTACAAATCAAGTAGATACCTACTGTGCATTTTTCAAAATGTATGCCCGTCGCTGTAACTTGTTGCAATTATTTTTATCCTATTTCAGTCACGCTATAAACACTTACATAGCTTCTCGTTATTGCGATTGTGAAAAATTACTACCCACTAATCCGGCTGGTCGCGCGATAGTCGACCAACTGTTGCACTATAATAGCGGGATCCTTTATCCACATTATCGCTCTTGTGCTGTAAGTATTAATTAATGCTACAATTATTTGAAGAAATCTTTCTCATTACTGAGAATAATGACGTCTTTCTCTTAATTCCACTAGCTTATGCTCGTGACTTGGTCCTCGTGGACTACACAAATTTCAAACCCCTATTTCACCCCCTTAGGGGTTGAATTTTAAAAGTTCTTAACGGACGTCATAATAGCTATCTGCATGCCCGATCCATCCAGTAGTTTGAGCTGTGCGTTGATAGATCAGTCAGTCAGTTCGTCAGTCACCTTTTTCTTTTATATATTTAGATTAAAGATTAATGGTAGGGGGTTTCCTTGGACTTAGGTAATGTCCACCCAACAGGTGCCAATAAAGGAATTGCCTTTGGATAGCAAACATTCGTTGGCCTTCCATGATACGCTGCATCGGTTCTTAAGGATGAGGTGAAGACTTTCGGATCTCAAGACCTCATCCGTCCACATCGAATTCAATAAGTGCTAACTAAAGTCCATTTGGTAAACTGTAGATTAGAACTGCTTCCAAACTGGTGAGAGAGACTTGAGTCTCGCCATAGCATAAGTGCCACAGCCCTCAAGTGACCTATATTGAGTAAAGATGAATTTGAAAGTGACCTACCTATAGCAGAGATAATTTATTACAAGCCTATACTAATGTAATAATATGAAAATACAGCTCCAACCACCACCGGGTTAAGAAATTTTGCGTGTACCTGGGTTATTTCTATCTAAGTATGTATAAGGTAAAGTGTAGATCCTCGTTAAGGATTTTCAGCTATTTCACTCTAGCAAAGCTGGGGCGAGACAGCTAGTCTCAACATTAGAGCTTTCGGCCAGTAAAAAAATGCATACTTAACTAGTTATAAGGTTCCGCAAATTGCTACTGCGCGTGGCCATCATTTTAGTGACGTCAGCTGACTGAAGTTTCGAGCTGATGGTATATTTTTATTTCGGCTGACGTCAAAATAACGTCATTTCATGTTAATGAGACATGGTTCCAGCGCAATATCAATTTACGGGCTTATTCGTCTTTTAATTTTTAGTACCCAATTTTATATGAAAACTGCCGATTCGTAATGCCCCAGCAAGCACAAGAGGTAGAACATGCGTATCGGAAGCTGGAGACGATGCTGAAAGGTCGCTCGTGGTTCAGTGGCGCCAACATGACGCTTGGGGACATCGCCATCATGGCTACCATCAGTACGCTACATGTTTTGGTACCGGTGGATAAAGACAAGTAAGCAGTCTACCCTATCAATCAAAATATATCAATATATCATTATGCCCGCACCAGCAAACAGCAAGCGTGTAGACGGCTGTTTGTGTATGCTTTGCAGCGTTCTGATTAGCAGGCAAGTCTCTGTGGTGTTTGAAGCATCTGGCGGTTCCATTATATGTACGACCAACTAAACTCACTTGCTTGTTGATTTTGAGCGCTAAAACAACGTCATCATGCTTGGAACAGTGCCCTGTTAACGTTGTCCCATTAATTCCACATGAACTAGACTACGTTGACTTGACTACGGAGTTCCGTACTTCGTAGTCTAGTCAACGTATTCTGTTTCTTTTTCTTCATCGTTGACGGTGTCAGCGATGAAGATTTCCAGAAACCGTCGGAAAATACTCTAGAGCCAGCTCCTCCCCAACCTTCTACTCCTTATTATGACAGAGAAGACTAAGTAGTGGCATAACTAATCATTTTAAAAACATTACTAACCAAGGCTTATGCGATTTTTTTCAGGTTTCCTGTATTATTAAGCTGGATGTTCCGAATGTCTAAAGAACCTTTTTACACGACAGGAAATCTGAAAGGACTTAATGAATTCACTAAAAGAATTGGTAAGAGATGACCAAAAACTTTTCGATGTATGATATTTTGTGAATGAAAATTTCTTAAACAGGTTTTGTATTTTCCCAGATACTGGTAATGGATTCGACTCAAAAGATAATAAGAAATGCCCACGATCTTCACTGACGAGACGATCAACAGGTGCCAAGTTGGCTGAAACGTAATTCTTCCAAATTATTTATGTAGGGTACCTGGTTACCCAACTCTATTATTTTTTATAAAATAATGTTTTCATAATTATTGTTTTAACTTTAAATGTTTTGCGGACTAAATCTGTTTTACTTGTACCTAATTGAGAAAATGAATAAGAATACCTATAGAGAAAAATCTAACATGCCAGAGTAGATAAATTAATTTAGAGTTGAAAGCTACCGCTAGACGTAAGACGGCTAGATAAACCGCATCAAAATTAGACCAGTGCCCTGTTTATCAAACGTTACAAGTCTTGTATTACAAGCGTTTCTCTTGTAAATTTGTGCATTTTTACAAGAATGCGTTTATCAAAACTACACTTGTAAACTACAAGCTACGAGTAATATCACTTGTAATACAAGTGTTTTTCACACTTGTATTTGTGGTTTTGTTCATCAAAAATGCCTTTGTAGCTTGTAGCTTGTAACTTGTAACGAAAAGGTTGGAGAGCCTCTGTTGACTCTTAATTTATTTTACAAGTTGTATGCAAGTATGATATTGTATAAAAGAATAATTAAATTATTTAGTACCTAGTAGTAAATAGGTAAAATAACTATAAAATAATTCAAAGGTGTAATTTTATTAAACTTATCAATGTTGCTCTTCTTAAATTTGACCAAAACGTGTCTCATGTACATACGAGTATGCTGGCATAATCTTTTTCGGCAGATACAAGTACAAGCGACTGACATAGCAATAGTATCTCTTTCCACTCTGCTATTTTTTGGTCTTTAGATAATTTATCAGTAAATGCGCCAAATAAAATATCTTTTTTGTCACGAATTACTTAATTGAAGAATAATTGTAACTTTCGCATCAGATTTCTCCATTTTTTGCGGTGTAATTCGAACAATGACTTACATATAAGTCATTGAATTCGAATAGCGAAATTTTTTAAAGTCTATCTATTTTTCCAAATTTTAAGTCTAACCTTAATTCATGAAAAATAATGTATAGTATAGGTACTTCCTGTTGGTGTAGGTACCGAAATAGAATAAATAGAAGTAGGTAGGTAAATAAAATAAGAAGCAATAGGTTTTACAAATAGGTTATTTAACACAAAATTAAATAATTTGAAAAAAAGTTTTATTTTTAACAATAACTTGACTAGTTATGGTACCGTAATTTCTATTTTATCGACATTTATTACGGTTGAAAAATTATTTTGCAATTTAGCAAAAATAAAGTGTATAAATTAAAAATACAAGTTCTACAAGTCTTGTAAAATCCTACAAGTCTTGTGAAATTATTTGATAAACATAATTTACAAGAGTTTGTAAAAAAGTTCTTGTAACTTGTAACTTGTGAGCTTGTAGACTTGTAATGTTTGATAAACAGGGCACAGCCCGTATATTATGAGCACGGAATATTATACAGAGAAGAATTCTATTGTCTATGGCACATAATACAGATAGGAAAGACTTACTATTGAAACTACTTCGTTAACATTGAATCGATTTTATAATCGATTTAGCAATGTTAAAAATTGGCACATCACTTCGAGGAATTCACCTGTCATGGCCATTGATGTCAAAATTAATTGGAATTCTTGAATTTGTATTTTGTTGTGAGGAGGAGGGATTTTTTGTGTTGGTTCGAGTGGTGTAGCAAGGTGCAAGTTCAGTAATTAATTATGTAGATTATCAAAGCTATTGTTCACACAGAGATAGATCGCTGTGAATCGTAAAAAGTGCATGCTTATTCTCACGTGTAGCGAAGAAAGTTTTCTACTTATTGTGAAAGGTATTCGACGATTACACCCGTGTTTTAAACAAGTTTCAACATAAATTTAAGTTCGTGGTGATTATCTAGTTTCTACGTAGCACACGTTCAGGCCCATTTAATATTGGATTCGTGTAAAACAATGATTATGATATAGAATATAAATGTCGGGTGTAAAAACGAGTGATACGATGCCCAAAATCGGGCATGTGACCGACTTACGGGAGCAGTGGCTAGTGCGCACGGACGGTGCGCTCGCGCATCACTTGCAGGACCGCGAGATCTCGTCTCATCTCTGCGAAAACAGGTACCGTAACCAGCAGATCCGAGAAGATTTCCCTTTGGCGTTGAACGAGCAACGCGATATAGAGCATGAGGTCAAATTGCGGGAGCTGGCGCGCCGTCGACAGGCGGATATCGACGCGGAGATCGCGAGGGAGATGGCGGAGATCAACCTTCGCAGGCAGCGCTACAAACAGAACCCAGAACCACCTCCCATACCTCAACCGTGCTCATCCAAAGCATTCCCACCACCAGACATCAACCCCGAAGAGCTAGGCTTATCTGCAGCTGAGATCGAGGAGATGAGGTTGCGTCTAGAGCAAGAAGAAAGAGATGCCAGATTAGCCCGAGCACTCAGCCACGAAGTCCAAGGTGAAGACGTCTTGCTTGCTGACATGAAATGTGCGGTGGAAGCCCAGGACGGGGAGCTCGCTAGACTACTCCAGCAACGAGAGTACAAAAAACTGCAACGGGCGAAGGAAAAAGCTAAACAGAAAGCTCTACTCAAGAAGCAGCAAAGACTCCAGCAAATGCCTCTGCCGGAACCTCCTCAAGCTACTCTATGTGATGCATACAGCAACCCACGAGACATGATCCGTGAAGGAATGGGGCCTAGAGATGGATTACGTCTCTGCAAATCTGTTGACTCTGATTTAAATTACGTTGAACCGTTTGAACGAGAGCATATTCAGTCTAAAGACAGTGCATTGTTATCCAAAGAAATATCCAAACAATACTACCCGCAAGAACCGAGCACATCCAGATCTAATTTGAATATATCTCACAAGCATTGCAAATCTTTTGATACGGACAAACAGAACAGTTCAATTCACCACAGACATCCCCCACCACCGCCTTCTACTGGAAAGAAGCCTCGGTTTCCAGACCCAGTGAGCATTAGGCCAGCGTCACACTATCCCACAGATAATGTACTGACCGACAGTCCAAACAGCCCTCACACGTCAATGCCGCACAGTGTCAGTGAAAATAACAATTTATACAGCTCCACGTACCCTCCTGATCACTCCACCCCACAACAGGGGTATGAAAGACCGGATCCATCGAAACGGTTGTCAGTAATATCTGACATAACAGCTGAAGGACTTGCTAAGAAAAAGAGCAAGCAAGCTGACATGCAGAAGAAAAGAAGAGGATGCAAGATACAGTAAAGAGCCACAGAATAGTGTTACAGTGTCAGGAATATAACTCTTTTTTTGTTTCTTTTTTAGTCCTGTCAAAGTCTACCATATCTAAAATCTGTTAACTGAAAAACTTAAAGCTATTTTTTGAGCTAACACCTGTAAACGTGTGAATTTTAATTTCAAAAACTAAAAAAAGTTTTTATAAAGGACCACTGCTATGACTATTTGGGACCAAGGTTTTTAGTCTGCATAGTGGGTATTCTAAGTGAGAGACATCACTCTTTGGCATCTAATAACATGGTGTTGGTAGGTACATAAATTATATGAAAAGTCCTATTGTAGCAAACTTTTTTTTAAATCATCAGTTTTCCAATTAATTTTAATAATAATATAAATAAAATACAAGCATATAACAATTAAATATTAAAACTGCTAATCAAAAATAATATCATCTAAACCATTGTAATGAGGCAGGGTGCCCAGAACGCTGGCTGCGTTACCTTGTTGAATGGCCAGACTAATATGTCTCTATTTGTGCCTTTTGGAGTGGAGACCATGGATTCGTGGGGCGAGGGTGCTAGAACCTTTTTTAAGGACCTGTCATCCCGTCTCGTGAAATCCATGGGAGATCAGTTTTCGTAAATTTCCATATTTTTTGGGGATAGTTTTTAAACTATTTTTTGCAGTTAATAGGATGGTAAAAGTGTGACCAAAGTCATCTGAGAGAGGATGTCCCAAACTGTCTTTTAGAAGATTTAGCCACATCCCTGAGATAACAGTTCCCTTGTCCACTGGGACAGTAAACAGTTAATTAGTAATCAGTATCACTAATCACTCACTTGGCGATGCCACAGTTATTCTTAGAATTTACCATCTGAATAAACACTGGGTGCCTGGTTGCTAATGGACAATCAACCTTTTAGTTTTCACAGTAAAGTTCAATGTCTCTTGCTTTCCCTTTGTATGATGATTGCTTTTTCTACAATAATAAACTTTTAATGTTCATTTAATGACTAAAGTTCAATAACTCCCAACATATTTTATGGTAAAAGAAAGGCTTTGTAAGGAGTTTTACTATTCTTGTATGTGTAATAGTCATTAGCTACAGGGTGTGATTAACATTATATTAATTTGTAATGTTCAATTAAAGATGAAAGTTCAATAACTCCCAACATTTTTATGGTAAAGGAAAGTCTTTGTATAGACTTTTACTTCTCTTGTATGTGTAATAGTCATTTAGCTAAAGGTGTGACTAAGATTATATCAATTTTTAATGTTCAGTTAATAATGAAAGTTCATTAACTCCCGACATTTGTGGTAAAAGAAAGAGACTTTTACTACTAATGTGCGTCAAATAGTCATTTATCTGCAGGATGTGACTAAGATTAGAGGTAAAATAAAGGATTTGAATGATCACAGAATAAATAACAACTTTGCTTTTAAAAAATTGTATATTGAATATCGTTTCATTTTAAAATTACTTGAATCTCAAACACTCAAATATGATTACTTATGTACCCAGTATTTTATTTTTTTATTACCTAATTAATGTAACTCAAATATTTTTCATTTTAATTCTTAAGAACTTATTTATACTTTATTTACTCTGTAGTAAGTACCTGCAGGATTTGAACCAATGAGCCATTTATGTTTTTGCAACTTAAATTGTAAGATATATACATATATATATAGGCAGTATAGATGCCATTTTAATTTTAAGTAATCTCTATAACATTCCAAATTTGTGATTTCTCTAATAGTTTTCTTTTGCTCTCAATATAGAGATCTTTTTCGATGTTTGATTCTTTATGAAAATAGGAGAGTAATTTAATTTGTATGCATAATTACTTCATTCAGTTTGAACTTTCTTTTTATGCCAATTACACGGGTCTTTTAACTTTCAAAAGTGTGTTAAATTTAAATTTAGTTTCATTTGAACCACAAATAATGTTTCTGTTTGTGATTGTATTTGAATTTTAAATTAGGTTTTGGAGTATTTTTTTAATAATAAGTAACCTTGTAATTGTTTTGCACAAATATGTTTTGTCACTCTTTTAAGGATAATTTTTTTGTGGAAGGATAGCTATTTTGTTTTGACCAAATGGTCACTTTTAAAGACATCCAGTAGAATATAATTTTTGTGAGTATTTTTTCGATTTATCGTACTTAATTTTAAAAATTGTAAAGCTAAGACTGATTGATATAAAGTTAACCTTGTTAACGCGAAGTATTCCGAGCAGTAGAATTTTGTCTTTTTTCCGAAGAATTGATTTAAGTTAACAAAAATAATACGGATTAAAAATCAAAACAATTATTTAGTTTTTTGGTGCTCTTTTTTCTATTTTGAAATATTATTTTTATACTTACTTAATTTAGATTTATCTCATACTCGAATATAATTATAGCTCTCTCGAATTTTTCAATATAGTAATCTCAATAATTTAAGCCTCTTCTGAACAGGCGAAATTCTGTAAGATTATTTGTAAAGTTTTGATTGTAAAATGAATGTGTTTAAAACTAAAATTAATTCAACCTGGATAGAATAATCAGTTGTAGAACATCTAGAGATTTATAATACATATCAGAAACTGTGAAGCAAGGCTACTGCCGTTGTCTGAGACTCTCCATGTCCCCTGTGACTTGTGAGTTACTAAGCCTGCAGCACAGGTTGGAGCGGGCGCCGGTAGGATGGTAACTAGCCACGGCCGAAGCCTCCCACCAGACCAGACCAGGAATTTAGAAATGATAAAATTCCAATCCCCTGCCGGGAATGGAACACGGCACCTCCCACTACGACCACTGCGCCAGGGAGGTCGTCAAACCCTGCCGTGTTCTAACGTGATACATTAGAGCAGGGCAGTAGCAGATGATGTGCATCAGAGTCTCGAAGTAGAGACTAATGGTAACTAAATAAAACTATGGGTATAGTTGAAACATTCATTTTACAAATACATATAATGATAATATTAAATTACTGTAAGAAATGATTAGCTTTAACTGCAACGGATGGCCTTGTGCGTGCCTTAAATGATGAAACCGAACCAAACTCGAACAATGATGATTAATTTAATTTTTGATTAATAAATAATTATTATATTATAAAACAATTGGTTTTCTTTCTATGTTTTTATAAACCTACCACATCATCATCATAATCAACGCATCGCGTAACTCATGATTTTATTTCGTGGTTTAACGGCATAGTGGGGCCGATTCTCTTGTACACAATCTCTAAACTAAAATGGCACGTCTAAATCTATTGCTATCCCTTTCATAATGTTGCTTGCGAAAAAGGATAGCACTAGATTTAGACTTGTTAATTCAGTTTAGAGATTATGTACAAGAGAATCGACCCCATTGTATGGTAGGTATAAAAAAACGGACCTAATTGAAAGCCACCTCCTTTTTGGAAGTTGGTTAAAAACGGGTACATACCACGATTAATTAGGCGATTTTTAACTGTCGATTTTGACTCCGTTGCATGAGTCGTGGTCTGCGGTGCTGCGAGTGATGAAGTACGAGCTATCATGGGCAGTACCGATCTACCCTCCAGTCTCAACGTATCGTCGACTACAGGTATAGAATGGAGTATCCAAAAGTTAAATAAAAACAAAAATGAAATCTCCAATTGACTATATTCATTCTTCGCATAAAATAAAAATAAATACAATACAAAAATATGAGTTGAGTTCTACTATTACATTAATCAGTTATGCGTACATTGTTGCTGAGATAACAAGGGAACACACGAACACAATGCTAAGCTAATACATTACATACAGGATGGTCCCAGAGTCGGGATAAAACCATGGCCTTAGGAAAATGTTGGGGCTACCAAACCTTAAATGATTAAGTAACAAACAGTGAACGACAAAGCATAGAAACCGCGTTTCTAATGATTGTCACTCGAAAATAGGGACCACAAACTCACGTCTGTTAAACACGTATCTCCAACCAATTAAATTAGCGTAAATCGCAACAGGTTATTTCATTGGCCGACTCAAAACGACAGTTACGGAGCTACAATCGAGTTGAAGACGCATGCGGTACATAACATGCCCACCATGGTAAATTTCCATACGTAAATGGACCGTATGGAATATTCTATGCTTTGTTGTTCAGTGGTAACAAACATTTTATGAACTAATGATTTTAAAATCATTTCGGCAGATAAAAATTACCAAATTAATCGTGGGAAGGATAGTCCGCGACAGGTCGAGATGACAATCGGGGAGGGAACGCCCCGCACAGCGCTAACCCGGTGAGGGCGAGCGCGGGTGTCGTGCGGGGCGTCCCCTCGCCTCATACTTCGATTGCCATCTCGACCTGTCAGCTACTATACCTACCCATTTTCTGCAATACAATATGAACATTTTAATTTTTATGAATTTTTTTGTCTTTTAAAAACGAATCCTAAATCGACGTAAATGCGATCAGTTTCATAGCAGAATTTAAATTTTAAAATTTCACCTTGGGACCCCTAAAAGCTACCAGACCCATAGACATGTTGCCTAAATTGCATTATGGTTAACCCGAGTCTGGATGGTACAACTGAATATTTAGGATTTTTAAATTGTCTATTAAAGGCTATAAATACACACTTTATATTAGTTTTGTTTGTAATTTTCCGTAACATAACTTACTTTATAAAGTTCAAAAACTAAAACCCGACTACAACTTTATCCTTCCGTATGTTGTTCTTGTTCGCCATGTTGGATTTGGCATGACGTCATAATTCATAAATCAATTTACTTCATTAATTTGCGAGATCAAAAAAAATTAAAGAAAATTAAGTACACGGCCGAAAGTAATGTACATCGACCTAGGAGATAGCAAATTTATAGAGCAATGTATGTCGTTGAGACTGGCAAAACGTCATATAGGTATGAATGACAGAGACGACGCTCTACAAAGCCGAAATGTCATTCTAAAGTCCGATGTACATTACTTTCGGCCGCGTAGTGTACAAGCTTAAAGCTAACATACATATCTATAGCGAGCATTTTTATAGTCGGGTAAAAATTGGCGATATGTTGTTTACAAAACATACTATGGATAATTTTTTTAAATATTAATTTCTAGTTTACACAAGTATCATAATACAATGGACTACTTAAATGTATTTATTTATTTTTATTTAGGTATAAGGCAGGTGCAATTGCATTCAAATATATTTTATTTTTACAAAAAATTATTTCATCCAATTTTTAGTCATTTTTTATTCCGCAAATGTATGTACAAATATAACCGAAAGTTTTTATTCAAAAAAAATCTAATAAATACATATAATTTATAGATCACAAAAATTTCGGTCCATAGTAATAAAAATAACACGGCTATTAAACACTTTGTTAAATTTAGTTCGTAAGGACTTAAAGTTCGTAAGGATTAATAAAAAAGAATTTCAAGATTTTAGTTTACATAATGAAAAAAAAAACAGAGGAACCAACGTCATAATTATGTTGAAATTTTTTGGTTAAAATACATATTATGATATATTATTTATTTCTATAGCAAAACTATATTTGTTTGTTTGGATGAATCTAAATATATAAAAGGAAAAGGTGACTGACTGACTGATCTATCAACGCACAGCCTAAACTACTAGACGGATCTACTAACTAGAAGGCTAGGATCTAAACTACTAGGCTGAAATTTGGCATGAAGATAGCTATTATGACGTAGATATCCGCTAAGAAAGGATTTTTGAAAATTCAACTCCTAAGGGGGTGAAATAGGGGTTGAAATTTGTGTAGTCCACGCGGACGAAGTCGCGAGCATAAGCTAGTAAAAGTATAAATTAGTTTGAAGAGGCTTGTACAAAGAGTGGATAATTCTGTTGTACACAAAGTTAAACCAAAGATCTAAATGTATTACTGTCACTTTCATGATACTCCCTCAGAAAAGGATAGCTATAAGATTTAGTTTAGAGATTGTGAACCCACAATGGCACTGATTCTGATAGCAACTAAATTACATTTAGAGTATTCACATCATTTTCTTGCCAATATAATATGAAAGGGACAGACAAACTTATTTTAATTTAGAACTGTCAAACTTCGTGAGTTTAGATAGTGTTTAAATTTGTACAATAGCAGTATTTTAAGTCGTTAAGAGCTAGCGCGCACCATGGTAAAACGTACGTTTTTTCCGCAAAATCTGTGAACTATAGAACTATATAGAAGCGTGCGCACTGCGGAATTAATTCCGCACCGGATTTTCATACATTTAAATTCAAATTCATTTTAATTTAAAATTAAATGAATGAAATATGGTGGTGTGGTGGTGGTATATTAAGGTGGTTTGATAGATCCAGCCGCGAAAATTCAAATTTTAGCTAGTTTTTCGAAAATAGTACACTAATCATACATCGAAGGCTTATGGTAATGAGTTTTGCGGGCATAACATTTATGCATCCACATGTTTTTCCATAAAAACTTTGGTCAAAAATACTCATTAACTTCATATTTGTGCATTATCTGGGAAAATTCAGAAAATTATCTTTCAGGAACAAAAATTTGAATTTTCGCGGCCGGATATTGTATCAAACCACCTTAAAACGCACTGCAAATCGCTGCACCGTGGTGTGCGCTAGATCTAATTTAAAATTCATCTTGCGGCCTTTTTTAGCAATATTGAAAATAAATGATGCAGATAGTTTAAATTTAGTTTAGAGAGACATTAGAATCGGCGCCGTGTCATTATTTCTGAATGAAGTAGAAACAAGATTATTTCAACGAATACTTTACGCTAATATTTTTATGATCAGAAAAAATTGTCTTTGTGTTTGTTTAATTTAAATAGTGAGTTTAGTTTTTTTAAATTCTGATATTTTTACGGGTAATTTATAGGTTTAGAGTTGAGAGGTGCAAGTATGGCGTCAAATTATATTTTTCTTTACGTATCAACGTCACAGAATCAGTAACGCGGTGTCCTGCGCGAGCGACGAATACTACGCGACGCGACGCTGCGAACGCGACGAACGCGAGACACAGACTGCCATATAGGCCGGCCAGGTATGCCGTTGCGTTGATCGCGTTCGTCGCGTTCGCAGCGTCGCGTCGCGTAGTATTCGTCGCTCACACAGGACACCGCGTAGGTAAGTAAAGAATATCGTGAATTCGTATAAGGTGTACAAAAACGCAGTCAATATTAATCACGATATTTGTTGAGCGTTTGGTTCAATGTATATTTATCACGATATTTATCTCAATTCTGAGCACATTTGAATATTGCGATATAGATGATAATATCCCATATTAGATAAACTAAAACCGGTTTGTTCATGGTCTTCTAAGTGCGGCTTATATTATAATAGAGCAATATTTATTTGACGATGTTCGCAGCTTGTTTCTTGGCCTTGACCAGCTCGACCAGCTCCTTGTACCGCTTCATGCAGCCCTTCTTGCTGCGGTTGGGTATGCAGGCCGCGATCTTGTCCCAGCGCTCCGGGGTGCTCGCCGGGAACGTCTTGATGGCTTGCTCCAGCAGCTCCTGCTCGGTTTTAGTCCACGCCCGGTCCTCTTTGGATTCCTTTTCCTTGAGAACAATAATTAAAATTAGCAGTTATAGCCTCAATAGCTCAACCGGCATAGGAGTGGACTGAAAACCGAAAGGTCGACGGTTCAAACCCCGCCCGTTGCACTATTGTCGTACCTACTCCTAGCACAAGCCTGACGCTTAATTGGAGAGGAAAGGGGAATATTAGTCATTTAAAATGGCTAATATTCTTTATTTAAAAAAAAAAAAAAAAAAAAAAAAAAAAAAAAAAAAAAAAAAAAAAAAAAATTTAATCACTCAGATCAGATCAAGGTTTTTAAAACAACCACCTCCTTTTTGGAAGTCGGTAAATAACTTTAAACCCAACTTCAAAAGCACTGAAAAGTATTTTTTTTAAAATTATGTACAACGAATAGAAAACGCATGGTATCAATAAAATTAGTCTAAAAATACGTAATACGTACGTAATCTAAATATACATAAAACGAAAAGGTGACTGACTACGCACAACAGACGGAAACGTTTAAGTGCGGAAACCAGCCCAGAATGAAGAAGAAGAAGAAGAAGGTGACTGACTGACTGACTGATCTATCAACGCACAGCTCAAACTACTAGACAGATTGAGCTGAAAATTGGCATGCAGATAGCTATTATGAGGCAGGCATCCGCTAAGAAAGGATTTTTGGAAATTCAAGCCCTAAGGGGGTAAAATAGGGGTTTGAAATTTGTGTGGTGCACGCGGACGAAGTCGCGAGCATAAGCTAGTACGAAATACAATATTACAATCAAAATTATAAAGTATCAAATACTAATTCCTAGTTATGTAGATGACCTAAATAAAAAGCTGAGTGAGATTTAAATATTTACAAAATATTTAACACTCAGCTCTCACTAGTATAGTCAGTCAGATTGCAGTCTTGACCAATTAAATTTAAATAATAATTATTTTTGATTTTTGAACGCTCGAGTATGCGAGGCATACCTAGCGTTTAAAAAAAATTAATGGTTATAAAACCATTCGGTGAAGGAAAACTTAATCGTGAGGAGCGAGAACTCAAACCACTTGGCTTATGTGATGTCTCGGGCAGCAAACAAACACGCGACTAAATTTTCTACTAGCGCCATCTAGTTTTCTTTCTTCAAAACTTCATTTACAGTATTTTATTATAACAAACTAGAAGTTGACCTAGAATCATGAAATTTGGAAGGTAGGTAGGTCTTATAGCACATGTAAGGAAAACCTTTGTGGTTGTATCACAAAAAAATTTAAATGTGTTCATGAACAAATAAATTTTCAACTTTCAAGTAAGATTACTATACCAAGTGGGGGAAAGAGCTTTACGTGTACATTCTAAAACAGATTTTTTTTATTTGAATGCATAATAGTTTTTGATTTATCGTGCAAAATGTGGAAATGTCGAAAAAATACGACTGTAGTACGGAACCCTCTGTGTGCGAGTCTGACTCGCACTTGGTCGGTTTTTTATGCTTGTCTAATTTCAACATATTGTGTAGAAACAAAAATTGTAAACCACTACTGAGGGTATACAGGCCATAGTCCACCACTCTGTCCAAGTGTGGATTGGCAGACTTCACACACCACCAAGAGCAATAATGTGAACTCTCAAGTTATGCAGGTTTCCTTATGTTTTCCTTCACCATTGGGCAGGTTAGCTAATCCATACTTCCATACTTAGTAGACTTACTAATATTATAAATGCGAAAGTGTGTGTCTGTCTGTCTGCTAGCATTTCACGCCCCAACAGTTTAACCGATTTTGATGAAATTTGGTACAGAGGTAGCTTCCATCCCAGGGAAGGACATAGGCTACTTTTTATCCCCAAAAATCAAAGAGTTCAAACAGGATTCTTAAAGGCCCATCCGTTTAACCGATTTACATGAAATTTAGCACAGAGGTAGCTTGCATCCCCGAAATTTACATAGGCAACTTTTTATCCTGGAAAATTAAAGTTTCCATGGGATTTTAAAAAACCTAAGTCCACGCAGACGACGTCGCGGGCATCCTCTAGTTTATTATATTACAGAAACTATTATGATACCTTGATATCTCCATTGATTTTGGGTTTTGCTGTACCATTAACTAGTTTGGGCTGAACATCGTTCTGTGAGATGCCGCTGTCGTCAACTACATTCACTACTTTCTTCTTGTCCTTCTCAAATTGGTCAAACGCTTCCTCGTTAGCTGCTTTCTTGAGACTACTTTTGGAGAAATCTGAGCTTTGTAAATCCTTCGCTTTGTTTAAAACCTCCTTCGCATTGAAACGTCTATCATCCGTGAACGTACCGTGTTGGTTTAAGAAGTTAGCCACTACGTCCCAACGCTGGTTGGTCCCTGCGGGGAATAAATTTACAGCTTTTATTAGCAGTTGAGTCATCTCCACCGACCATTCTATCGGAGCTTTGAGGGCCGCGCTTTTCTTGGCCTTTTGCTCTTCTGCCTTTTTAGTTTCGAACAAAGCCCTGCGTTCTGCTTCTAACTTCTCCTCTGATTCTTTCACCGCTTTGATGAACGCATCGCGTCCGTTGCTTTCCAAATCTTTAATTAAATCCTGGAATTCGTTTAGTTTAAGCATTTCACATATTTTTTCTACGGCAGCCATGTGCGTGACGGTCTCGTTTTCATCGGTGGCGTAGTAATTATTAGCTTTGCAGACATCTCGGAGGGATTTTCGTTCTTTGCGCAGGTTCTTCTTCTGCACTTCGCGCTCAGCGCGGGCCACCTCCAGTCTCGCCCTTTCAGCTTCGTCGGCCTTCTGCTTGGCGAGCTGAGCTTCCTTTATCAGTCTCTCCTCTTCTGCTTTCTTAGCTTGCACTGCATCCTGGAATTTAGAGAAGAGAGTATGTAAGTGTGTGTTACCTTTTCACAGCTGTAGGTTGATTTCGTAAAACTTGCATCAATCATTATTACAATCTAATTTGTCTACTTTAATGATATTTCTTTTATTGTGAGTAATTATTTGGTGAAATAATAAACTAATTAGGTATCTAATTTTTTGTGATTGGCTGAATTTGTGCAATTCTCGTTGCAACAATGCATTATAGCCAGTAGTGAGCGAGCATCAACCAATCAGAGGTGATTGCGATTGTGACATTGTAGCTGTGACATTCTACCACAATCGAGCAGCGGAACAGCTAGCTAGTATTCTTTTATTCTGGGAAATTAGACTTCAAATTAAATTTTTTTATAAGTCTAAACCCACACAAATGTAGTGGCATCAGCTAATAGTGTAAACAGTTGTGAAATCTGTTTAGCATTAAATATGCATAAATGCATTTTCCTGACAAAAAATACATAGATACAAAAAAGTTGAATGTACTGTATAGGTATAGTGTAGGGGTACATCTAAGGCACTAAATATCACAATGCTCACAGACAGTGTAGGAGTAACTAGTTACAAAATATGAGTATAATACAAAAAATTTTTTTTTTGAAAAATTGTGTTTTCTTGTACCAAGTACAATAATTCAATATAAGAAACCCCAGAAGCATATTTGAATAAAAATTATTCAAAACTAGCTGATGCCTGCGACTTCGTCCGCATGAAATTAGGTTTTTAAAAATCCCGTGGGAACTCTTTGATTTTCTGGGATAAAAAGTAGCCTATGTCACTCTCCAGGTCTTTATCTATACCCATGCAAAAAATCACGTCAATCCGCTGCACCGTTGCGACGTGATTGAAGGACAAACCAATAAACAAACACACTTTCGCATTTATAATGAGGGTACTGATGGTTTTACATTTTACACATTATTCAAAATGTTTTCATTTTACACATTAGGAATATATGTAGACTTATTATTACCTGCCTGGCCCTCTTTGCAGCCAACTTCTTATCCTTGTCCTCCTGCTTGAACCTCTGTATCCTGGGATCATTGGCATATGCAAGATCAACTAAACTCCTCACTCGGGCCATCTCTTCCTTCTTTAGCTTAGCCCGAGCTACCTTATTCTGTTTCTCTATCCATCTCCTCTCCTCTCTATCAGACCCTTTCTCTTTCTCCTCTTCGTCCAAATAAGAGAACTCACGCCAAGAATCAAACTCATACCAAAATGAATAGAACTTCTCCACAAATTCACGAGGACTGTCCTCATCTCCGAGTAAAGGCACATTCTTTCTCTCCGACCAACGTGCGTTGATCTCAAAACATTTGCCGAACATTTTGAAGAACCCATCTTTCTTTATCTCACTAGTAGACGGAATAGAATCATCAACTTCTGGGTCAACGGAATCATATGATCTTCTACTTTTCGGTGTACCGAGGATTTCATATGCTTTAGTTATACATGTAAAGTAATCGTCATCGCTACGTACCTCTTCTCCTAACGCTTTACGCTTATCGGGATGGTGTTTGAGTACTTTCTGTCTATACGCGCGTTTGATATCATCGTCTGTGGCTTTGTAACGCAAATTTTTGATACCTAACACAGCATAGTGGTCCTGCTTCTTCCACTCTTTGGGATCCAAACTCCGGAGGTAATCCACGTCATCCTCGAAGATTATTCCTTCAGCCTTGTCTTTCGCCTTGGAGGCGAGCAGAGACGTATCTTCCCCGTGACACTTCACATTGTAATATTTCAAGAACGCGCCTCCGGCACATTCCACTTTCCGCTTCACGAACGAGCATGGTATCGCTACGACTCGACAATTGCTCCCAGGGTCCCCCTCGGTCATCGTTTAAACGATTTATTCAATAAAGAACTCCTTATTAACATAACCTAAAAGCGAGGTAAACAGCCAATATGTCAAGTTCACGTTGCTGATAATGAAAACTTTATTGGTAATATTTAAATAAATAAACAAAATTGCACTATTGTTTTAACAAAAATGAGAAAAAACTATGAGAATTCATTATAATTTGTAAATAATTCTGGAAAGCGCCATTGAATTCTTTTTCACGAGCATCAATTTCCGAAAAATACGAAAATTGAAATGTCAAATGATGCAAAAGTCAAAACCGTCGACCAATCAAAACTCTAACCACAGACATAAATAAAAATCCATAGACCAAAGATGAAATGAGTGAATGGTTTTAACTTTTTACGAGTTGTAAAGTTACGAGTTTGAAAAAGCTATACAAAAACCATAGACAACATTACTTTATCTATCTCGATCAGCATCAGCTGACTAGTCCTCGTCAAAATCAAATAAAAAAATTTAAAATTGCCAATTATTTAGGATTCCAAAATAGTGCAAGATAGAATCCACGTTTATTAGTTAGCATTAAGACGTGATTATTGAAGACTTTAACCCAATAATGAACGACCTAGATTCTATTTTCAAGCCAATAGTACTAGTGACAGGTTTTGGGCCGTTCTTGAATCATCCAGTGAATGCAAGCTGGGAAGCTGTGAGATCTATGAATAAAGAAGAAATAGAGAATAAGCATAATATAGAACTGGTGCAGCTTGAGATTCCCGTCACGTATGAGAACGTGGACGAATTCGTTCCAGCACTCTGGGAAACACATTCTCCCAAGGTACCTATAAAATACACACTTATAAGAGTGGCTAAGCAGCCCTTAAACCGGTTAACACTTCTTGGGATCTCGAATATCTATATTTTTATCTCATTTTGGACTTCTGCAATTGCATTTCTAAAGGATTTTTTAAATAAAATAATATTTATTTTGTTGCTACGAGGCAACAAGTAGCTAGCAAATTTCCAATTTGTTGTTTCTGCTGGTGATAGCAGGATCCAAACAAGGCTTGATCTATTATCTAAACCTGCTTCATTCTTGAACTCAAGCTCCTGCTTGACTAAATAAGTTTTCGAATTGTAAAGAAACCAGTATAACAAACAAACACACTTTCAAATTTAAAAATGACTAGATGATTACTAAAATATTAGCTATGTGGATTGAAGTAGTATCTGTATTATAATAAGGGTATTATAAATGCGAAAGTGTGTTTGTTTGTTGGTTTGTCCTTCAATCACGTCGCAATGGTGCAACAGATTGACATGATTTTTTGCATGGGTATAGATAAAGACCTGGAGATTGACATAGGCTACTTTTTAACCCAGAAAATTAGAGTTCTCACAGGATTTTTAAAAACCTGATTTGAACCTGACCCGGACGAAGTCGCGGGCATCAGCTAGTTTTGTAATAAATTACTTTTCAATGTTTTAGCTGATGATCCATGTGGGTGTATCCCAGATAGCACACAACATAACCCTAGAGACTCAGGCCCACAGGAAAGGCTACCAAAAACTCGACTACTTTGACAAATGCCCCGCCAACCAAGCGTGCACTGCCGATGGAGCCATACGAATACACACTAAACTAGATGTTGAGAGAATATGCAAAGACTACAATGATAAGCCACAGATGGACACAAGTGCTATCACTTCCAGAGATGCTGGAAGGTAAGAAAAAAAACCGGCCAAGTACGAGTCAGAATCCCGCACCGAGGGTTCTGTATTCGGGTATTTTTTTCGACATTTTGCACGATAAATCAAAACTATTATGCATAAAACTGTTTTAGTATATAGAGGTAAAGCCCTTTTATATGATACCCTACTTGATACCGTTATCTTACTTTGAAAATAATAATTATTTGTTACATGAACACATTTTAATTTTTTTTGTATGATGTAACCACAAATTTCGGTTTTCAGATTTATTCCTTTATTTGGGCTATAATACCTAACTACCTGCCAAATTTCAAGATTCTAAGTCAACGAGAAGTACCCAATATTTTTGTGACAGACACGACAGACAGATCACATTTATAATGTTAGTATGGGTATGGATTTACTAATGATTGTATTTCTCTATTTCAGGTACCTGTGTGAGTACATCTACTACACATCCCTCAGTGTAGACAACACTAGAACCCTTTTCGTCCATGTGCCAGATATGAATATTTACTCCTCCGACCAGTCCGCCAAGGCCTTGGAGAGGATATTGGAGTTGTGTTTAGAACAGATATCTACGATGGATTCTGCCAATGAAGTTACGGAAAAGATGCAAAACAAATGTTCCTTAGAATAAACCATACCTACTAAATAATTTTAAATACATATCAGAAATTGCAGAACTGAAAGAATTCTAGCCTGTGTCTCCTCCAGGGGAGACAGGGGAGGAGGAGGAGAGCTGATTTGACCACTAAGTCACGGTTCACTTCACTAGTAAACGGATTTTCATGAAATTTGGTACAGTGGTAGCTGATAGTCCGGGTTAACATATAGGGTAGTTTTATCCCGAAAAAAATTAGGGATTCTTTGGGATAAGGGATCAAGTTTTTTATCGATTTTACTCCACAACTCCCGTTAAATGTGAACCGATTTTCGCAATTCTTTTTGCTATACAAAGGTTATACTATCATGTTGGTGTCATCTAAGTTTGGTGCAGATTTGATGAACAGTTCCGTAAATAGGGGACGGAACTCCTCAACGGATAACAGCAAAACGATCGCGATTAGTATAATAGCTTGGTAAAAAGTAGACACTTAACTATAATACATAGCATATAGCATACAATCCATTTTCATTACTTCCCTATTACTTAACAGGTTTGATTCCGGAGCTGATTTGACCAGTAAGTCACGGTTCACTTCAGTTTGCAATACCCAGGGGAGATGCAGGTTCCAATCCTGCCGGATACGCATTTTTTAATGTATTTAAAATTATTTGAATTGTAGGTAAAACACTATCATGAAAATTACAAATAAGTCGCAATACAACATATTATTATTACTCAAATGTACAACCATAGACGCACAATCATTGTTTAGAACAGACCAACTATTGCAAAAGCTGAATGTTTCTGACTTCAGTAGGACAAATTGATCAATTCGAATATTATTCAAAAATATTATACAGGGTTAAAGAAAAAATATCAGAAACCTGTCGGCGGTAAAATATTGAATATTTGATATTTCACAAAATATCGAGTTAAAAAAGTTATAGAACAAAAGCTGTTAGTTTTAATGGTAACAATTACGTGCCGAGAGCTTTCTGATATTTTTCATTTAACCCTGTACACATATGTGAATTGTTATACATTTTATATTATATTTTGTCATAAGGATATATTATTATCATACACAAACGCGCGACGAAGGTTCCGGTACCGTACTTAAAGTGTAGGTATGCAAAATTAAGTAGAGAATGCAATTTATCTGAATCAATTTTATAGTATCAAAAAAAAATATGTAAAGGAGAATCAAGTACTGAATGTACTGTGGTTCCACCCTGCGCTATAGATATATGAAACCTAGATAATATTGTTAATTATTAATTGTTAAATAAATGTTAAGTAAATATAACTTTTCGGTGTTATGTGCGTTTTTAGTGAAATGTCACTTGTTTTAACGGTGAAGAAAAACACCGGCATGCCTGAAAGTTCTTCATGTTTTCAAAGGTGTGTGAAGTCTACCGATCCGTCCTTGGCCAGCATGATAGACTATGGCCAAAACCCTTCTCGCTCTGAGAGGAGACCTGTGGTCTGTAGTGAGCCGGTGATGGGTTGATCATGATGATGATGAAGTATACCTATACGTATTATTTAATCAAATTGATGTGTCAAAATTATTAGGCTTGGAGGTCTCGCTTTTGATTTGTAAGAAATAATTGTACCTACTTTTTATTGTTATTAAATGTTTATATAAGTATGTATTAGTTTGTAAGCACATTCCAAAGAATTTTTACCTGTGTAGCGGTTACCACAATAGAAACTAGATGGCGCTGTTCAATCGATGACGTAGTCCCGAACAAATGTACCGCCGATAGCAATCGCACTAACGGAGTTTTCTGCAATCTGGACTATATGTAGAAGTTTCAAGACATAACCGTCGGCCCAGCTGGCGCTACCGAGCACAACCAACCGCTCGGTGGGAGATCTCCCCTTTGGTACGGTCGAGCCTGCACACCGCTCCCGTACACTGTGTATAGGTATTAGGTACATTATAATTTCAACTGGTGAAGGAAGTTTTGATGATTTATTGCTCTTCATTAATTTAAGTCAAGTAACTACCTATTTTGAATTATATATTTTATAAACAAAATATTTTTTTATTGGCAGGCAACAATCGGACGCTAGATGTCGCTAAATCGGCCCAAGTGAGAGTCCACGAGGGGGTTCACCTGTAGGCCGTAAAACGCACAGGCGAACCACCTTCATGAAATCATACAGCCTTGTTTGCAATGAAACCGAGGCGGCTGTGCAAAGCAGCCGGTCATAGCCCGTATGCATCTCGCTGGCCTAGCATATGCACGCACTCTGCACTCCGTTTGTAGACAGCAAGTCGTTGCGGTTGCTTTCCACGTATGTGCGTCACGCATGATTACGAGGTGAATAAAATATGTACACTTATCTACACCAGAGTACGTACGCGCAGTTTTGAGTTCCATTCAAATAATTTATTCGATAACTAAACAATCAATAAATTGATAACTAGAACTGCGAATTATTCGCAAATCGAATGCAGTTTGTTTTTTTGTGAATTCTTCACATATCTACCTAAAAATCATTCGCCCATCTAACTGCAGAAACGTGCACAAACAAGACGCATTACGCCAAAAGTATAACTGTGCACAAACACGACGCATTACGCCAAAAGCATAACTGTGCACAGACCGTGCCGTGACCATGTGCGTTTGGTGTGTTGCGTGCACGGGTCGTGCGCGTACGTGGATCCACCTTTACGAAATGAAACAACCTCGTGATGTAAATATTAAAGTTTATTGTATTGATGGTCTAATCCTCCTCCTCGTCGTTGGCGGCGCCGGCGCCCTGGCCCTTGCGCAGGTTCTTGCGCTTGACGCGGCCCGGCCGGCCGCCGCCGAACGGCGACTTGAGCGAGAAGTCGATGTGCTTGCCCGAGTCCAGCCGCACGATGAACGACGGGATGTTCACCACTTGCTTGCGGACGCTGGAATACAACAATTACATGTTTAGAGACCTTCGTTTTCGAATAATTTTCATGTATTTCATGATTCTAGGTCAATGGGAAGAATCCTTAGGTTTTGATTCCCCTGACAGGTAGACACAATGAAGTGATTCTTCTCTTGGAGATACGAAACTCTATAAAGGAGGAACTTTGACTACTCTCTGTGGCATTGTAGCACTCAAACTGATGAACCAATTTTGATACTGTTTTTCTCTTAGATTTGGCCACAGCTACATTGTTTCTCTTAGATTTGGCCACAGCTAAAAGTTTCTCTTAGATTTGGCCACAGCTAATTGTTTCTCTTAGATTTGGCCACAGCTAATTAAGTTTTCAATCTATCGGAAATCTGTGAATGTCAACAGATTACAGCTATTAGTCAAGCTCTATCTTATCATAGCATATTATTTCCATCACTGTTACAGTATGCAGCAGAAAATAATCAACCTTTAGAAAGAGAGTTCGGCTTTGTAGAGCGTTGTCTCACGTCACTCATACCTATGTAACGTTTTGTCGGTCTCAACGACGCGTCAATGATCTACAAAACCGCTATCTCTTTCTAAAGGTTAATATACATTATTTTTTGCCGCGTACTGTACTATAAAGTTTTTAGCGTCACTACTAAATGGAATGCAAATACATTACCTGAGAATTACTCATAAAGAGCTCATAAATTTCAAGACATTGATCTCAAAGCAGGTTTGAAGATCAAGTGGTCTTAGGAACAAATCAGTAAAGCCAGCAGCTGTCGAGTGAGCTGCCACGTCGTTACCTGCGTTTATTATCATGTTTTTACAAATAATACCATTAATGGCTGATTTCAACGAACTGCAGAAGGAAGACTTTCTAATAACTTTTGTATAAGAAATATATTAAGGGCTGATTTTTAGTAACTACAGAAGAAAGACTTTCTGCTAACTGTTGTATAAGAAATATGTGCTAAAATTTTAAGTTGGGCGAACTAGTAAGTTCAAAAGAAATAAATGACTGAATTCTAAGTTTCTAACGAAATGCCAAAAATATGAACAGAATCAACGCGAACATAATATTTACTTCTGTCCAAGAAATGATATGAAAGTCGCGTCCAAAATGTCATACTTCAAAAATGACAACAAATACATAGAATAATTACCGGATATGCCTCTGCCTGATCAGGATACGCGCGTGATGGATTGACTTAGCGAGCCCAGCCTTGAACACCTGAGTCTGGAGGCGACGCTCCAGGAAATCCTCAATCTTGAGACCCAGAACGTAATCAAGTTTCATCTGCTTCTCGTCCAGCACGCCGATCCTCACCAAACGACGCAACAGCGCGTTACCTGGTTCATAGTTTAGTTATGTTAGTGATTATATAACTAAAGTTGTATAAGGTGCAACAGTATTTGATCATCAGTAAATATTTTTCAACAGGGTTGTTCTGCCAAGAGGTTTGCCAGTTCTTTTTTCATCACTCGTTTTTTTTAAATTAAATTTATAGACTTGCGCTTGGCTGCAATCAGACCTGGTGGCAAGTGATGATGCAGCCTAAGATAAGACGCGCTTGCCTAGAAAAAACCGGCTAAGTGCGAGTCAGACTTGTGCACTAAGGTACTGCAATCGTATTTTATCGACTATTTGCACAATAAATCAAAATTGTTTTTCTTGTGATGTAACCACAAATTCACGGTTTTCAGATTTTTCCCTCATGTCTGCTATACTACGTACCTTCCTGCCTTGTATGATTCTAGGTCAACGGGAAGTACCCTATAGGTTTCTTGACAGACAGACAACAAAGTGATCCTACTATAATCCTGTGGAAATAAATACCTTCGAAAAGCCTTTTAGGGTCCTTCTCCTCCAGGGTGAGCAGCTCCCGGGCAGCCTTGCGGATCCTGGCCAGGGTGTATTTGACCCTCCACACTTCACGCTTGTTCCTCAGCCCATACTCTCCAATGATCTTCAACTCCTGGTCCAGACGAGCCTTCTCGAATGGACGCCGGGGGGTTACATAGGTCTTCGAGAAGACCGAGGGCACCCGGTTGTTAACCATGATAAGCTAGTCAACACATAAATAGAACGTTTACTACAAGCAACAAGCGTTACTCACAACATTATTGCTGTTAGTAGATTGATAATATTGTAACTTTTATGATTTGAAAAGAGCAACTGCAAAATTTCTTGTCAGCTTGTCTCAGTAGAATCTGCTTTCTGAACAGATAGCAATCCAATTTGAGGTCAATGGCAATTTGAGTATGGTCCACGCAAACAGCAGTCAAGGCTAGTAGCTAATAAGTTTGACATAAATATCATTAATATTCCCACAACTTACTTCATCAGTGTGGACTACATGAATTTCAACCCCCTATTTCACACCCTTAAGGGTCAAATTTTCAAAAATCCTTTTTTAGTGGATGCCCACATCATAGTAGCTAACTGCATGCCAAATTTCAGCCCAATCCGTCCAGAAGTTTGAGCTGTGCATTGATAGATCAGTCAGTCAGTCAGCTTTTCCTTTTGCATATTTATATGATTGTCATGCATATTGCTCATGGCATTTATGCTAAGCAGATTACTGACGTTCTTTCACAACACATCTCATACCTATTTCAAATACCTATCATGACAAATATTGAGCGTGTAATGCATAGATAGAATCATCTAACCAAAAAATTTATAGATTTATATTTTGTTGGGGAGAGTATGTCGCCACTAGCCGTTGCAAACGTCAAATACCAGGTGCAGAGACAATGAACAAGAAAGCACCTGGATTAATACGCTTGGGAATATTAGCACGTGGCATTACTGTCGCCTTTTTTTCCCAAACATCAACCTATGGAGGCTGCGGTTCTACTTTTAAAAGGCATAATATAAAATTTAAGCTTAAGTAGGTACTTATATTAGGTTTAATGTGGGTAACGGGTAGGTAAATACATATCAAATTAATCGTGGTATGTCTATGTACCTGTTATCTACATTATAATGTCGTTAAACCACAAAATAAGCTAAAATCGCAAAATGAAATACATGGATAGGTACATTACGAGGTTATGTTTTGAAATCAGTTTTCATCCTGAGATAAATTAAGTTATTGGGTTAATATTCTGCTCTATTCATTCATACATAAATAGACAGCCTCAAAAGAAAGTATATTTTAAATAATGGACAATAGGAAATACGAAATTATTAAATAAACACACCTGCAACTAACGCCACCCGCCGAAAAAGAACAAATTTCAAAATGACAGAATCAAAATGTATTTCACGTTGTCTATGGTCCTTAATCATAATACATTCTCACTCATTTCCTGTTTAGCAATGCAGCCAACTGCTAAAACGTATTCGTTACACTGGTTATGCGTTTGTGCACTGTATTCAATTCATCACAGCAATTCATTGACACTATCAATTTCAAATGTTCGTAAGATCGATTTTGAATTTCTCTAATTTCTTCACAATTTACTTCTAATCACGATGCTATTCCTAGTCTTGAAAAATGAATAATCAAGTATAAACATAATTAATTATCAAATTAAAAAAAAATATATATTATAATCACATTTGACTTGAGGATGAATTTTTTTCAATCTATACTATTAATATTATATGGTTCAACAGATTTTGATGAAGTTTGGTACAGAGTTAGCTTATATCCCGGCAAAGGACATAGGCTACTTTTCATCCCGGAAAATTAAAGAGTTCCCACGGGATTTTAAAAAACGTAAATCCACGCGGACGAAGTCGCGGGCGTCATCTAGTAATAAATAAAGTGTAAATGAACAGGATTGTTTTAATTTTAATTAATAAATATACTCAATATCTCTGACAATGTAATTTAAGATAATTATTAATTATTATAATCAATCATGTAATCAGTAATTTTTCAGGTACTGTCAGTTCAGTACAAAATAATAATAAAAACTCTCTTGAAAAAGGACCCCGGATGGGTTCGAAACTAGTCGGGCTAACGTCGACTACACACGTGAGTAAGCCGGGACAGATATTATTTATAATGGAAATCACTCACGGTAGTTTAAACGCTAAAACAGTACAAAATAATTTAAAATTTCTTGTATTTTAAGAAGTTTCGATACTTTTTCGGATTCAAACCGTAAGCTTTGAGTCTTTCATCAGATAAATTGCTCAAAGGATTATTTGACTTTTCATTTGTACTGGACATTTTATTTTTTCTCTTAAACTTATTCTGACTATCTTTTTTACTCATGTTAACTTGCGAATTATTTTCTTGTTTATTTTTATTTTTCTTCTGTTTCTTTTTGGGAATGTTGGTGCTTAAAACACGTTCTAATTTACGTTTCAAACTATTTTTCTTTATATCAGCACCTTTCGCTCCATTATTTTTAACTTGTTGACTATTAATTACACTACTTTGATCCTTCTGTTCATTTAATGTTTCAACAATGAAAGAACTTTCGTGTTTATTTTTCTTTCTATCGCCTTTTTGTCCATTAACTTTTTCATCTGTGACTTTAGTCGGAGCTTCATTGGTTACAGTATCCACTGTAAAAGAGTTTTTAGCCTTTTTCTTTTTAGTAAGTTGTGTATTATTTTCATTATTAATATCTGAAGTGTTACTAATTTGACTATTTACAGATTCTTTTCGTTGTTTTTTATCTTTTGATTTAATTTTATATATTTCACTAGTAGTGAATTCTTTATATGTTTTATTTTCTTTAGATCCATTACTTTTATTAAGTTTTAAGTTGATTTCTTTACTTAAATCATTGCTAACAGCACTATTTGCAGGCTCTTCTCCTATTTTTCGTTTAATTCCATCTTCTATATAGTTTTGGTTGATGTTGCCAGTATCTAACTCTGCGAAGATATTTTCTGAAGAGTAGCTATCATGTTTTCGTTTCTTCTTTTTCTTAGGTTTCTCAATATTGTCCTCTGTTCTATAAACATCATTTACTGAACACTCCATAGCTTCATTATCGTTGCCTTCTTTGTTAGAACCATGTTTATGTTTAGTTTTGCTCTTTTTCTTGGATACCTGTTCATTTCTATTAATCGTATCACTTTCTTCAATGTCTTGGATAGCAGTGTTGTCCTCACCAATAATGTTATCGTCTGTTTCGTCTGGATTATCTTGTTCTTTATTTTTCTTTTTCTTCTTCTTCTTTCTTTTTTTGTTAATTTCTTCTGGTGGTACTACTATTTCTGGTTCTCTGCAATTAGTCAAAGTATTTTTTATCAATATTAAAAATTACAAATGTATATCATTGTAGACAACAATAGGGTTTTTGGAGTTAAGTTGAGATAGCAATCCTACACACCCGCACCCGCACAGCCCTCGCGCAAACCCAGTGCGGGAAAGCGCGGGTGATGTGCGAGAGTGCGGAGCGTCCCCCGCTTCATACCGCTATAAATGCCGGAACAGATTTGGATGTATGGTGGATCTTTAGAATCCTTACATCATCCCGAGTGACACTGGCTATAATTTTTTGAAATAAAATCAATGTGGCTTTACGGCGCCATTGAAGTTAATTTTTAGGGTTCCGTTTTTTAATTACGACTTGTTTACTACAAATATAAATAATATTCCTATCACAAACTTACTGAGGCAATTCCTTAAACAGACTGGGCAGGATCTTCTTCTTGAGCCTCTCGTCGGCCGCCTTCTGCGAGTACGTGTTCACATCCCCTCTCTCCACATTCTCCGGCCGATACTTGACGATCTTCTTCAAAGGCACCCATTGCGTTAGTTCTCTGTCGTCTGCTAGAAGGATCTACAAGCAAAATATGAATTGTAGCGTTACTATTAAACTGATGTTTTAGAAACGACATAAGATTATTAACACGTTAAATGCGTAGAAAAACAGCGAGAGAGACATAGTTTTTAATGTACACATAATGTTTAAGCATTGAGGTCGATTCTCTTGTACACAATCTCTATACTAAATTAAATTAACAGGTCTAAATCTAGTACTATCCTTTTCCGCAAGCAACATTATGAAAATGTAATTAGGCACACTATGTGGGTAAGGCCGATAGTGGGTGATCCGCAATTAAAGTGTTAATTTATTTACAATGAACCAAAAGCTTATTTTTGCTATAATCTCCTGAAACAGGTCGAATCTGTATGATGCAACATGCAGCATGCGAAATGCACCGCCCGCCCTGCTGCGTGGTGGTGGTGCGTATTGCCTGGTGGCTGGTTTTCTCTGCATGTTTAGCAGTGGGAGGGCGGGCGGTGCATTTCCTGTTTCAGCGGATTATAGCAAAATAAGCTTTTGATTCATTGTATATCATGGACTTCTGCAAAATAACGCCTGCTTCTATACAGTTAATGTATTTATTAAAAATAGTATAATCGGACTCATTTGATGTGGTGAGTTTCAAATCACAACGGTACTAAAGAAGAAAAAAAGAGGATAGATAAAGTTACCTCTTCAATAGTTAACCCAAAGTTATTAGGAACAACGTCCCTATACTTGAACCGAGTAGGCAGGTCTCCTCCAATCACATCTTCGCAGTCCATCTTGTAGTACTCCTCCATGAACTCCGAGTACTTCTTCTGAAGGTCGGGCACAAACTTGGGTTTGTCGTCCGACAGAAGTTGGGCCAATTTGGATTTCCGTTTTCGGTTCCGGCGTTTTTTGCCCATGTTGCGTTTTAACTCTTCTAGAAGATCCAGTTTTGCTTGCTTCGGGTCGTAGTCTGCGTCCATCTGTGAATTTTTTTTGTATAGTAATATTTTCAATTCATATTTTATTAGGACAACCATAAAAATGTTAGATCTTTACCATATTTAAATCTATACACACACACATTATTAATAGGTGTCACAACATATTATGCCAAAAGAAATCTTCTAAATATGTAAAAGGAAAAGGTGACAGACTGACTGACTGACTGACTGGGTCAGTCGGTCAGTCAGTCTGTCACCTTTTGACCTATCTATCTGACTGATCTATCAACGCACAGCTCAAACTACAGGATGGATCAGGCTGCTGAAATTTGGCATGCAGATAGCTATTATGATGTAAGCATCCGCCTACCGCTAAGAAAGTATTTTTAAAAATTCAACCCCTAAGCTAAGGGGGTGAAATAGGGGTTTGAAATTTGTGAAGTCCACGCGGACGAAGTCGCGGGAATAAGCTAGTTAATAAAATTAAAAATATATCTTACATTAAAATCTTCATCTTCACAGTGAGGATCGTCTTCATCCACATCTTTGTTTTGTTTACTGTATTCCTGGTGATCGTATTTTTCCCAATTTTCTGAAATTTTATAAAAATCGATTGACAGCTTATCATAAAAATCTTGTAATCCATACTAGTGAAAATGTATATTGTCAAATGATGATAATAAAAAGCCCAGCTGAGTTTGTTGTAGGGTTTGTTTATTTGAAACCATAATCCTTTGGTTTTAAGTTAACATAATTATCACCATTACATCAATTATCTTACAAATTCAACAATTGATATAATTAATTAGATGATAGAATTACTGGTACACAGACAGAAGGGGAAGGACAGTTTCCACAGGGTTTTCAAAATACTTAAATCTACGCAGGGTTCTAGGGCATGCGGGAATCGACCGAAAATGGTCATGACCCTCAGCAATGAGAATCACGGTGCAGAGAGGGCTATCTCACCAATCTCCAGTTCATCATCCAAGTCGGGGAACTGCGGTTTCTGGTCATCCGCATCCCCGTAGTACTGCTCATCAAACAGTGCTTTCATTCGTCTGTCATGCTCCTCCGGGTCGAAGTCGCCTTCTATGTCCGCATCCTGGAATCCAACATAGTTTTTAAACCGACTTCGAAAAAGAGGGTTTGTGTTCAACCAGTTCAACCAGTTCAACGTATAAATGTATGTACATATGGCCGCGAATATTTCAAAGACTAATTGAACCAATTTTGGTAACGTAATTTATATATTTTCAAGAAGGTTTTATTATGATAAAATAAATATAATAAACGTCTGATTGCAGCCAAGCGCTGGTGTATAATATTTAAAAAAATGTATAAGAAATACACCTAGGTATCATTTTTATTTTTTATGTATAAAGTAATGTACACGTTATACATTAATGCACACTTATGTCACCAATAATTTTGACATGCACTGATTTCTCCAAAATTTCTGAACCTATTTGAAAAAAAATTTACTCAATAGAGCAAGTTGATGAGAAGATGGTACAAAAAATTTCTGGATCCCACTTTTTAACACTGATGCTGCAGGGTTACTGTTCATCTAAGTCATGGGATTTAAAAAAAATTGGGCTGAATTGAGAACCACCTCCTTTTTGGAACTCGGTTAAAAACTCAAAGAGTTATGGAGGTTCGTCCGAGGTTGAGAATTTGGGAAGCAACGTGTTTCATCTGCGCCACTTCCGGGAGGATGCATAAAGGTGAGGGGAGGGGGGGGGGGGGCTCCCCCGGAAGCTCACCTGGAAAGCCAGATCTTGGTTGCCAGTGACCTCCTTGATCTTAGCGATCTTCTCCTGGATCTCCTTCAGCTTGAGCGCCTTCATCCGCGCTATCTCCTCCATCTTCTGCTTCTTCTCCTCTTCCTTCCTGGTGCGAAGGTCGGCGCGCTTGCGCGAGCGCCGCTCGTCCTTGGGGCGGATGTAGTTCATTGTGCGCGGGAAACGTTTCAGCTGGAAACAAAATGTTGTTTTGTTTACATCTGTATCAAAAGTGTTTGTTTGTTAGTTAGTTCTTTCATCCTGTCCCTACGGAGCAACTGCCTGCCTGTCGGTCTGTCTATCTGACGTGTCTGTCGGCGATACTAACCTATCTTCAGTTGCTTCTCATCTTCCTCCAGATCTGCATCATCTCTGATCTCGTCTTCTGCTTCACCAGGTCTCGGTCTAGTAAGATACTCACATACTCGTCATCAGGCTCCTCAAAGCGGAAGTTGTAAGCGCGCTCGAACTTGCCCTGCTCCTCCACTTGCTTCTCATCTTCCTCCAGATCTGCATCATCTCTGATCTCGTCTTCTGCTTCACCAGGTCTCGGTCTTGTTAGATACTCACATACTCGTCATCAGGCTCCTCAAAGCGGAAGTTGTAAGCGCGCTCGAACTTGCCCTGCTCCTCCACTTGCTTCTCATCTTCCTCCAGATCTGCATCATCTCTGACCTTATCTTCTGCTTCACCTATATCGCCATCTTCTAAATACCTGCAAATATTATAATTACTTTACTACTTAATAGGTTTGAATTTTGGCCAGTTACAATATTGAAATGTCTGGAATGCAAGCTATCCCTGTACCAAATTTTGTCAAAATCGGTTAAACAGATAAGCCGTCAAAAGTTAGCAGACAGACATACACACTTTCACATTTAGTATATTGGTATAGTATGAAGTTAAATGAAAGCTTAGCCTTACCTTTTGTTCAGAATATAGTCTCTAAGGAAAGCTTCTCCATCATTAATCTTAGGGTCGGACCACAACGCCCGCAGCGGCGCCAGGTCACTCTCTAACTCTTGATCTACGTGCTCTGCTTTCCCAATGAGGTAGTCTTTCAGCTTGTCTTCCTGAAATCCATGCAAAGTTAACTGCGTCAAAAGTTAAAAGCGACTGCGACGCGCGACACAAATCATCACATGACACTTAGGCTGAGATCTATAGAGCGCTCAGACTTAAGATTAAAACGAGACAGATTTATGTAAGAGATGTAGCTCTGTCTCGTTTTAACTCTGCCTTAAGTCTAAGCTAAGTCTGAGTGCGCTCTATAGATCTCTTCCTTACTATCGCGTGTCGCTGTTGCATACCACAGTCCACCTTAATGGTTTGAAATAGAAGATTTTTAATCAAGTAAACATTTAAAAAGAAACAGCATTCTGAACCAGTGGTAAATTAAACTAGTTAACGATTCAAAAGCACTTGTAATATGTCTACTTGATTAAAATATATTCTATTCTATTCTAAAAGTGCTTTTGAATCAGCTTCGGAATGAGTTGCTCCAACAGTTTTGATAGTTTAAGTGATACTGTGAAATAGTTTTTTAGTTTCGTGCCTCTAACTAAAGGAACAAAGGAACCCTTATAGCAATAGGGGAATCACCCCTCCTCATACCCTGATTGCCATCTCAACCTGTCACAGACTATGTGGAAAAAACATTACGATTTGACTCTTGTCTTACTTTAGCACCTTTGTCATCATCAGGCTGGTCAATCTCAGCTTTCTTCTCAATGCTGAATATGTTTGGATCTTCATCATCTTCATCATCACTGTCACCAAATGTCAACTTTTTAGTTTCTGGTTCCTTCTCTGTAAGCCAAAAAAATAATATCAAACAAACATGTCACCACAGTTAGGGAACTTCTAACAAAACGTTGAGGCTTCGACGTCACTGGCAAGCATCAAGTTAGTATTAATATAAATACATTTGACACAGGTAGCCCAACTTTTCTATGATTTCACATCATCATCCCAATCCATATTATAAATGCAAAAGTGTTTGTTGGTTTGTCCTTCAATCACGTCGCAACGGAGCAACGGATTGACGTGAGTTTTTACATGGGTCTAGTTAAAGACTTCGAGAGTGCCATAGGCTACTTTTTATCCGGGAAAATCAAAGAGTTCCCGCAGGATTTTGAAAACCTAAATCCACTAGAACAAAGTCACAGGCATCAACTAGTAGCCTAATATTTGGCATATCATGGATTCAGGATCAAACCGAGAGTTCCCCCACTCTAGTTCACTCTGGTGTCAAACAGTAATGTTACCTTTCTCCTTTTCAAGTTGTTCATCAAAGAACTTATAGTTAGGGTCATATATCCGTGGGTCCTTGGTCTTCAACAGTGCCAGGGTCTTGAGGAACTGCTTCTCCACCTCCTCGGAGACCTCCACTGGCTCATCACTCTCATCCTCACTATCAGACGATGAAGAGGCATCCGAGTTCAAAGGTTTTGAGCCATATTTCTGTTCCACTGTAAGAATTCCATAGTAGTATAATGAGTGGTGATACTACAAGGATTTAGTTAAGACTTTTGCTTCCTATTCAGGGGTTTTGGTCTTTGGTTCTTGAGATGATTGTAAAAAAAGAGGAATCCCACCACCACTACATAGTAATAAATAAAAAACTGGCCAAGTTCTGCCAAATTTCACGATTCTAGGTCAGCGGGAAGTACCCTATAGGTTTTCTGGACAGACTGACAGACAGACATCTATAAGGGTTCCTTTTTTTCTTTTTGAGGTACGGAACCTTAAAAATAGACAGGCTGTTATGATTGGTAGGGTTTGTTTACCTACACCTTATGTTACGAGAGAAAAATGGAGTAGAGGAACTTTGAAAGGCTTGTAAATCAAAGAAATAGGATTAAGATCCACTTACATTTATGCAATTCTTCTTTTTCTCGCCAAGCATCGTACTTTTTGGCATACGCGTTCTCAGTTTTGATCGCCAATTCCTCCTCAGAGTCTTCATCAAAGAGTTTCTTTTTAGACATGTTTTATAAACTGTTCCATTCACCATTGGATAATAATAAATTGTGACAACATAATATTGTTAGTAAACCGAAAACTCCAAAGCATGGCACAGGCACGGTCCTTTGAATTTTGATAAATGATAACCAATAACACAACTTCACAAGTCACAACACAAAAGCAACCTAAAAAATCGTCTCGACCATAGATCTCGACTGCTGTCAATAATTATTACGATTGCAAATATTGTAATTGGCTGAATTTAGGCTATTCCTGTTGCAACAATGCATTGCAGCCAATAGTGAGCAAGAGTCAACCAATCAGAGGCTATTGCGATCGTGACATTGTAGCTGTCATTCTAGAGTGAACGTAATGTATTGGTTTACTCGTTGATGGTTGCTCTTTCTCTTTGGTGTGTGATGACTTGCCGGGAAGCGTGTTCGTGTTGTTTTCAAAAGGAATTTAATTTTTCTACTAAAATATTGTTAAAACAAATGTATTGATTGTTTTAAAGAAAGTGTAATCAAATATTATTAATATGACTACTAATCCACGGAAGGGGACCGACACTGCGCCTCTGGAGGAGAGCGATCAACTCACAATCAGACCTTTGTAAATAACTTGTGTTTTCTCTATTTTATTGCATAGAAATTACACAACTATTCCTTTTTGTTGTATTAATATAATAACGAAGACCGGATACATAAGACTTATTATAAAAATAGCGGTTTAATGTAATAATTTCGTTATTTTTGAGACTAATAAATGTTAACAAATTTTGTTTGAAAAAGAATTCCAATTACTTAATTCTTTGCTTAATATGTATTAAATAACAGGAAACAAACAAGCAGGCGATCATCTAATGTTAAGTGATTACCGCTGCTGATGAACATCTGCTAATCATCACAAGAAAGAAAGAAAATGCATTTATTTGTTGTCGGAATCACAGATAAAAACAAAGCATACAATTAATGTAACATTTTCATCTGTGACCACCCGAAATAGGAATGGGACAAACTGAACCGCAAATGTGTTGGAGTCTAAGGAATTTGTCCACCAATTGAATTTCCCATATAGTTTTGAGGGTACATTGGTACATCAGATATATGCAGGGATGCGTCACATTAACAGATACTCTCACTTCTCTCTCTGTTGTGAAAATTAAACCCTTTAAAAACCTACAGTATGTAACAGAAAATAATGTAGGTACATCAACCTATAGAAACAAAGATTTTTTGTAGAAGAGGTTTTGTAGAGCATTGCCTCTGTCATTGAGACAGACAAAATGATTTACTACCTGACTGAAAATGATTTACTGATATACTAACTTAATATTGTTGTTGCAGAGGGGCTGGTCAAGAAGTGGGTCGGTCTTGTATTATGTTAGAGTTCAAAGGAAAGAAAATAATGGTAAGCATGACAACAGAAGCTGTGATAGCCTGACTTTGACCTAATTTCTGGGATATCTGGGGTTCAATCCCTGGCACGCACCTCTAACTTTTCAGAGTTATGTGCATTTTAAACAATTAAATATCATTAGTGTTAGCAATGAAGGAAAACATTGCGAGGAAACCGGCATGCCTGAGAGTTCTCCATAATATTCTCGGCGGTGTGTGTAGTCTGCCAGTCTGTACTTGGACTATGGCCAACCCTTCTCATTCTGAGAGGAGATATGATCAGTAGTGAGCCGGTTATGGGTTGATTATCAGTACCCTTATTATAAATACGAAAGTGTGTTTGTTTCTTGTTTGTCCTTCAATCACGTCACAACGGTGCAACAGATTGACGTGATTTTTTGCATGGGTATAGATAAAGACCTGGAGAGTGACATAAGCTACTTTTTATCCTGGAAAACCAAAGAATTCCAACAGGATTTTTAAAAACCTAATTCCATGTGGACGAAGTCACAGGCATCAGCTAGTGGTGAAAAATTAATTCATGTATGTATATTGAAGTCGGCCAATCTGTTGGCCAGGGTGGTGGACTATGGCTAAACCCTTCTCATACTGAGAGGAGACCCATGCTCTGTAGTGAGATGTCTATGGATTGATCATGAGGATGATGGTGATAGTCGATTCCTGATAGGTATATCATAAGTGCCCCACTTTGTCCTACATGAAATAAAGACATTTCTTTTCTTTCCAGTTGGACTGTGGAATCCACCCTGGACTATCTGGAATGGATGCGTTGCCCTTTGTGGACTTAATAGAGGCTGATGAAGTGGATTTGCTATTAATTTCACAGTAGGCTATTCGTTATTGCAATAAGGTTCACTTGAGTTGGCCTTCAGGAGAAAGAAAACACGTCTACTTTAGTTCATCGTTTATTGGCTACTGACTTACTATTTTACATGCACAAATAATAAATGCAATTTTAAACCGAACAGCTATTTTTTCTAGGATTATAGTAGTATGGAATAGATGTTAGTTTTTTTTAATGTACCTAGATAACTGGTACATACCACGATTAATTAAGTTTTTATTTGTCAATATTTCAACCCAATTGCACAGGTCGCGGTCACGACAGGACTGCGGCGCTGGGAGAGATCAAATTCGAGCTGTCAAGGGCAGTAGCGAACTACCCTCTTTCTAGTTCTTTTCATCATCTCTGTCTTTAAATCGCGAAAATAAGCTTAAAATCATTAGATGTTAACTAGTCATTGGATGAGTTTATTTTATTTGATTGTTTCTTGATTATTAGTTTGAATTGTAATTTAATATTTTGATAAATATTTGTACATCAGTCAATAAATGATTATGATTATGCTGATTATGATCAGAAATGGTAAAATATGATGAACTTTGGTTCCATATTTACCACCTATGTAATCATATTTTTACAAATAAACTTATCTTTGACCATAATTGCAAGTGCATGCATATTTTAAGAGTCTCAATAGCTCAACCGGTAAAGGAGTGGACTGAAAACCGAAAGGTCGACGGTTCAAACCCCGCCCGTTGCACTATTGTCGTACCTACTCCTAGCACAAGCTTGACGTTTAGTTGGAGAGGAAAGGGGAATATTAGTCATTTAACATGGCTAATATTCTTATTAAAAAAAAAAAAAATTGACCATTTAAGCATTTGTATTTTTAGTTCAAAATAATAAAATTTTGTTTGTTTTTCAGTTTCCACTTGGACCACAGCGGCGCTCTGCCATGGTTCCTCACCAAGACCTCGTTCAAGGGTCGAGTGTTCATGACCCACGCCACTAAAGCCATTTACCGGTGGCTGGTGTCAGATTATATTAAAGTTAGGTGAGTATATTATGAGTAACTAATCTATGTAATCAAATCAGACATCAGAAATTTATAATTCCTAAAGTATCTTATCTAAAAAAACCGGCCAAGTGCGAGTCAGACTCGCGCACTGGGGGTTCCGTACTTTAATCGTATTTTATCGACATTTTGCACGGTAAATCAAAAACTATTATGCCTAAAAATAAATAAAAATCTGTTTTAGAATGTACAAGCAAAGCGCTTTCATATGATACCCCACATGGTATAGTAATCCTACTTTGAAAATTGAAAATACTACCTAATTATTAGTTTATCACCACAATTTAATTTTTTTGTGTGATGTGACCACAAATTCACGGTTTTCAGATTTTTCCCCTAAAGCCAGCTATAAGACCCACCTTCCTACCAAATTTCATGATTCTAGGTCAACAGGAAGTACCCTGTAGGTTTCTTGACAGACAGACAGACAGACAACAAAGTGATCCTGTAAGGGTTTCGTTTTTCCTTTTAAGGTACGGAACCCTAAAAAAGTTTTTAGCTGTATTTTCATATCACTTTTTGTGCTAAATAACTTTTTTCTCATTGCAGCAACATTTCAACAGAGCAAATGCTGTACACAGAGTCGGATCTGGAAGGTTCCATGGACCGGATAGAGACCATCAACTTCCACGAGGAGAAGGACGTCCGCGGAGTTCGCTTCTGGGCCTACAACGCTGGCCATGTGCTGGGAGCCGCCATGTTTATGATCGAAATTGCTGGTGTTAAGGTAATTTGGTTCACAGCTTGAAATGTTTAAACACTAACCATGGAAGATTTCTGACCAATCACAATCATAGTGTGTCCTTTTTACTTCTATACAATTGTGCAAGAGAGAGCGGCCTATATGTTTATGATCGAAATTGCTAGTGTTACGGTATTTGTTTTCGTTTATAAGGTTCACAGCTTGTAATGAAACGATATTAATCATTGAAGATTTCTGACCAATCACGATCATAGTGTGTCCTTTTCACTTCTATACAATTGTGCAAGAGAGAGCGGCCTATGTTAGGTCGACTACCTGACCAAGGTCTATGTTTTGCCCTCAGGTACTATACACAGGTGATTTCTCAAGACAAGAAGATCGGCATTTAATGGCGGCTGAAATCCCCACCGTACATCCAGACGTTCTTATTACTGTAAGTGGTTTAAATTTTTTTTAAATTCTCTTCTTCCTGTTCTTATCCCACGCTTTGTAGGGTTGGCACAACATGATTTTTTCTTCCACTCTCTTCTGTCATCCGTCAACGCCACGCCACCCCATCTATTTTATCAACCCCTCTTTCATGCAATCCATCTACCTTTGGTCTTCCTCCACTCTTTTTTCCTTCCACATGCATATTAAACATTCTTCTTCATAGCCTCAATAGCTCAACCGGTATATGAGTGGACTGAAAACCGAAAGGTCGACGGTTCAAATCCCGCCCGTTGCACTATTGTCGTACGTACTCCTAGCACAAGCTTGACGCTTAATTGGAGAGGAAAGGGGAATATTAGTCATTTAATATGGCTAATATTCTATTTTTAAAAAAAAAAAATCTTCTAATGATATCTCTCTGCATTACATGCCCATACCATGCCAGCCTATTACCCCTCATAATTTCCACCACTGGCGCTACTTTCAAATTTCTCCACATTATCTTATCCATTTTTGTCATACCACTCATCCATCTCAACATTCGCATTTCGGTCGATTCCCATCTTAGAGTACTCACTTAGGATGAAATCTGTGGGCGCACTCGGACTTGCTTTGACTTAAGACAGAGCTAAAACTAGACAGATGTATATTTCTCACATAAATCTGTCTCGTTTTAACTCAATCTTAAGTCTGAGCAAAGTCAAAATACGCTCTATAAATCTCAAACTTAGAGTCTAAGGGGTCGTACAAAATGTTAGAGTTGAGTTCTTTCCGGTGGGCGGTAGATTTTCAACTTTTCTGGCAGACATTTTCTGATAATAGACGGCCTAAATGGTACACTTATGTGTTCAGGAATCAACATACGGAACACACATTCACGAAAAGCGCGAAGAGCGCGAGAGTCGGTTCACGGGGCTCGTGAGCGACATCGTGCAGCGCGGAGGGCGGTGCCTCATTCCCGTGTTCGCTTTGGGACGTGCGCAGGAGTTGCTGCTTATTTTGGGTAACAACAGTGATTTAAGCGTTGTGGGTATCTAACAACAAAGTTACTTGTCATCCGATACGTGTTTCATTAACACAACATGGTGGCAGCGGTGGGATTTTAATTGTTTAAAGTGGGGAAAAAACCGGCCAAGTGCGAGTCAGACTTGTGCACCGAGGGTTCCGTACTACAGTCGTTGCACGATAAATCAAACACTATTATGCATAAAAATCGATTTAGAATGTACATGATTACCCTACTTGGTATAGTAACCTTATTTTGAAAATTGACAATACTAGGTAATTATTATACTAATTGAAGTCATGAAGGGTAACTATTTACCCTTTAACTTGATGATTCCCTTCCAGACGAATTCTGGTCATTCCACCCGGAGCTCCAAGACATCCCGATTTACTACGCATCATCACTCGCTAAGAAGTGCATGGCGGTGTACCAGACCTACGTCAACGCCATGAACGACCGCATCCGCCGCCAGATCGCCGTCAACAACCCCTTCGTGTTCCGCCATATATCCAACCTGAAGGTTAGTGCCATTTAAACTTTATTTCAAGCGGACGTCCACTGTTAAACATAGGTCTCCCACATCCGGACCTCAGCCTTTCTTGTCCAGCCAGGATTTTTAAAAATCCCGTAAGAACTCCTTGTCTTTTGGGATAAAAGTATCCTATATTTGTTCCCAGGATGCAAGCTATTTACAGTGCGCGGCAGAATAACGCAGGAGATAAGGATTTGTAGAGCATTGTCTCTGTCGTTGAGACCGACAAAACGTCATATAGGTATGAGAGACAGCGTTCTACAAAGCCGAAATGTCACCCTAAAGGTCGATTACATTACTTTGTGTCGCGTACTGTATAGGGGTGTAACACCGCCAACCTTCTAAATCCGGGTTTGCTTTTGATAAAACTTAAAAAATTGTTGCTAAAGCTGCTGAAGTAGTTAAAAAAAAATTGGTTTTCTGGTTGCAAAAAATACGAGTTGATTATTACAATATTTTTATTCAATCACTACTACCCTTGTATAGAATTCTCTTCACCGATCGCGAATACATCAATTTCCGGTTTGACTTTATCATACAGATGCGGGAACGCACCCTCCGCTTTATATTTCTTCCTCACAACCTCATACAGCGTTAAATCGAACATTTCCTCAAATTCTTTCCTTGTCATGAAAATATCCGCGTACAAGAACGAATAACCACCAACATCGCGTGTGAACTTCTCCATCTTCCTCATTGCGTCAACTGGGTTGTACGGTTTCTTCTCTTTTACCTTCCCAGGAACGCCGTAGACCCCTAGATCGTTGTACATTGCGTAATTCGTTTGAGGAACTATGTACTTCCCTTGAGGTCGACGTAACTGACCCGACATTGGACCGTGATCAATTATTTTGCACGGGTAAACTAGGAGAGGAAATTTTTCAAACAATTCGCTCGCAACTGCAATTTGTTTCTCTAATTCTTGTAGAGGTAGAACAATATCTTGGAACACTTGTTTGGTAAAAGTGTACGCTCGGACGCCTGGGGTGGTCGTGAATTTAAGAAATGCTGGTTTAGGGGGTAGAAGCCAGCCGAATAATGTTCTGAAAATTGGATCGTTCCCAAAACTTATCATGTCTTCTACGACCCAGAAAATTGGTCTGTTATGCCTTAACAAATAGTCCCTTAAAGGGATTAATTCTACCTTTTCTCCCTTTTTGAGAAAAGATTTAACGTGTTTGTAAAACCAGGGTTTGTACCATCTTGAGCAATGGTTTACAGTGATTTTCGTATCATAGTCTGAATAATCCCCAGTCATAATAACTGCTTTATCTTTGCTAAATATAGTCCCTTCTACGTAATCGGGATGGTAGGTTGGTTCAGCTTGGTTAGCCCCTGAAATGTCTCTTAGCATATTACAGTAGGTCTTTTGTCCTTCGACTGGGATGTACTTGATTTTTATATAGGGTTTTATTTTGACAATTTTCAAGGTCAAAGCGACTAGGAAGCCCAAGCTTCCATGGCACCAGGGTAAAGCTTTGTAGAGGTCGGAGTGCTCATTGGTTGCTGTAGCGGTAACCAGGGAGCCATCGCCTAGAACCACTTCGTAGCTTGTAATGGTTTCATGGTAAAGCCCCGCTTTGTGCGAATGTGTTGACATGCCAGTTCCGAAGGCAAGACCTGTAATGTTAAACACAAAATTGCAATTAATAGATTGTTTCCCTGATGAAAAACGGGATAGAATAAAACGCGCACCATCTTAGGTTGCATCATCACTTGCCACCAGTTCTAGAAGATGCCTATTCACTCTTGTTTTAAGATACCCGGGTTGTAACTGGTAGGAAACACATATCGTGGAAGAGTATTTAACAAAAAAATGCCGTACCTCCCAATGTAGCATCAACCAATTCAATAGTAACAGCCAAGGAATATCCTCTAGGTATCAGATACTCCGTTATATCCCCTATGGTCACCATGGGCTCCACCCGCACGGTCATCGCCTCTTCATCCAGCTCCAATATGTCATACAGCGGTATTGCGACTTGGTGGTGAAGGTGCTTCTCGAAGAATGTGGTGCTTAGAGATAACCAGTTGGGTCGCGATGTGCATAGGAGGCGACGGTCTTTTGGAGATAGATTGTTCCAGTTTTGGACCTTGAACAAAGTGTCAAAAGTGTCATACATCATCATCATCAACCGATAGACGTCCACTGCTGGGCATAGGTCTCTTGCCCTTCTTCGTCTCTTCCGGTGCGAGGTCGTTCCAGCACCTTGAGATCTCAACGTCTATCGGTTTTACGAACTATGTGCCCTGCCTATTGCCACTTCAGCTTCGCAACCCGTTGAGCTATGTCGGTTACTCTAGTTCTCCTACGGATCTTCTAAGTATCATACAATAAGTATGAATTGTGTTTGACACTGAAATATCGACATTGAAGATATCTGTGGATAGTCATTACTGATTCTGTAGGTCGATTTCGTAAAACCTGCATCAATCATTATGACAATCTCAATTCTCAATTGTTATGATTGGCTGAATTTGCGCGATTCTTGTTGCCACAATGCATTGTAGCCAATAGTGAGCGAGCGTCAACCAATCAGACGTGATTGCTATCGTGGCATTGTAGCTGTCATTCTACAGCAATCGAGCAGCTGAGCACAACTTAGTAGTATAATATGAAAGGGACAGACACAGTTTGACAGGTTAAAAGTTAATTTAGAATTGTCAAACCTCGTGACATTAGCTGCCAGGCGCGAGCCTATTGTTTTTTGTAGCATGCACTAAAAAAGAAAAAGATGCAATACTCTAAATTTAATTAAGAGAAAGACAACAGAATTTTTTTAGTATAGAAAATTTTCAGATGACTTGTTGCAAGTGAAAACGGTGAAGGAAAACATCGTGAGAAAACCTGCATGTCTGAGAATTCTCCATAATGTTCTCAAAGGTGGTTCTTCAGTGTGGTGGACTATGGCCAAACCCATCTCATACTGACATGAGACCTGTATTCTGTAATGAGCCGGCGCGGCGAGCGATGGGTTGATCATGATCTGAAGAATAGAAGTAGTATATAATATAGTATATAGGTCGAGATAGCAATCAGGGTGGGAACGCCCCGCATACCCGCACAGTCCCCGCGCTAACCCGGTGCGGGCGAGCTCTGGTGCTGTGCGGGCGTGCGGGGTCCGCCTCATACCCTGATGGCCATCTCGACCTGTCGCGTACTTGACTCACTTTTGATTGTATTTCCCGCACTGCACTGTCATGGCGTTGCGGATCGCTGGTCAGTCGTCTTATAAAAGCTCGAAACTGTAGAAGTACAGTGAACAGGAAACTCGCTGGCAAACAAAACGCGCACACTACGAACTCTCGATGGTCTTCTAACCATTGGATTAAACGTTTCTTGACCCAACCCGGTAACATGGTTGTGGATAATCTGAAAATATACTTTCTTTTAATTATATTTAACTTTGATAAAATTATTTTAGGTACCAAGTTGCCTTTAAATCTATATATATATATATATATATATATATATATATATAATTCAAAGTCCTGACTGACTGATTGACTGACTGACTTATATATCAACGCACAGCCTAAACCGCTGGTTGTAGAGACATGAAATTTGGAGAATGTGATCTTTGTAAAGAGTAGGAAGCTATCCACTAAGAAAGGATTTTTCAAAATTCCACCCCTAAGTGGGCTAAATGGGGGTTTGGAATTTATGTAGTCCACGCGGACGAAGTCGCGAGCATAAGCTAGTCTAATTTAAATATAGAAAAGGAAAAGGTGACTGACTGACTTACTGATCTATCTGCGTTGATAGATCAGTTAGTCAGTCACCTTTTCCTTTTATATATTTAAATATCTTGTAAATCTGTACTTACATAAAGATGTTTTGGCTTTATAACCTCAAAAACATTCCCAATAATCACTAAACCTTGGCATTGACACTACGAATTCGAAACTGTGATAAAATAATCACAATTAAAGACACGAAAAATTCAATTGATAACTGAAGATAATTTTAATAGCGAATAGATGCTAGACTTTGCATATCGCGCCGGCTACCACAATGTTAATTAGTAAACTAAGATAAAAAATCGATTTAAATCTATTAAACTAAGATTTTGAACTAATATGGACTATATCTACTTAAATAAACACAATTAAATCCGTGGTTAAAAAGCTATATGAAATTAGGTACCAATCGGTAAATACAGGCGTGAAATAATATGTCGACTGCTAAAACCTTAGTTGACCTTGATTGTAATTCGAGGTTTGATTAGATGTATTCAGAGATGTATCGCGTGCTTCGGTTGCAATGTCAAGGATAAACTGTGCTTATATTATATATGTACTAGATGATGTACCTAAGCATGGATTTAGGTTTTTAAAAATCCCGTGGGAACTCTTTGATTTTCGGATAACAGTATGCCGCCTATGTCCTTTCCTGTGATGGAGCTATCTCTGTGCCAAACGTCAAAATCGGTTGAACGGATGGGCCGTGAAAAGCTAGCAGACAGACGCTTTCGCATTTATAATTTTTTTTTTTTTTTTTTTTAATAGATATAGTGAGCAAACGAGCAGGCGGGTCACCTGATGTTAAGTGATTACCGCCGCCCATGAACATTTGCAATACCAGAGGAGCCGCCGATGCGTTGCCGGCCTTTTAGGAATTTGTTGGTCTGCCCCTTTAATAACCCCATGTTATAATGTGGGAACATACTATTAGTATGGAAGTATATCTAGTATGGATGATTCGAGATGGCTATGGGGGTGGAGACGAACCGCACACCCGCACAGCTGCGCTAACCCGTTGCGGGATAGTGCGGGTGACTAACCCGTTGCGGGATAGTGCGGGTGACTAACCCGTTGCGGGATAGTGCGGGTGACTAACCCGTTGCGGGATAGTGCGGGTGACTAACCCGTTGCGGGATAGTGCGGGTGACTAACCCGTTGCGGGATAGTGCGGGTGACTAACCCGTTGCGGGATAGTGCGGGTGACTAACCCGTTGCGGGATAGTGCGGGTGACTAACCCGTTGCGGGATAGTGCGGGTGACTAACCCGTTGCGGGATAGTGCGGGTGACTTGCAGGTATGCGGGGCGTCCCCTCGCCTCATATCCCGATTGCCATCTCGGCCTGTCACGTGCTATACATAATATTATAACATCATTCTATCTTTAAAAGTTGATCTACTCAAGTCACTGACCTCTACTATTACAAGTACGCTGGGCTTGCTATTGCTGATCTATTTCGGCACGGACACCAGCAGTGAGCGTCATGTGAGCATACTCAGAACTAAATGTTAGTGGTGATACAAAATGGTTTGTGATTCGAAGGATCTCTACTAGTTTCAATAACATACAAGATGTAACCAGAACGCTGGCAAAAACAAAGACAGCTGATAGTACTGATGATTACTGATATGATACCGTACCACAAAAAAAAACGTGACGGAAAATATTAAAAAATCCTATATTTTGTAAAAGTTTACGATATATGGCAAACAAAACATCTGACTGACGCCAGAAGGCAATGAACGTTGCGTAAGTAGGCCACTCGAGGTCAATGCCACGTCGTAGGCGGGGCATTGACCCGAGTTTTGCACGCTACTCTTTGCGAGTTTGAAAAATACTAAATCACTAAAACTACAAAATGAGGCAAATGGTTATAGGTTTTGGGTTATGTTTAGGTAGCATAACAATAACGCTAAGTTTTTGCCAGCGTTCTGGTTACACCCTGTATATTTCCAGGGTATCGACCACTTTGAGGACATAGGCCCCTGCGTGATCATGGCGTCCCCCGGCATGATGCAGTCGGGGCTGTCTCGGGAGCTGTTCGAGTCGTGGTGCACGGACCCTAAGAACGGCGTCATCATTGCAGGTGAGAATACCTTATTACCAATTTATCCCAACAGATGGCGCATGAACGAACCGGCCGTAGTATAGTGCGACAAGGCTCTCTTGGCACTTGAATGAAGGTCTGAATCTATTTTTAAGAAATAACGAAAATTTGTTTGTTCGAATTAACCGAGAACGCTGTAAAGACAGGTTTCGGTTTCCCACTCACAAAACCTCATTCCTTAACAAAAGTGTTTGTGTCATGGCGGTAAAGATATATAATAAGATACCAGGGGAGATAAGGAAATGTAATAATATAAATAAATTTAAGAATAAATTGCATGATTTTTTAATAGACAAGACATTATATAACATTAACGAATTTTTTTCAACTTAGACATTTTTAAATTTTGAATTTTACCATAGACAAAGACAACGTGCGTCAAATTACTTATAGTTATTGTTTTACTAGGTTTACTAATTGTTTTGCATGCCTAATATTTAAGGCGAAACATTTCTACTGGACAATTTTATGTAATAACATCTCGTTGTAAAATGTTTCCGCAAATAAAGAATCTTTGAATCTTTGAATCTTTGAATCTTTGAATGACATTAACAGGGGGGCGCTGTTTAAGAACAAAGGCTGACTATTCTTAACAAAAACAAAGGAGACACTTGACGGCAACGTTAGTTCTGATTTTCGCCACACGCCAAGATAGCCTTGTCGCACTGTAGTACCATCTGTGGAACCGGCGGTACTGAACTGTAAAACGCCATTATTTTATGTCAACATAAGAAATCTCCTTAGTCTAAGTAAGAAACTATGAAGATGACCGTTTGAACAATGGAATGGTATAAGTATTGACCCTGGTAGTGGATTTTTTTTTATAGACTAGCGCTTGGCTGCAATCAGACCTGATGGCAAGTGATGATGCAGCCTAAGATGGAGCGCGCTTGCCAAGAAGATGCCTATTCTATGGACCCGTTGCTCCGTTGTGACTCCGATTGAAGGACAAACCAACAAAAACACTTTCGTATTTATAATATCGGTAGTGATGTTCCCTCTGCAGGATACTGCGTGGAAGGTACCCTGGCTAAGACGATTCTGTCGGAGCCGGAGGAGATCACGTCGATGTCGGGTCAGAAGCTGCCGCTGCGCATGTCGGTGGACTACATCTCGTTCTCTGCGCACACGGACTACCAGCAGACGTCAGAGTTCATCAACATATTGAAGCCGCCGCATGTGGTGAGTGCTAATATGCAGGCTACGATGTGGTAGGTATTCTGGCTAAGATATGTGTAACTTTTTAGACTTGGCTAAAGCCTTTATTATTGTATACTGTGTCTTACTTAATATGGTTGAATGCATCGTTATCAGGGGCATTCAGCTAAAACTATTTAATGACCTATCAGACTGATTCCAAAGTGTTGGACTGGATACTTTGGCTAAGACATGCGTATCTTTTTAGATTTAGCTTAGGCCTTTGATAGTGTATATATCCCTGTCTTACTTAATAAGCTTTAATGAATCAGTATCAGAGGCCTTCAGCTGTAACTATTTAATGACTACCTATCAGTCCTATTCCAATGTGTAAGAGTAGATTTTTACACTATTAAAGATCGCATGGGGTGCCTCAAGGCAGCTAACTGGGATCCACTCTTTTTCTTGTTTATATTGATTTTCTTATTAAGAATGGCTCAAATTATATCATATGCAGATGATACTGCGCTAGGTTTTGGTACAGATTCTTGGGTTGAAGGATTGGAGGCAACGCAATCGAGGTTTAATGCTGTTACCAAATCGCTACATGACGATATTCTGTCGCTAAACATTAAATAAACCTTTTCCAACACTGATTAAGATGAAATCTATCGGTATTGTCAGGTGCTAGTGCACGGGGAACAGAACGAGATGTCTCGCCTCAAGGCGGCGCTGCAGCGGGAACACCGCGGCAAGCTGGCCATACACACGCCGCGCAACACGCAGCAGCTGTGCCTCACCTTCCGCGGGGACAAGACTGCCAAGGTGGGTCCTTAATATATAAAAGTAAAAGCGGACTGACTGACTATAATTTATCAACGCAAGGCTTAAACTACTGGACGGATCGGGCTCAAATTTGGCATGCAGATAAACACAACCCCTAAGGGGGTTTGAAGTTTGTGTTCAACGCGGACGAAACTTTTCTGCCGGGTACTGTGGTTCAACTAAATCATTTTTGGTATCTATATATATAAAAGGAAAAGGTGACTGACTGACTGACTGACTGACTGATCTATCAACGCACAGCCCAAACTACTGGACGGATCAGGCTGAAATTTGGCATGCGGATAGCTATTATGACGTAGGCATCGGCTAAGAAAGGATTTTTGAAAATTCAATCCCTAAGGGGTTGAAATTGGGGTTTGAAATTTGTGTAGTCCACGCGGACGAAGTCGCGGGCATAAGCTAGTTCTTAATAAACTTTTGGACGTTTAAATCTGATTTTACGCTTTGCCAGCAAATTATCACTATCTCAATCATGCAAAACACTGGATCAAGTTTCGACAGCTTCCTCTTCTTCTTCATTCTGGGCTGGTTTCCGCACTTAAACGTTTCCGTCTGTTGTGCTTGCATCGCCCCTCCCCGCCGAAGTCTTCACTCCAGCCATCCAAGCTCGCTCCAGAAGCCGAGTAGACCGCCCAGGTTGCCGAGGGCTTCTTGGAGTGAGGTCGGGGAACCTAAATGGCGTTCGCGTTGATCTGCTACGCCCGTGCACTTCAGGAGCACGTGCATCGGTGTTTCATCGACCTCCATGCAGACCCTGCATAGAGGACTGAAAATGAAAATGAAAATGAAAATCTTTTTTTATTCGTATAAACTTTTACAAGTGCTTACGAATAGTTGGATGCATCTACCACTGGTTCGGAATGCCTTTCCTGCCGAGAAGAACCAGCAAGAAACTCGGCGGTTGCTCTTTTCAAATATTTGATATAGGTACAAAATTATGCCATGTATAAAATAGTATTTGCAGCCTTGTGCGTTGCTGGAACGAGCTGCAGGTCAAATCCACGCTCTTTTATCATTTAGATAATCTTCAATTGTGTAATATGCTTTTTTCAGGAGCATATTTTTAATAGATTTTTTAAACTTGTGCAAAGGTAAGTCCAAAATAGTTTGCGGGATTTTATTATAAAAGGTAATACCAATACCCACAAATGACTTTTGGACTTTCCTGAGGCGGAAGGCAGGAGCTGCAAGTTTGTCTCTGTTTCTAGTTAGCCTATTGTGTAGATCACCAATTTTCTTGTAACTAAGAATATTTTGTCTTACAAAAATTATGTTATTATAAATATATTGAGAGGCTACAGTAAGGATATCTATTTCCTTAAATTTCTCTCGAAGGGAATCGCGTGGTCTTAAGTTATAAATTGCGCGTATTGCCCTTTTTTGTAATACAAAAATTCTCCCAATATCTGCCGCTTTACCCCATATGTCGTATGTGACTGTCGGTGACACCCATAACGAAAAGGTGTTTGTTTAGTGGGCTATGCCCTGTTATGAGTCCCACCACCTTCCTAAGTTTACCTCTGTCCAGGCGGAGTAGTTTGTTAGTTTGACGTTTGTCTATGTTAGGAAAAGCCTCTTTGGCTTGCCTACAGTCTGTTGTGTTAGCCCATAGTTTAGAATGTTCTTTTAGTGATAGTTCATGCAACCAGGTTTCGACAGCTTATAATATTATGGTATAAGTATAGGTTATTCCAGCTTTACTCACGTATTTAGTCGACCTAAGCCCAACTAGTTTCGAACCCATCCGGGGTCCCTTTTCACAGGGACTCAGCTCGCAAACGCGTCGCTGTTGAGACCTATTTTTTTTATTTCAAACCAAATCCTTCTTCAAACCTACGGTGGTACTTCCACAGGTGATGGGGTCGCTAGCGATGGAACCCCCCGAGCCCGGCAAAGAGTTGCAAGGAATCCTGGTGAAGAGGAATTTCAACTACCACATCTTGGCGCCTTCAGATCTCAACAGTGAGTATTCGAGAAAACTATAAAATAATTTGGTAACAGTCCACCACGAATGGCGCGTGCGTGTAGATCATTGACAATACGTCTTACGTAAACGGCCAATAGCGACCCGTGAATTTGCTGCCATGACTCCAAATAACTAGAACCCAGAGCCGTGAAGCAGGCCGAACTGCGCTTTAATGGAAAAAATATGTTAAACCAACTTTTTGATTATTTTGCTATAAGTTCCGCAAATTGCTAATACGCGTGGCCGCCATTTTAGTGACGTCAGCACTAGACTGAAGTTTCGAGCTTATGGTATATATTTTATTTCGGTGACGTCAAGATGACGTTATTTCAATGTTTAATTAAATTTTTTTTTATAATTTTTTTTTCATATTAGTATTTTCATTTAATTTATGTTAATGAGAAATGTTTCCAGCGCAATAGCAATTTGCGGGACTTATACGCAATTTGGAAAAAATATTTTTAAGCATTTTTTTTTATTAGAGTACACGGAGCTCTCTCAGTCGGAGGTGTCGCAGAGAGTGTCGGTGTCGTACGGCGGCTCCGCTGCGTTGTTACGTCACGCCGTGCTGCGCCTGGCCGGCCCGGTGGAGTTCCTGACCGATTCGCGCTGGAGACTGTACGGATGTCTGGATCTCATACTGGATCTACCTATCGTGACACTCGAGGTGAGATATAAGTGAAGCCACACGGTGCGTTGCGTTGGCGGTGTACATAGAAATCTCTGTACCACGTCACATGGCATGCGTCAGGCAGACTTAAGGTCTGTACGCACCTTAGCTGCGCTGCGCTGCACTGCAGACGCGTCACTTCAGGCGGCGCGTCGGTACCTATCGCACTACAACTGCAGTAAGCGGCAGCTCGCGTAACTTGCGCGTCACTTCTACACCCGATCGCGTCCGAGCAACAACGTCGCAAGATGAGCGACAGTGAAGAGGGGAAGGGCGAGAAATCGACATCCTCCTAGGGGTTGGGACTTTTGCATAGGAACACGGCATGTGCCAAAAGTTAAAATCACGTATTATATATATAACACGATGCGCGTGTATCTTATTCGAGCGACGTACGCGTACTGAAGCAACGCGACGCGCCGGTGGCTTTGTCGCACTAGCGTCGCTGCACTTCGCGTTGCTGCGCTGCGCTTCACAATATTCTCTCCAGCCGTACGCGCAGCAACGCGTGGTGAAGCACTGTGCAGCGCCGCTCTAGTGCGATATGCACCATACTAAAGGATAGAAATAATATTTTGACACTCTGCAGCGCAGCGCAGCTCAGGTCCGTACAGACTTTTAGGACCAGAGAGAACGAAGGCGGGCGCATCAACATTTAACGCAATGCCTGTGCGACTCCCAAATCCCAATTCTCAAATTAGGGATGAGACGTATTTACGCTACCAGGTTTTAAAACCAGGGCTTTGCTTGGAAGTAGGGCGCCCTGGTGCGGGTGGAATTTACTTGCAAGTCTTTCTTCACAAATAGGATTGTGCTCCTTATACATATGAATAACACGGACCGAATTTCTATGCAAGTATTTTTGCAAGTATTTTCCACAAATAGGAATGTGGACTTTATATGTATGATGACACGGATCGATTTCATATGTCATAAAAAGATTTCGACCTTCAACGTATTTTTTACCTGACTACGGCAAAGCCAAAAGTAAGGGTTATGAGAACGGCCGGGGCTTCGAACTTGCAAGTCTTTCTTCACAAATAGGATTGTGCACCTTAAACATATGAAAACACGGTCCAATTTTCTATGCAGTAAAAAAACTTCGAACTTGCAAGTATTTCTCACAAATAGGATTGTGGACTTTATATGTATGATGACACGGATCGATTTCATATGTCATAAAAAGATTTCGACCTTCAACGTATTTTTTACCTGACTACGGCAAAGCCAAAAGTAAGGGTTATGAGAACGGCCGGGGCTTCGAACTTGCAAGTCTTTCTTCACAAATAGGATTGTGCACCTTAAACATATGAAAACACGGTCCAATTTTCTATGCAGTAAAAAAACTTCGAACTTGCAAGTATTTCTCACAAATAGGATTGTGGACTTTATATGTATGATGACACGGATCGATTTCATATGTCATAAAAAGATTTCGACCTTCAACGTATTTTTACCTGACTACGGCAAAGCCAAAAGTAAGGGTTATGAGAACGGCCGGGGCTTCGAACTTGCAAGTCTTTCTTCACAAATAGGATTGTGCACCTTAAACATATGAAAACACGGTCCAATTTTCTATGCAGTAAAAAAACTTCGAACTTGCAAGTATTTCTCACAAATAGGATTGTGGACTTTATATGTATGATGACACGGATCGATTTCATATGTCATAAAAAGATTTCGACCTTCAACGTATTTTTTACCTGACTACGGCAAAGCCAAAAGTAAGGGTTATGAGAACGGCCGGGGCTTCGAACTTGCAAGTCTTTCTTCACAAATAGGATTGTGCACCTTAAACATATGAAAACACGGTCCAATTTTCTATGCAGTAAAAAAACTTCGAACTTGCAAGTATTTCTCACAAATAGGATTGTGGACTTTATATGTATGATGACACGGATCGATTTCATATGTCATAAAAAGATTTCGACCTTCAACGTATTTTTTACCTGACTACGGCAAAGCCAAAAGTAAGGGTTATGAGAACGGCCGGGGCTTCGAACTTGCAAGTCTTTCTTCACAAATAGGATTGTGCACCTTAAACATATGAAAACACGGTCCAATTTTCTATGCAGTAAAAAAACTTCGAACTTGCAAGTATTTCTCACAAATAGGATTGTGGACTTTATATGTATGATGACACGGATCGATTTCATATGTCATAAAAAGATTTCGACCTTCAACGTATTTTTTACCTGACTACGGCAAAGCCAAAAGTAAGGGTTATGAGAACGGCCGGGGCTTCGAACTTGCAAGTCTTTCTTCACAAATAGGATTGTGCACCTTAAACATATGAAAACACGGTCCAATTTTCTATGCAGTGTGACGTTGTAAATTTTGAACTACTAACTAGCGTTTCGTTTTTAATAAAAATCAATTTTGTTCAAAGTATGTTGGTGCCACCTAGCATCAAGGTGCAGAACTACGCGTGGGTCGATGTTCAGAGTTCATTCGAGCCACAATAGATGGCGTTTGCTTCGTTGTCAATTGTCGTAAAAATAAAACAAAATAATTAAATAAAACCATAATATCATTTGTTTATTGTTAAGTCATTAACAAAACGGTTCTTATAATATATCCTTAGGTTCCGCAAATATTCAAAAATGAATTGGCTTCATGATCAAACTAAATGAGAGCGGCCACACTCGGGTTGCGTCTGGCAACACCGATTGGTGAGATTTAGAATTTTTCTGGAGTCAACATGTGAAGACGAATTTTTTCGTTCCAGGAAAATCTCACTCCTTTTCGCCCATGGCTTCGCCTGGGAAAATACAATAGTTATAAATTTAGTCATCCTAACGTATTTCAATGTTTCATCAATTATGGTGAGTGAAAAATCAAGTAATGTGGATTCGACAAAATGGCGGTTTGGTTAGAGAAAATCCTAATTTCATGATTTCCCTTTCAGTTCCAGTTATTTTACCTTCCCAAATAAATGAGGATAATGGGTTGTGGGTGGACTCCTGAAAACCATTGGTGGCCAGGAGTTCAATAGGTGAGTTGTGTTTGATCGGGAAAATTCCACGTGTCGAAATTTTCACACAGCACAAATTATAATCTTGTTTTTTCTTTGTTGCAGGGTTTCCGTTTTTAGTTTTCGGTTTTCCGTTTTTTTTGCTTTCGTTTTCCGTATTTATTTCTTTTGCACATTCACGTTGGCAACTTAATTTCTATGGATAAGACTTGGTGAAAATCTTTGTAATGAAACATTTCGGTTGTGAAGAATCAAGTTAAATCGAGTTTTGGGAGCTTGGCCGATGCCGTCCAGCTACCTTGCAGTCTTCGCACCTACAAGTAAGCAAATGTTTGTATCCTGGAACAGTTTAGTGAACCTTCTTAGTGTATGTGTACAGTAAGAACCCTGTCTTTACTACTGAGCTTTTATTTTGAAACAATTTTATGAATTTTACTGTGTCATTGTCTATTCCATGCCAATGGCATCTTAAATTTAAAACATAGATCTTATGTACTATCTACCTAAGGCATTCTAATGTATCTAAATTAAGTCTTGGCATTAAGCTAGAATAACTAAGCATTATTAGCCATCATTATGTATTAAGCGACCCCGGTAAAAGTTACATTAAAAACAATTTTGCCTAACATCTAGCAAATTTCATTTATAACACCTCATATGCATTACAAGGGAGTCGACGGCTAGCTTCTATTCTTTACTAGGTAGATAGATCAAGTAAAGTAAATTAAAATTATTTTTTTTTTTCCTCTAATCTTTGTAAGGTGGTAGATTATTCCGTATCCGGGTATATTTCTATTCCGCCCAATTTACCACCCTTACAAATGGCGCCCGAACGTTTTTTTTATATAGTTATTTCAGTATATTTTGAGAAATTTTGTGAATTTTATGAAATGTACTCCGCTGATTGTACAATTTTCTAAGTAGTGACACATTGCAAAGAGCACTAAGCTGTTTTTATGGTTAACTAACTAAATAATAACTAATAGTTAGAAATTTTGTTTGATAGTTTAAGTAATTTTCTGAGTATAGTCCAACATTGGTTTTTTTTTCTTATTTAATTAACACATTATAAATGGTGCTTATGCCGTTTAATTATGTTATCGACTTACCTTGGAGGTGTATAAGTGAATGTTTGCCTTCAGTTTAGTAATAAACATTGCTTAACTGAGTTGTTGTTGGGTATTGCTTTCAATAGTAAGTACATCTTATGTTTGAAAATTCCGGTAACCTAGTATAATTAAAGTTTTGAAACGCTATGTCCTGTTAACTAGTTACACACATACATTTATAAATACTAAGAGTTACAACTTGTGAAACTAAATATATAAACTATATTCAGAGATTACATTAAGTTTAAGTATGAAGTTATGAACAATTTTTTTTTGTCAGTGACTTGATACTTCATTATTTTGTTGAAATTTTGTTTAGAGCTGTGTTAAGGTTATGATAAAAGCTACTTCACACACAAAACATGTTAAGTTTAATTGAATGCTGGTAGTTTAAAGTGACATTTAGAAACAGATTTTGTTGTATTTTAGGTTATGTGTTAAAAGTGTAAAGTAACAGCCATCAAACCATTGCACAATCTCTTTGTTTTTTTTTGAAAGATAATATGCTAGTCAGAGTTCATTGCAACTTTGCTGCCTGTTTACTTTTGTAATTGTAAAGGTTGTAACACACTGTGTACTCATAAAGGTGATACTGCACCTTACAATCATTTATTCAATTTTGGGAAGTTTATTTTGTTATATTTTGTTTACTATAGTAATAATATGTGCTTGTATTATTAACAATATTTTGGAATAGGAACATAATTGATAAAATAGGTTAGGATAGACTTAAGAATATTGTTTTTGTTGTGTATTTTGCTTGTGTATATTTAATAGTTTAAATAACTTCTTTTGTGTTTGTGTTTAACCAATTGGTATAAGGCTAAACATAGACAGTTACACAAGCTCGATATTTTGTTAAATGTGTTTTGACTTAACACAATGGAACAGACTTTTGCCCAGTTTCATTCACTTTTGAAGGACGAATTGTGTTATGAGGTATCCATTCGTTCCGAAACTCCAGCACCTACAGTGCTAGGTTTAAAGAAACAGTTAAACAATTAATTCAGGAAATTCCTTCTGAATCAATTTTAGAGACAGATTTCTCTTCTGAAAGTGAGTTAGGGGTTATTACTAAAAAACTTCAAGACTTAGAAGATTTATTAAAAAAGTGTTCTGACACTAAAGATAGACATGCCCTCTGTAGGTCTAAAGCTTTAGCTTCACATTTGTACTTTAGAATTTTGAGAATACAGTGTTCCGAACTCAGCTTAATAAGTAGGAAGAGTGAATTACATACAAAGTTGCAGAGTTTGATTTCCAGATTAGATGCTGACAATGAGTCGTCTCACGACGAATCACTGGATTCCGAGAGTACCGCCGTTGACTGCACTGGTGATAAAAATGTTGCCAAGTGGAAGTTACATTTCAACGGACAGGGTGATCCGCGCAGTTTCATCGAACGCGTTGAGGAATATAAAAGATCTTATGGCGTTTCAGATGGAAAATTATTTGTTTTCTGCATTTCATCTTTTTACAGGCCGAGCATTGTTATGGTACAGAGGCAACAAATGTCAAGTTTCGTCTTGGTCAGAATTGAAAACTTTATTTTTAGAGGAATTTGATGCAGTAGATTATGACTACAGGTTGCTAGGTGAAATTCGAGCAAGAACACAAGGCTCTGAAGAACCTGTGTCTATCTATTTCGCTGTAATGTTTGGCATGTTTTCAAGGTTGTCAACACCACTTTCCGAAGAACAAAAGTTACAAATTTTATTACATAATATTCGCCCTTTTTACTCAGAACAATTAGCTCTTGTTGACATTAAGTCTGTCGCAATGTTGAAGGAAAAGTGTCGCAAACTAGAGGCTGCGAGGCAGCGTTCCGCCTTATTTTCTGAGCCTACTAACAGTAAGGCAACTTTAAGTTCAGAGTTTGCTTACAAACAAGTGACAAAACAGATAAACACACTTTCAGTCACACCTGCACCTAAGGTTGATACAAGTAAAGGCACTGATTTTACGAAAACAAATAAACAACTATGTTACAAGTGCGGCAAGGGTAACCATTCCTTTAAATTTTGCAGGACAGTTCCGAAATTTATTAGATGTTTTTCGTGTGGACGTCAGAACTTTACAGTAAAGACATGTCCAAGTTGTAGTAAAAAGGCGATTAGTAAACCCGCTCCGGACAAAAATTCAAAAAACTAATTAGTAAGAACTGTGCAGAGACACAAGTAAAGAACTTGGTCATTAACAACAAAACATCCCTTTTACCTGACACAGTTCTGTATTCAGTGGATAAACGAGACTTTAGGCCATATTTAAAGGTTTTTGTTGACGGTTTTGAGATTACAGGTTTACTAGATTCCGGTGCTTGCGCGTCAATTTTGGGTAACCAGGCGCACAAGGTTTTTTTGAGATTCGGTTATAAATTGCATAGCAGTATTGATACCACATTTTCAGTGGCAAATGGAGACAAACTTGATTGCATGGGTTATATGTTTATTCCGATTACTTATAATTCCGTAACTCACATAATAAAATTTTTTGTAGTACCCTCTATAATAGCGGATGTTATTTTTGGCTGTGACTTTTGGAAAACATTTCAGTTAGCCCCTGGCATTTTTGATAATTTAGAATTAATTAAGGCACCTTCTCAATTTTACAATATTTGTGCGATTGATAATGAACAAATTCATACCATCACTTCTTTTGAAAACTTATCATCTCAACAGAAAGAATTAGCCCAATCTGTAGTAAATAAATTTTTAGATATTTCTTCAGAGAAAATTGGATTGGGTAGAACAAAATTAATTGAACATGTTATTGACACCGGTGATGCCTTGCCAATAAAAATAAAACAATATCCACTTTCTCCCGAAAAGAAGGAAGCTTTAAGCAAAGAGTTAGATAGGATGCTGGAAATGGACGTAGTTACTCCGAGTGAAAGCCCTTGGAATAACCCAGCAATCTTAGTGAAAAAGGCAAATGGAGACTGGAGATTTTGCCTAGATTGCAGGAAATTAAATTCAGTGACAAAGGGGGATTCATACTCAATACCGTACATTCCACAAATTCTAGATAGCTTGAAAGAGGCAAGGTTTTTATCATCGATTGATTTAAGTTCAAGTTTCTGGCAAATTCCGTTAGCTGACGACTCTCAGGAAAAAACCAGTTTTACAGTTCCTGGTAGAGGGTTATTCAAATTTAAAGTCATGCCGTTTGGCCTATGCGGTGCACCAGCACGACAGCAGAGGTTAATGGACCAGTTATTTAATCAAAATTTTTGTAGTGATATTGAAAATGGAATAGTATTTTGTTATATAGATGATATTGTTATTTGTTCTGCTGATTTTGAAACCCATTTAATTTTATTAAACAGAGTTCTGGATAAACTAAAAATGGCTCAACTATCCATAAATTTTGAAAAATGTAATTTTTTTAGAAACTCTTTGAAATATTTAGGGTATATAGTGGATGAATTTGGTTTACGCACAGATCCTGGAAAAGTTGCCGCAGTTTTGAACTTTCCGACCCCAAAAACTGCACAGGAGGTAAAGATTTTCCTAGGCACTTGTTCTTGGTACAGGCGCTTTATTAGGAATTTTTCAACCATCGCTGCACCACTCAATAGACTAACGAGTAAAGGAAAGAACGCACCTAAATTTGAGTGGAGCGAACAGGCAGAGGTAGCATTTAATACATTGAAGAATGCGTTGGTAACCGCACCTGTTCTTGCGGTACCGAATTTTGAAAAACCATTCAAAATACATTGTGATGCTTCTGCATATGGTGTTGGCGGTATGCTGACGCAAGAAACCGATGGTTGCGATCATCCCATTGCGTATGTCAGTAGGAGCCTAAATAAAAACGAAAGGAATTACAGCGCGACGGAACGCGAGGCTCTAGCTGTGATTTTTGCAGTGGAGAAATTTCAGGCTTATTTTGGTTCCAAGCCAGTCACAATTATCACAGACCATGCATCCCTAAAGTGGTTCTTAAATTTAGAAAATCCCTCAGGACGACTCGCCAGATGGGGTTGTAGATTATCACAGTATAATTTTGTTATCGAACATAGGAAGGGTTGTGATAATGTAGTTCCGGATACCTTGTCGAGACTCATACACGTAGATGTAGTTGGTGATCGTAATGATAACTCTAGTCAACAAGTTTTGGTAGATGACTGGTATGACAAAACATTTAATGGCTGTAAAATCAATCCAGCAAATTTTCCGAATTTTTGTATTTTGAACGATAAACTATATCGTTACAGTAAATGTAAATACCAGCTTCTCAGTGAGTTCGACTGGAAAGAGGTAGTCCACAAGAACGACATCCTTAGAATTATGCAACAAAACCATGCAGATGCAACTGCAGGTCATTTTGGTGTGTTCAAAACTCATCGCAGATTATCCCTCAGATATTTTTGGCGTGGTATGTATAAGGACGTGGTTGAGTACGTTAAGAATTGTGATACTTGCTCTGCGTATAAACACACGACATCAGCCACTCCAGGTCTGCTTGGGAAGCCTAAAGTCTGCGAGAGACCTTTTCAGGTCATTTCGGCTGATTTAGTCGGACCTTTGCCTAGGTCTAAATCAGGATTTACATTTCTTTTGGTGGTGACGTGTTGTTTTTCGAAATATACAATGTTGTTTCCGTTACGGCGTGCCACAGGTGCCGCTGTTGTTAAAGCGCTAGAGAATTTTGTATTTTTGAACCATAGTGTTCCAGAGACTGTGATTGTGGACAATGGGTCCCAATTTACAGGATCTGAATTCCGTAATCTCATTAAGCGTTATAATATTCCGAAATTACACTACACACCACTGTACACTCCGCAAGTTAACCTTGTTGAGAGGTACAATAAGGTTGTTATGACTGCTGTAGCCGCTTTTGTGAAAGATAACCACAGGTCCTGGGACGAAAACCTGTACAAGGTCCAGTTCGCCATAAACAGTGCGGTTAATGAATCCACTGGATTCTCCCCGTTCTTCCTTGTCCACGCTAGAGAACCGGTTTTAAATGGTTCCTTCTATAAGGACACGGATAAGGAGTACGAGGCCGGAATTCCAAGGGAGGAATACGCAGGAAAGTTTGGAACTTTGGAGGACATATTTGGTCAGGTTAGGAGAAATTTGTTTCAGGCTCATGCAGAGTATGCAACGCATTACAACTTAAGGCGTAGGTCTGCAAGCTATTCTGTTGGGGATATAGTGTGGAAAAAGACCTATCCACAAAGCGACGCTACAAATTTTTTCGCAGCTAAGCTGGCACCTAAGTATGAAAAGTGCAGGGTTGTCAAGGTTTTGTCACCTTTGGTTTACGAACTAGTTAGAGTAGCTGACAACCACCCAATAGGCACTTGGCATATTAAGGATATTAAGAAGTAGATATTTGCCATTACTTAGTTTGGTCTAAACTGTTTGAATATTTAAGTTATCAATATTCAATTAGGAATTCGTATGAGTGTAGTGATGTTCTGAGTTAACAGTTACATTACCATGGTTCAGTTGAGGAGGAATGTAGTGGATGTATGTAGGGATGAATATGTGATGATTGGAATGCTTGTGGTAGACCAACCGGTTGAGAAAGTAAAAATGCAAATATCGTACTTTGGGGATAACGAAAAGGGGGGGTTTTGTGTTTTGTTTTCGTTTTCCTTCTAGATAATGGATCATTTCTGTTATTTTTTCCGATTCTGTTCCGAGATCTATTTTCTAGGAGAGTTATTTCGTTTTTTTTTTCTCATATTCCGATTTTGATTCGGTTTTATTTTTCCGAATGGGATAGAGAACGGTTGCCATATCAGATGGACCCGTTCACAACCAGATTTTCCGTATTTGTTGAGTAACAAATATTACGATGGTAGTTTAAAAGAGTGAACCACCGTAGGCCTAGACGCATTCTATCAGTCAGCTGAAGAATGATGCCAAGATGTTTCCACTCAAGTGTCTTAGACACCATGAAGTTTTTTGTATATATTCTTTTTAGAAGTTAGGGTTGTGTAGTTAAGTATAATGTATAAAACCTTACACTGTTATCAGTATATTTATTTTGTTAGACAATTTTCCTTGTTAGTAGTAGATGTGCGTTCACGCGTAACTTCTGTGTTTTTCTTGTTTGTTTCAGGCAAATTGTTAGTAGTTGTTGGATGACGCTGAGGGCAGCGTGGTTCAACCTGTTGAACCTTTTCGTAGGAGGGGAAGTATTGTGACGTTGTAAATTTTGAACTACTAACTAGCGTTTCGTTTTTAATAAAAATCAATTTTGTTCAAAGTATGTTGGTGCCACCTAGCATCAAGGTGCAGAACTACGCGTGGGTCGATGTTCAGAGTTCATTCGAGCCACAATAGATGGCGTTTGCTTCGTTGTCAATTGTCGTAAAAATAAAACAAAATAATTAAATAAAACCATAATATCATTTGTTTATTGTTAAGTCATTAACAAAACGGTTCTTATAATATATCCTTAGGTTCCGCAAATATTCAAAATGAATTGGCTTCATGATCAAACTAAATGAGAGCGGCCACACTCGGGTTGCGTCTGGCAACACCGATTGGTGAGATTTAGAATTTTTCTGGAGTCAACATGTGAAGACGAATTTTTTCGTTCCAGGAAAATCTCACTCCTTTTCGCCCATGGCTTCGCCTGGGAAAATACAATAGTTATAAATTTAGTCATCCTAACGTATTTCAATGTTTCATCAATTATGGTGAGTGAAAAATCAAGTAATGTGGATTCGACAAAATGGCGGTTTGGTTAGAGAAAATCCTAATTTCATGATTTCCCTTTCAGTTCCAGTTATTTTACCTTCCCAAATAAATGAGGATAATGGGTTGTGGGTGGACTCCTGAAAACCATTGGTGGCCAGGAGTTCAATAGGTGAGTTGTGTTTGATCGGGAAAATTCCACGTGTCGAAATTTTCACACAGCACAAATTATAATCTTGTTTTTTCTTTGTTGCAGGGTTTCCGTTTTTAGTTTTCGGTTTTCCGTTTTTTTTGCTTTCGTTTTCCGTATTTATTTCTTTTGCACATTCACGTTGGCAACTTAATTTCTATGGATAAGACTTGGTGAAAATCTTTGTAATGAAACATTTCGGTTGTGAAGAATCAAGTTAAATCGAGTTTTGGGAGCTTGGCCGATGCCGTCCAGCTACCTTGCAGTCTTCGCACCTACAAGTAAGCAAATGTTTGTATCCTGGAACAGTTTAGTGAACCTTCTTAGTGTATGTGTACAGTAAGAACCCTGTCTTTACTACTGAGCTTTTATTTTGAAACAATTTTATGAATTTTACTGTGTCATTGTCTATTCCATGCCAATGGCATCTTAAATTTAAAACATAGATCTTATGTACTATCTACCTAAGGCATTCTAATGTATCTAAATTAAGTCTTGGCATTAAGCTAGAATAACTAAGCATTATTAGCCATCATTATGTATTAAGCGACCCCGGTAAAAGTTACATTAAAAACAATTTTGCCTAACATCTAGCAAATTTCATTTATAACACCTCATATGCATTACAAGGGAGTCGACGGCTAGCTTCTATTCTTTACTAGGTAGATAGATCAAGTAAAGTAAATTAAAATTATTTTTTTTTTTCCTCTAATCTTTGTAAGGTGGTAGATTATTCCGTATCCGGGTATATTTCTATTCCGCCCAATTTACCACCCTTACAGCAGTAAAAAAACTTCGAACTTGCAAGTATTTCTCACAAATAGGATTGTGGACTTTATATGTATGAGAACACGGATCGATTTCATATGCCATAAAAAGACTTCGACCTTCAACGTATTTTTTACCTGAGTACGGCAAAGCCAAAAGTACAGATCGCGCGGCGAGAGTTTGGCTTTGACCTTCGGGTGGAGGGGATTACTGCGCATGGGTACTGTCACGCACACAATACTTTTCCTTTTTTATGTACCAGGTTGGATATTTGAGTGGGTCAAAATTCATGTACAGTGGTAATAATGCTAGAAAATAATACGAAATAGATAAACTTCTTCATTTATTAAAACTATTGATAGTTATTTTACTTATATAAAATGTTTATTTCCTTTTAAAGTTTACAGAGACAGCGATGAAAATTCTAAATAATTGTTTTTTAATAAAATTATTTATTCCAAGATACATGTAAAATTGGTACATACAAACAAAAGAAAACTTAAAATAATTATTAAATACAAAAGTTAACATTAAAAAAAAGTCTTAGCAGCAGTGCTATTCAGATTCTTATATAATAAACAATTAACGAAAATAGCAATTCACTTGTGAACGTGATTGTACAAACAGAGGCAGGGAACGACTGGAGCAGTGGAGCGCCAATCAGAGCACCGCGTGCGCCTACACACCCGCCCCGCACCCCACTAATTGCCCGTTGATACCCAATTTCTGATTTCTGCGCAATAACGGTCAAAGCCAAACTCTCGCCGCGCGTACTGTAAGGGTTATGAGAAGGGCCGGGGCTTCGAACTTGCAAGTCTTTCATCACAAATAGGATTGTGCACCTAATACATATGAAAACACGGTCCGATTTTCTATGCTTTTAATACTTTAAAGTATTTTAAAACCTGGTTTTAGAGCCTGGTATTTTTACGTATACTTGGAAGCCCTGGTATTGAATTTAGCAAGTATGTCTCATCCCTATCTCAAATCAACAATAATGTCGACTCGCAATGGAAGTCTGGAAGATGCCTCTTTAAGCATCTCTTCATAAATTTCTATCGTTTGTCGCCAATAAACTTGCACACTACAAGAAGCTGTACGAAGTAATGGAAGCGCGAACGTGGTACACTACCGCAATCTAAATTAATACAACGCCATCTAGTTTAAATATTTGCATTAATAAAAAAATACCGTTTTCTTTTACTTGTATTTTGTTTTATTACTGAGAGAGTGAGATTGAAAAGAGGTAACGACCTCTTTCCATTGATCACATAATGGTGGAGTTTTTTTTTGGGATAATAATAGTGGGTGTCCAGATCCTTCCGCATACGAAAATTTTCATCTATTCTCTTAAATAACTTTAAAACTTTTTGTTTTAAAATAATTAAAATTGTATATTTAGTTTGATTTGGTTCACACTACTTTATTTTGCACAAAAATTTGTCTTTTTTTGACGATGATTTTACAATGACTAACGACTTTTGTCATACACAAAATCAAACGTCACTAAATGCCTGTGGCGCGAACAACTTGTATATTTCTTGTACGGAACTCTTCCTCTTCCGACTCGCACTTGACCGGACCGGTTTTTTGTCCTTTGCGGACTATATAGTCCCTCGTCCACGCAGGCCGTTAGGGTTCCGTTTTTTCATTCATAGTACAGAACTCAAAAAATATCTGTATATACAGTGGCAAGCCGCTCCCGTGTCGGACATGTACGCGGACGCGGTGGTGGCGGCCGTGCTGGCCGCGTCCTCGCTCCCCGCGCCCTCGCACCTGCCGCTCGCGCCCAAGCTGGACCGCATGCACTTCAAGGTAACGTGCAACGGGTTGGACGACTAGTGTCACAACTGTGTATACAGTGGCAAGCCGCTCCCGTGTCGGACATGTACGCGGACGCGGTGGTGGCGGCCGTGCTGGCCGCGTCCTCGCTCCCCGCGCCCTCGCACCTGCCGCTCGCGCCCAAGCTGGACCGCATGCACTTCAAGGTAACGTGCAACGGGTTGGACGACTAGTCTCACAACTGTGTATACAGTGGCAAGCCGCTCCCGTGTCGGACATGTACGCGGACGCGGTGGTGGCGGCCGTGCTGGCCGCGTCCTCGCTCCCCGCGCCCTCGCACCTGCCGCTCGCGCCCAAGCTGGACCGCATGCACTTCAAGGTAACGTGCAACGGGTTGGACGACTAGTCTCACAACTGTGTATACAGTGGCAAGCCGCTCCCGTGTCGGACATGTACGCGGACGCGGTGGTGGCGGCCGTGCTGGCCGCGTCCTCGCTCCCCGCGCCCTCGCACCTGCCGCTCGCGCCCAAGCTGGACCGCATGCACTTCAAGGTAACGTGCAACGGGTTGGACGACTAGTCTCACAACTGTGTATACAGTGGCAAGCCGCTCCCGTGTCGGACATGTACGCGGACGCGGTGGTGGCGGCCGTGCTGGCCGCGTCCTCGCTCCCCGCGCCCTCGCACCTGCCGCTCGCGCCCAAGCTGGACCGCATGCACTTCAAGGTAACGTGCAACGGGTTGGACGACTAGTCTCACAACTGTGTATACAGTGGCAAGCCGCTCCCGTGTCGGACATGTACGCGGACGCGGTGGTGGCGGCCGTGCTGGCCGCGTCCTCGCTCCCCGCGCCCTCGCACCTGCCGCTCGCGCCCAAGCTGGACCGCATGCACTTCAAGGTAACGTGCAACGGGTTGGACGACTAGTCTCACAACTGTGTATACAGTGGCAAGCCGCTCCCGTGTCGGACATGTACGCGGACGCGGTGGTGGCGGCCGTGCTGGCCGCGTCCTCGCTCCCCGCGCCCTCGCACCTGCCGCTCGCGCCCAAGCTGGACCGCATGCACTTCAAGGTAACGTGCAACGGGTTGGACGACTAGTCTCACAACTGTGTATACAGTGGCAAGCCGCTCCCGTGTCGGACATGTACGCGGACGCGGTGGTGGCGGCCGTGCTGGCCGCGTCCTCGCTCCCCGCGCCCTCGCACCTGCCGCTCGCGCCCAAGCTGGACCGCATGCACTTCAAGGTAACGTGCAACGGGTTGGACGACTAGTCTCACAAGTGTGTATACAGTGGCAAGCCGCTCCCGTGTCGGACATGTACGCGGACGCGGTGGTGGCGGCCGTGCTGGCCGCGTCCTCGCTCCCCGCGCCCTCGCACCTGCCGCTCGCGCCCAAGCTGGACCGCATGCACTTCAAGGTAACGTGCAACGGGTTGGACGACTAGTCTCACAACTGTGTATACAGTGGCAAGCCGCTCCCGTGTCGGACATGTACGCGGACGCGGTGGTGGCGGCCGTGCTGGCCGCGTCCTCGCTCCCCGCGCCCTCGCACCTGCCGCTCGCGCCCAAGCTGGACCGCATGCACTTCAAGGTAACGTGCAACGGGTTGGACGACTAGTCTCACAACTGTGTATACAGTGGCAAGCCGCTCCCGTGTCGGACATGTACGCGGACGCGGTGGTGGCGGCCGTGCTGGCCGCGTCCTCGCTCCCCGCGCCCTCGCACCTGCCGCTCGCGCCCAAGCTGGACCGCATGCACTTCAAGGTAACGTGCAACGGGTTGGACGACTAGTCTCACAACTGTGTATACAGTGGCAAGCCGCTCCCGTGTCGGACATGTACGCGGACGCGGTGGTGGCGGCCGTGCTGGCCGCGTCCTCGCTCCCCGCGCCCTCGCACCTGCCGCTCGCGCCCAAGCTGGACCGCATGCACTTCAAGGTAACGTGCAACGGGTTGGACGACTAGTCTCACAACTGTGTATACAGTGGCAAGCCGCTCCCGTGTCGGACATGTACGCGGACGCGGTGGTGGCGGCCGTGCTGGCCGCGTCCTCGCTCCCCGCGCCCTCGCACCTGCCGCTCGCGCCCAAGCTGGACCGCATGCACTTCAAGGTAACGTGCAACGGGTTGGACGACTAGTCTCACAACTGTGTATACAGTGGCAAGCCGCTCCCGTGTCGGACATGTACGCGGACGCGGTGGTGGCGGCCGTGCTGGCCGCGTCCTCGCTCCCCGCGCCCTCGCACCTGCCGCTCGCGCCCAAGCTGGACCGCATGCACTTCAAGGTAACGTGCAACGGGTTGGACGACTAGTCTCACAACTGTGTATACAGTGGCAAGCCGCTCCCGTGTCGGACATGTACGCGGACGCGGTGGTGGCGGCCGTGCTGGCCGCGTCCTCGCTCCCCGCGCCCTCGCACCTGCCGCTCGCGCCCAAGCTGGACCGCATGCACTTCAAGGTAACGTGCAACGGGTTGGACGACTAGTCTCACAACTGTGTATACAGTGGCAAGCCGCTCCCGTGTCGGACATGTACGCGGACGCGGTGGTGGCGGCCGTGCTGGCCGCGTCCTCGCTCCCCGCGCCCTCGCACCTGCCGCTCGCGCCCAAGCTGGACCGCATGCACTTCAAGGTAACGTGCAACGGGTTGGACGACTAGTCTCACAACTGTGTATACAGTGGCAAGCCGCTCCCGTGTCGGACATGTACGCGGACGCGGTGGTGGCGGCCGTGCTGGCCGCGTCCTCGCTCCCCGCGCCCTCGCACCTGCCGCTCGCGCCCAAGCTGGACCGCATGCACTTCAAGGTAACGTGCAACGGGTTGGACGACTAGTCTCACAACTGTGTATACAGTGGCAAGCCGCTCCCGTGTCGGACATGTACGCGGACGCGGTGGTGGCGGCCGTGCTGGCCGCGTCCTCGCTCCCCGCGCCCTCGCACCTGCCGTTCGCGCCCAAGCTGGACCGCATGCACTTCAAGGTAACGTGCAACGGGTTGGACGACTAGTCTCACAACTGTGTATACAGTGGCAAGCCGCTCCCGTGTCGGACATGTACGCGGACGCGGTGGTGGCGGCCGTGCTGGCCGCGTCCTCGCTCCCCGCGCCCTCGCACCTGCCGCTCGCGCCCAAGCTGGACCGCATGCACTTCAAGGTAACGTGCAACGGGTTGGACGACTAGTCTCACAACTGTGTATACAGTGGCAAGCCGCTCCCGTGTCGGACATGTACGCGGACGCGGTGGTGGCGGCCGTGCTGGCCGCGTCCTCGCTCCCCGCGCCCTCGCACCTGCCGCTCGCGCCCAAGCTGGACCGCATGCACTTCAAGGTAACGTGCAACGGGTTGGACGACTAGTCTCACAACTGTGTATACAGTGGCAAGCCGCTCCCGTGTCGGACATGTACGCGGACGCGGTGGTGGCGGCCGTGCAGGCCGCGTCCTCGCTCCCCGCGCCCTCGCACCTGCCGCTCGCGCCCAAGCTGCACCGCATGCACTTCAAGGTAACGTGCAACGGGTTGGACGACTAGTCTCACAACTGTGTATACAGTGGCAAGCCGCTCCCGTGTCGGACATGTACGCGGACGCGGTGGTGGCGGCCGTGCTGGCCGCGTCCTCGCTCCCCGCGCCCTCGCACCTGCCGCTCGCGCCCAAGCTGGACCGCATGCACTTCAAGGTAACGTGCAACGGGTTGGACGACTAGTCTCACAACTGTGTATACAGTGGCAAGCCGCTCCCGTGTCGGACATGTACGCGGACGCGGTGGTGGCGGCCGTGCTGGCCGCGTCCTCGCTCCCCGCGCCCTCGCACCTGCCGCTCGCGCCCAAGCTGGACCGCATGCACTTCAAGGTAACGTGCAACGGGTTGGACGACTAGTCTCACAACTGTGTATACAGTGGCAAGCCGCTCCCGTGTCGGACATGTACGCGGACGCGGTGGTGGCGGCCGTGCTGGCCGCGTCCTCGCTCCCCGCGCCCTCGCACCTGCCGCTCGCGCCCAAGCTGGACCGCATGCACTTCAAGGTAACGTGCAACGGGTTGGACGACTAGTCTCACAACTGTGTATACAGTGGCAAGCCGCTCCCGTGTCGGACATGTACGCGGACGCGGTGGTGGCGGCCGTGCTGGCCGCGTCCTCGCTCCCCGCGCCCTCGCACCTGCCGTTCGCGCCCAAGCTGGACCGCATGCACTTCAAGGTAACGTGCAACGGGTTGGACGACTAGTCTCACAACTGTGTATACAGTGGCAAGCCGCTCCCGTGTCGGACATGTACGCGGACGCGGTGGTGGCGGCCGTGCTGGCCGCGTCCTCGCTCCCCGCGCCCTCGCACCTGCCGCTCGCGCCCAAGCTGGACCGCATGCACTTCAAGGTAACGTGCAACGGGTTGGACGACTAGTCTCACAACTGTGTATACAGTGGCAAGCCGCTCCCGTGTCGGACATGTACGCGGACGCGGTGGTGGCGGCCGTGCTGGCCGCGTCCTCGCTCCCCGCGCCCTCGCACCTGCCGCTCGCGCCCAAGCTGGACCGCATGCACTTCAAGGTAACGTGCAACGGGTTGGACGACTAGTCTCACAACTGTGTATACAGTGGCAAGCCGCTCCCGTGTCGGACATGTACGCGGACGCGGTGGTGGCGGCCGTGCTGGCCGCGTCCTCGCTCCCCGCGCCCTCGCACCTGCCGCTCGCGCCCAAGCTGGACCGCATGCACTTCAAGGTAACGTGCAACGGGTTGGACGACTAGTCTCACAACTGTGTATACAGTGGCAAGCCGCTCCCGTGTCGGACATGTACGCGGACGCGGTGGTGGCGGCCGTGCTGGCCGCGTCCTCGCTCCCCGCGCCCTCGCACCTGCCGCTCGCGCCCAAGCTGGACCGCATGCACTTCAAGGTAACGTGCAACGGGTTGGACGACTAGTCTCACAACTGTGTATACAGTGGCAAGCCGCTCCCGTGTCGGACATGTACGCGGACGCGGTGGTGGCGGCCGTGCTGGCCGCGTCCTCGCTCCCCGCGCCCTCGCACCTGCCGCTCGCGCCCAAGCTGGACCGCATGCACTTCAAGGTAACGTGCAACGGGTTGGACGACTAGTCTCACAACTGTGTATACAGTGGCAAGCCGCTCCCGTGTCGGACATGTACGCGGACGCGGTGGTGGCGGCCGTGCTGGCCGCGTCCTCGCTCCCCGCGCCCTCGCACCTGCCGCTCGCGCCCAAGCTGGACCGCATGCACTTCAAGGTAACGTGCAACGGGTTGGACGACTAGTCTCACAACTGTGTATACAGTGGCAAGCCGCTCCCGTGTCGGACATGTACGCGGACGCGGTGGTGGCGGCCGTGCTGGCCGCGTCCTCGCTCCCCGCGCCCTCGCACCTGCCGCTCGCGCCCAAGCTGGACCGCATGCACTTCAAGGTAACGTGCAACGGGTTGGACGACTAGTCTCACAACTGTGTATACAGTGGCAAGCCGCTCCCGTGTCGGACATGTACGCGGACGCGGTGGTGGCGGCCGTGCTGGCCGCGTCCTCGCTCCCCGCGCCCTCGCACCTGCCGCTCGCGCCCAAGCTGGACCGCATGCACTTCAAGGTAACGTGCAACGGGTTGGACGACTAGTCTCACAACTGTGTATACAGTGGCAAGCCGCTCCCGTGTCGGACATGTACGCGGACGCGGTGGTGGCGGCCGTGCTGGCCGCGTCCTCGCTCCCCGCGCCCTCGCACCTGCCGCTCGCGCCCAAGCTGGACCGCATGCACTTCAAGGTAACGTGCAACGGGTTGGACGACTAGTCTCACAACTGTGTATACAGTGGCAAGCCGCTCCCGTGTCGGACATGTACGCGGACGCGGTGGTGGCGGCCGTGCTGGCCGCGTCCTCGCTCCCCGCGCCCTCGCACCTGCCGCTCGCGCCCAAGCTGGACCGCATGCACTTCAAGGTAACGTGCAACGGGTTGGACGACTAGTCTCACAACTGTGTATACAGTGGCAAGCCGCTCCCGTGTCGGACATGTACGCGGACGCGGTGGTGGCGGCCGTGCTGGCCGCGTCCTCGCTCCCCGCGCCCTCGCACCTGCCGCTCGCGCCCAAGCTGGACCGCATGCACTTCAAGGTAACGTGCAACGGGTTGGACGACTAGTCTCACAACTGTGTATACAGTGGCAAGCCGCTCCCGTGTCGGACATGTACGCGGACGCGGTGGTGGCGGCCGTGCTGGCCGCGTCCTCGCTCCCCGCGCCCTCGCACCTGCCGCTCGCGCCCAAGCTGGACCGCATGCACTTCAAGGTAACGTGCAACGGGTTGGACGACTAGTCTCACAACTGTGTATACAGTGGCAAGCCGCTCCCGTGTCGGACATGTACGCGGACGCGGTGGTGGCGGCCGTGCTGGCCGCGTCCTCGCTCCCCGCGCCCTCGCACCTGCCGCTCGCGCCCAAGCTGGACCGCATGCACTTCAAGGTAACGTGCAACGGGTTGGACGACTAGTCTCACAACTGTGTATACAGTGGCAAGCCGCTCCCGTGTCGGACATGTACGCGGACGCGGTAGTGGCGGCCGTGCTGGCCGCGTCCTCGCTCCCCGCGCCCTCGCACCTGCCGCTCGCGCCCAAGCTGGACCGCATGCACTTCAAGGTAACGTGCAACGGGTTGGACGACTAGTCTCACAACTGTGTATACAGTGGCAAGCCGCTCCCGTGTCGGACATGTACGCGGACGCGGTGGTGGCGGCCGTGCTGGCCGCGTCCTCGCTCCCCGCGCCCTCGCACCTGCCGCTCGCGCCCAAGCTGGACCGCATGCACTTCAAGGTAACGTGCAACGGGTTGGACGACTAGTCTCACAACTGTGTATACAGTGGCAAGCCGCTCCCGTGTCGGACATGTACGCGGACGCGGTGGTGGCGGCCGTGCTGGCCGCGTCCTCGCTCCCCGCGCCCTCGCACCTGCCGCTCGCGCCCAAGCTGGACCGCATGCACTTCAAGGTAACGTGCAACGGGTTGGACGACTAGTCTCACAACTGTGTATACAGTGGCAAGCCGCTCCCGTGTCGGACATGTACGCGGACGCGGTGGTGGCGGCCGTGCTGGCCGCGTCCTCGCTCCCCGCGCCCTCGCACCTGCCGCTCGCGCCCAAGCTGGACCGCATGCACTTCAAGGTAACGTGCAACGGGTTGGACGACTAGTCTCACAACTGTGTATACAGTGGCAAGCCGCTCCCGTGTCGGACATGTACGCGGACGCGGTGGTGGCGGCCGTGCTGGCCGCGTCCTCGCTCCCCGCGCCCTCGCACCTGCCGCTCGCGCCCAAGCTGGACCGCATGCACTTCAAGGTAACGTGCAACGGGTTGGACGACTAGTCTCACAACTGTGTATACAGTGGCAAGCCGCTCCCGTGTCGGACATGTACGCGGACGCGGTGGTGGCGGCCGTGCTGGCCGCGTCCTCGCTCCCCGCGCCCTCGCACCTGCCGCTCGCGCCCAAGCTGGACCGCATGCACTTCAAGGTAACGTGCAACGGGTTGGACGACTAGTCTCACAACTGTGTATACAGTGGCAAGCCGCTCCCGTGTCGGACATGTACGCGGACGCGGTGGTGGCGGCCGTGCTGGCCGCGTCCTCGCTCCCCGCGCCCTCGCACCTGCCGCTCGCGCCCAAGCTGGACCGCATGCACTTCAAGGTAACGTGCAACGGGTTGGACGACTAGTCTCACAACTGTGTATACAGTGGCAAGCCGCTCCCGTGTCGGACATGTACGCGGACGCGGTGGTGGCGGCCGTGCTGGCCGCGTCCTCGCTCCCCGCGCCCTCGCACCTGCCGCTCGCGCCCAAGCTGGACCGCATGCACTTCAAGGTAACGTGCAACGGGTTGGACGACTAGTCTCACAACTGTGTATACAGTGGCAAGCCGCTCCCGTGTCGGACATGTACGCGGACGCGGTGGTGGCGGCCGTGCTGGCCGCGTCCTCGCTCCCCGCGCCCTCGCACCTGCCGCTCGCGCCCAAGCTGGACCGCATGCACTTCAAGGTAACGTGCAACGGGTTGGACGACTAGTCTCACAACTGTGTATACAGTGGCAAGCCGCTCCCGTGTCGGACATGTACGCGGACGCGGTGGTGGCGGCCGTGCTGGCCGCGTCCTCGCTCCCCGCGCCCTCGCACCTGCCGCTCGCGCCCAAGCTGGACCGCATGCACTTCAAGGTAACGTGCAACGGGTTGGACGACTAGTCTCACAACTGTGTATACAGTGGCAAGCCGCTCCCGTGTCGGACATGTACGCGGACGCGGTGGTGGCGGCCGTGCTGGCCGCGTCCTCGCTCCCCGCGCCCTCGCACCTGCCGCTCGCGCCCAAGCTGGACCGCATGCACTTCAAGGTAACGTGCAACGGGTTGGACGACTAGTCTCACAACTGTGTATACAGTGGCAAGCCGCTCCCGTGTCGGACATGTACGCGGACGCGGTAGTGGCGGCCGTGCTGGCCGCGTCCTCGCTCCCCGCGCCCTCGCACCTGCCGCTCGCGCCCAAGCTGGACCGCATGCACTTCAAGGTAACGTGCAACGGGTTGGACGACTAGTCTCACAACTGTGTATACAGTGGCAAGCCGCTCCCGTGTCGGACATGTACGCGGACGCGGTGGTGGCGGCCGTGCTGGCCGCGTCCTCGCTCCCCGCGCCCTCGCACCTGCCGCTCGCGCCCAAGCTGGACCGCATGCACTTCAAGGTAACGTGCAACGGGTTGGACGACTAGTCTCACAACTGTGTATACAGTGGCAAGCCGCTCCCGTGTCGGACATGTACGCGGACGCGGTGGTGGCGGCCGTGCTGGCCGCGTCCTCGCTCCCCGCGCCCTCGCACCTGCCGCTCGCGCCCAAGCTGGACCGCATGCACTTCAAGGTAACGTGCAACGGGTTGGACGACTAGTCTCACAACTGTGTATACAGTGGCAAGCCGCTCCCGTGTCGGACATGTACGCGGACGCGGTGGTGGCGGCCGTGCTGGCCGCGTCCTCGCTCCCCGCGCCCTCGCACCTGCCGCTCGCGCCCAAGCTGGACCGCATGCACTTCAAGGTAACGTGCAACGGGTTGGACGACTAGTCTCACAACTGTGTATACAGTGGCAAGCCGCTCCCGTGTCGGACATGTACGCGGACGCGGTGGTGGCGGCCGTGCTGGCCGCGTCCTCGCTCCCCGCGCCCTCGCACCTGCCGCTCGCGCCCAAGCTGGACCGCATGCACTTCAAGGTAACGTGCAACGGGTTGGACGACTAGTCTCACAACTGTGTATACAGTGGCAAGCCGCTCCCGTGTCGGACATGTACGCGGACGCGGTGGTGGCGGCCGTGCTGGCCGCGTCCTCGCTCCCCGCGCCCTCGCACCTGCCGCTCGCGCCCAAGCTGGACCGCATGCACTTCAAGGTAACGTGCAACGGGTTGGACGACTAGTCTCACAACTGTGTATACAGTGGCAAGCCGCTCCCGTGTCGGACATGTACGCGGACGCGGTGGTGGCGGCCGTGCTGGCCGCGTCCTCGCTCCCCGCGCCCTCGCACCTGCCGCTCGCGCCCAAGCTGGACCGCATGCACTTCAAGGTAACGTGCAACGGGTTGGACGGAGTTCAATGTACAGTGCGACAAGGCCCTCTTGGCGTGTGGCGAAAATCAGAAGTAACGTTGCCGTCAAGTGCCCCCTTTGTTCTTGTTTGAATAGTCTAAGCCTTTATTCTCCAACAGCGCCCCCCTGTCAATGTTGTTCAAGTGCCAAGAGTGCCTTGTCGCACTGTAAGGCTGCCAAGTACTGACATCTAATGACACAAGTACGCTGGACTTGCTATTGCCGACCTGTTTTTTTATTATATTATAGACTAGCGCTTGGCTGCAATCAGACCTGGTGGCAAGTGATGATACAGCCTATGATGAAGCGCGCTTGCCTAGAAGATGCCGGAGCCTATGTCCGCGGCCCCAGCCGACTTACTCTGCTCAGAGTACTACAGGTCCTACAAAACAAGTGCTCCCTGGCGCAGTAGTGGTGAACGCTGTGACCTTACCAGTGGGAGATCCCGGGTTCGATTCTCGGCAGGAGAAATTTGGAATTAATAATTTCTAAATTTCCTCTAGTCTGGTGGGAGGCTACGATGCCCACATAAACGGCATCGATTTACTGTTTTGATATTTTTTTTGTACTTTGGGACAGGAGTGCGTAATCGAGATGCTGCAAGAGATGTTCGGCGAAGACTCCGTACCAAAGATGTTCAAAGGAGACAAGCTCCATGTGGAGGTGGACGGCAAGCGCGCCTACATCGACCTCCTCGCTATGGTAACACTCTTAAACTCTTACCTAATACATGATTCAACTAGCTTATGCTCGCGACTTCGTCCGCGTGGACTACACAAATTTGAAACTCCTATTTTACCCCCTAGGGGTTAAGTTTTCAAAAATCCTTTCTTAGCGGATGCCTACGTCATAATAGCTATCTGCATGCCAAACAGCCCTATCCGTCCAGTAGTTTGAGCTGTGCGTTGATAGATCAGTCAGCTTTTCCTTTTATATATATGTATTTAGATTTTATCAAATCCATGGAAAAAAGTTAGTATAGTATCTCTTTGTTACAATCCTTGCTCAGTAGTGGGCCAGCGATGGTAGTTGATGATGTGTAATAATAGACGGTCCCTTGTTTACAGGAAGTGAAATGCACAGAAGATGAAGGCCTAGAGCGAACAGTGTACTCGGCTCTCAGCAAGCTATACGCTGCGCTTGCGCCGGTCAAACCTCCGCCGCCCCCCACTCCGCTCACCTCCTGACAACCTTCCCCCCACCTCCGCGACGCGGAGCGAAGGGGAGTGGAGTGGAGTGATGTGATACTATTTAAAGCGTTTGTGTACTTAGCCCAGCAGAATCCAAGAACATATTGAAGCCAATAATTAAAAGCCACAAAGCAAAATATGTGTATAGTCCGTAAAAATGACTTCCACGCACCATTTTAACTCTGTGGGTCAACTGACATGTCAAAAGTACGGGTTAAGGATTAAATCGTAATTTTGACATGACTGTCACATAAAGTTAAAATGGCGTGTGAGAAGTCATTTTTACGCATTATAGTCCAATTTTTCTTGGTGTTACCAAAGATTACGGTCCCCGCAAAAGAAGACTAAAAAAACAAATAAAATATAAAAAAGACTATGGATTCTAAAGATTAAATGGATGGATGAATGATTTATAATTTCATGCGGGAGAAAAAAAAAACATCATGCACGACCAAGGCATCCTATATGCATGTGTCACAAAGTTTTAACAAAAATCTTCTAAATATATAAAAGGAAAAGGTGACTGACTGACTGATCTATCAACGCACAGCTCAAACTACTGGACGGATCGGGCTGAAATTTGGCATGCATATAGCTATTAGGACGTAGGCATCCGCTAAGAAAGGATTTTTAAAAATTCAACCCCTAAGGGGGTGAAATAGGGGTTTGAAATTTCTTTAATCCACGCAGACGAAGTCACGAGCATAAGCTAGTAAAATATAATTTTCTAGTGCACAAGAGCTCTGTACTGTTACATGCTAAGGGTTGATTCACATCGACGCAGAATCGAAGCCAATAAATAAATAAATAAAAATATATTTTATTCTATTAAACTTTTACAAGTACTTTTGAATCGTCAAATGCATCTACCACTGGTTCGGAATGCCTTTCCTACCGAGTAGAACCAGCAAGAAACTAGAACAATAGAGATCAATATAAGTAAAATTCTAGATAAAGCGCAGGCTACATTGGGAGCGAAACGAAACGAAATTAAGTTCGTTTCGTTCGCTCACTAAGGAACGAATCGCTGGCTTAGTTTAGCTCTGTAGTTCGTGATGTAAACCGAAGTATGAAAACGCAGTAGCGACATGAGAGAAGCGAAACGAACATAGTTTCGTTTCGCTTCGCACCCAATGTGGCCTGCGCTTGCTTCGTTTCGACTATCAATATGAATTGACCCTTATAGTGAATGAAATGATACTGTTTGTACACATTTTGTATAGGTTAACTTTTAAGTGTAAATATAAGTTAAATGAAATGATTAAATTGATAACTTATGCACTTGTTATTTTATTATATCCTGGACTTGAAACATAATAAAATAGATACAGTTCTTGCAATTCACGAAGGCGAGTGGCTCGTGCTTGTGTTTAAGTCGGATCGGTAGTTTGCGAGCGCTTGGCTCGCGACTGATTGGTCCAACATGCACGCACACTTACGCAATGCTTGTGTATACGACGTAACCACAAGTAAAGTCCACTCGCCTTCGTGAATTGCAAGACCTGTACCATATTAAAATAAGTCCACGAGGGGATGTAGGTCGCGGACAATTTAGTTATGAACAATGAAACTCCAAATTAATAAACAAAATATATTTACATTATTTTACAGTCTTGCTTATTTACTCAATCTTAACAAAGTTATAACAATATTCTTTACATACATTTCGGCATAATCACGACCGATTTCGTTATCTTGGGTTTTTTTACTATTATGGCGGCAATAAATACAGTCAGATAATTGCAACTCTGCCTACTATGTTTATAAGATACAACCCGCTGACAGACAGACGGACGGATAGCGGAGGTTTAGTAATAGGGTCTCGTTGGCACTCTTCGGGTACGGAACCGTAGATATTGATTATATTAATACTTAGTTTTTTGGCGTTCTGCAAAATTTAATTTCGACTAGTCTACGGATCTCCTCATTTCTGATTTGATCACGTAGAGAAACTCCAAGCATAGCTCTCTCCATCGCCCGCATGAGTGACTTTCTTATGAGGCCCATGGTTAGCGACCATGTCTCGGAACCATATGTCATCACTGGCAACACGCACTGTTCAAAGACTTTGGTCTTCAAGCACTGAGGAGTTTTAGACTTTAGGGTCACTAGGTAAAAATCTAAATCTAGTGTGTAGAAGTAGGTCAGTTAGGACTTGGAGTATCGCTTCCAGAAATCTCGATTCGTTTCATCTGTCCACCTAGTGGGGTCTTCCAATGTTGCACTTTCCGGTGCAAGGTCCCCATTCTAGCACCTTGGGACCCCAACAACTATCGGCTTTTCGAACATGGTGTCCTCCCCATTGCCATTTTAGCTTCACAGCCCGCTGAGTTGTTTGTTACTGTTACCGATCTCCTCATTTCTTATTTTTTATTGCACATGATAGGTGCTTGACGACAATCATGCTTGATAAAAAGCAATGATGGGGTCTAGGTTGGAGCGCGCTTGCTTAGAAGAGGATCTGATCAGGTTTTTTTTAATTCGTTATAGGCAAACGCTTGACCACAATCACACCTGATGGAAAGTGATGATGCGGCCTAAGATGGGACGCGTTTACCTAGAAGATGCCTATTCACTCTTGTTTTAAAGATACCCGGGTTGTAATTGGTAGGAAACAGATCGTGGAAGAGTATTCCAAACCTTAGCCATGCGTATGAGGAATGATGACGCAAAACGTTTCGTGCGTGTAGATGGGATGATGACGACATAAGGATGGAAACTCGCCTGACGTCTTGCGGTACGCTGGTAAAATGGTGAAGGGGGGGACAAGGTCGAAAAGTTCCTGAGCACACTGAGGTAGAGACTTTAGAGTCACTACTAGATAAAGCCTACTGGATAGAGGTATGTCAGGTTAGGAGGCCTTGGAGTACCGCTTCCAGAACCGCTTGACGTCGTCGTGCGAGGCGCGCGTCACCACCATGGTTCGTGCTCGCTCGCTGTGCCACGTCAGCACGCCCGCGCCCTTCGCGTAGTCGCGCAGCACTGCGAACTCTGCCTGCAAATAATACAACTATTAATTTTTATCCAAATATATAAAAGGAAAAGCTGACTGACTGACTGACAGACTGATCTATCAACGCACAGCTCAAACTACTGGACGGATCGGGCCGAAGTTTGGCATGCAGATAGCTATTATGATGTAGGCATCCGCTAAGAAAGGATTTTTGGAAATTCAACCCCTAATGGGGTAAAATAGGGGTTTGAAACTTGTGTAGTCCACGCAGACGAAGTCGAGAACATAAGCAAGTTGAATTATACATATTTATATGTCAGAGTTGATTCGGTATAAATCAGAACGCAAACGTTATCTAGCGACGTTGATGGAGTCTGCGCGTTACCAAGGAGACGTAAGAAAATCAATATGGTAAGAAATGAAATGAAATGAAAATCTTTTTTATTCGTATAAACTTTTACAAGTGCTTACGAATAGTCGGATGCATCTACCACTGGCTCGGAATGCCATTCCTGCCGAGAAGAACCAGCAAGAAACTCGGCGGTTGCTCCTTTCAAATATTTGATATAGGTACAAGATTATGCCATGTATAAAATAGTATTTGCAGTCTTGTGCGTTGCTGGAACGAGCTGCAGGTCAAATCCACGCTCTTTTATCATTTAGATAATCTTCAATTGTGTAATATGCTTTTTTCAGGAGCATATTTTTAATAGATTTTTTAAACTTGTGCAAAGGTAAGGTAAGAGAAAAGACTTTCGTAGAATCGTATCCCGCGTTCCTATTTAGCCAACATAATAACCCTGTAGATAAACGCCCAATAGAAGGAAACAAGACGATCCTAGAGTTCTGTTATATATATTTTTTTATGATAGTGTTTTTACCTACACTTGAAGCAAATCAAGTAGTTTAGTCACAAGTACCTGCGACAGGAACTGGTTGTACACAACCCCCTCGGTGTACGTGAACCGGTTCCGCTCGCTCTCCCACAGCTGGACCTGGTCCACGACCGTGGGCGGCAGCACCGAGGCCGTCCTCACGCCGCCCGTGTCCGCTTTCAGCATCTAAACACACGATTACGGTCTTACTACACAAATCCCTACCCATATTATAAATGCAAAAGTGCGTTTGTTTGTTGGTTTGTCCTTCAATCACGTAGCAACGGTGCAATTAGTTGACGTGATTTTTTGCATGGGTATGGATAAAGACCTGGAGAGTGACATAGGCTACTTTTTATCCCGGAAAATCAAAGAGTTCCTACGGGATTTATAAAAACCCTAATTCCACGGGGACAAGGTCGCGGGCATCAGCTAGTAAAAAATAAAAACGTACAGTACGCGGCAAGTAATGTACAGTGCGACAAGGCTCTTTTGGCACTTGAATGACATTGACAGGGGGGCGCTGTTGGAGACCAAAGGGTTAGACTAATCAAACAAGAACAAAGGGGACACTTGACGGCAACGTTAGTTCCGATTTTCGCCACGCGCCAAAAGAGCCTTGTCGCACTGTAGATCGGCCCTGAATGACATTTCGGCTTTGTAGAGCGTCGTCTCTGTCATTCATATCTATATGACGTTTTGTCGGTCTCAACGACAGAGACGACGCTCTACAAATCTGCTATCACCTTCTAAAGGTCGATGTACATTATTTTCGGTCGCGTACTGTACGTGCTTGACCGTGACCTGACCTCTTTAATGGCAGTTTTACATGACGTTAGTCAGGTACCTGCGTATGCGAGTGCTGCTCGAGGTACCGTATGATCTGCTGCGCCGAGATGCCTCCGCGCAGCGCGGCGCGCACCGACTCGCGGGTCAGCACTCCCACCACCACGTTTGGGAACCTGCCAAACCGGACTAAATTATGTTGTCTTCCATATACTTTTTAGAGCCTTATCATGCGATCAGTCGGTGGACTATGAGCAGATTGGTTGGAGGACAGGTTGGCGTGATTGGAGACAACTTCCCCAGCGGGAAAACTCCATGAGTCTCAGCTAATTATCCAGTATATGCTTTCTCTTTAGAGCCCTCGCCCACGGCGACTTTTTGTAGCGATACAGTAGCGATGCTGTCGCGCGTCCGCATCGATACAGTCGCGAAGCGGTCGCTAGCTGTGTGCCCTCGCCCACGGTCTCAGATTCAGTCGCGATGCAAACGCGATATTGTCGCGCTTCTGTGTCGATGCAAACGAGAAAAAATGTTGCACTGATGCTCGGTTCTCTATTCACGCGCCACCCTCCCTCCGTTCTTCCCCCGATGTCATCCGACAAAGTCGCGCGTTTGCATCGATACAGTCGCGATGCAGTAGCACGTTGCAAATGCGACTAACACGCGTTAGTAGTGATGCTGGCGTGCGTTTAGTAAACGCGCGACAGCATCGCTACAAAAAGTCGCCGTGGGCGAGGGCTCTTAGTCGACTGCACTGCCAGGCGATTTGGATGGTTAGTAAGTCTTGTTTTGTAGTTGCAACTATAGCTTTTAATTTCTTCTTTTACTGTGTTGATATTTAAGAGTTTAGGAGTTCCGATATCTGCAAGAACCACGGCGCGTTGGATAGTTGTTTCAAAATGTAATTTTGAGCTCTTTCTACGATTTGAATATTGGAGTCACATGCTGATCCCCAGAGCTCTATGCCATATGACCATATCGGCTTTATTATTGTCTTGTATATCAGGAGTCTTCCATATTCTAGTAACTTTAGCCTTCCTGTACACAAAGCTGGCACACTGTACACAGCAAACTTATCCAATCCGAATCCGTGACAATTAAAGATTACTTATGCAGTTACAGTTCTTGCAATTCACGAAGGCGAGTGAACTTTACTTGTGGTTACGTCGTATACACGGCCATTGCGTAAGTGTGCGTGCATGTCGGACCAATCAGTCGCGAGCAAGTACTGTCAAACGCACACATTTAGTGTACCCTACTTATACCGATACGACTTAAACACAATCATGAGTCAGTGGCCTTCGTGAAATGCAAAACGCAAAATACCAAAATCAAAATGCAAAACATTTTGATTTTGGTATTTTGCCTTTTTGCGTTCTAAGTGAATAAAACACCTTGAGTAGTTAATTGCCATAGAAGAAATGCTCTATTTTTTACTTTTTTCTAAAACCTTGTTGAGTGTGGGGTAAAAGCGACACGCTTTGCTGTTATAGTTTTTGCATTTCACGAAGGCAGAGTGGTTCATGCTTGTGTTTACGTCGTATCGGTATGTAAGGTACACTAAATGTGTGCGTTTGCGAGCGCTTGCTCGCGACTGATTGGCCCGACATGCACGCACACTTACGCAATGTCCGTATATACGACGTAACCACAAGTAAAGTTCACTCGCCTTCGTGAATTGCAAGGACTGTACCTGTATATGAGTTCAGTGAAAAGCCCCAATAAGGCCACTTGTAGACTGCTCTGCGTATATGCATACACTCGGTAGTTGGTCTCCACGATGATGTACCCACTAGTGGTCGTGGTGTCCAGCGGGGCGATGCCGTCCTTTACACAGGTAATGTTGAGGGCGAGTCGCGTGGGGTAAAAGCGACCCGCTTTGCGCTGCAACATTTTTTTTTTTTTTTTTTTTTATTCAGATACAAGTTAGCCCTTGACTGCAATCTCACCTGGTGGTAAGTGATGATGCAATCTAAGATGATAGCGGGCTAACCTGGAAGGGGTATGGCAGTTTTTATTAAACCCATACCCCTTTGGTTTCTACACGGCATCGTACCGGAACCCTAAATCGCTTGGCGGCACGGCTTTGCCGGTAGGGTGGTAACTAGCCACGGCCGAAGCCTCCCACCAGACCAGACCAGAAATTTAGAAATTATAAAATTTCAAACCCCTGCCAGGAATCGAACCCGGGACCTCCCACTATTAAGACCACAGCGCTCACCACTGCGCCAGGGAGGTCGTTAAATATATTACCTGAAGAATTTCTATTACTCTGTTGAATTTAACAAAAAACCAGCCAACTGGACTGCCGTCCTTTCTCAAGAATCGTTAACTGCACAACATCCGAATATGTATATGCAAAATATGAATTTATGTAAATAGGTACATGAATACAAATAAATTAATGAAATCAAAATAGTTTAAGAGTTGTCGCTAAAAATACGGGATTTTAGGAAAACTGATGTTTCTAAAAAAGTTTAGTATGTACCACCAAACTAAAAACCTTGGTCTTACATAGTAATCTGTTTTAGAAACATTAGTTTTTTTTTAATTCCCACGTTTTCGGCGATGACTCTATTAGATAACTCCTCGTCCTCACCTTCCTCTGGTACACCAGACCAAACTCCCTCAAGTGTTGCAGAAACACCAACATGTTGTTACTCATGCCTTCTGTGCTGTAGTCCTGCAAACACAATATAAATTAAATTAATTATTATATTTTACTAGCTGATGCCCGCGACTTCATCCGCGTGAGAATTAAGTTTTTTTTTAAATCCCGTGGGAACCCTTGGCTTTTTCCGGGATAAAATGTTGCCTATGTCACTTTCCAGGTCTTTATCTATATCCATGCAAAAAATCACGTCAATCCGTTGTACAGTTGCCACGTGATTGAAGGACAAACCAACAAACAAACACACATTCGCATTTATAATAAGGGTACTGATTAATTACATTCAACAGTGACATTTCGTAATATAAATAAACGTACCTTTCCTAAAGTACTGAAACTGAGCTGGTACAGAAACGCCAGACATTCTGCTGCGCTCAAACTCCTCTTCTCCGCAGTATGAAGATAGTGTTGAAGGAAAAGCCACACCTACATACAAATTAGAAATAATTAACATGTAGTGTTTTCTAATAGAATATCAGAATATTACAATAGGAAGAGGCTATAATACCTGTTTAGCAGTACTGAGCAGTAGAAACTGGAAACCAGCCCTAGTTATTACTGCGGAGCCATCTTCGGCATCCCTGAAAACAAACAAAAAAGAATTGGCAACACTGATCATAGACAAAATAGCCACAGACAATCAGTACCCTTATTATAAATGCGAAAGTGTGTTTGTTTATTGGTTTGTTGGTTTGTCCTTCAATCACGTCGCAACGGTGCAACGGATTGACGTGATTTTTTGTATGGGTGTTAAAGACCTGAAGAGTGACAGGCTACCTTTTATCCCGGGAATTCAAAGAATTCCCACGGGATTTTTTAAAAACCTAAATCCACGCCGACGAAGTCGCGGGCATCAGCTAGTTGAGTATAAAATATTTTTATTTTGTTTATTTTTTCAAAGTTATGTGCATTTTAAGAAATTAAATGTGACTTGCATGAAAGGAAAACATCGCGAGGAAAGCGTGCATGCTTGAAAGTCCTACATAAAGTTTTTAAAGGTGTGTGAAGTCTGAAGTCGCTACACTCTCACCTTAGAGCATTCCGGTTCTAGGGAGGATGACATGCTCCAGCAACAACTTTTGTACATACCTGGTCATAAGCCCTGCATGCAGCAGAATCCTCACAGCATCAGCACTGATGCCCTCAGTCTGTGCCGACCCCACCATATAGTGCAGCACACACTCCCACCTCTCCAGTGCATATGCATCCAGGAAAGCGACATCTCGCGCTTTGCCATCTGGCTCTAGGGAGGATGACATGCTCCATGGGCGACCTCTGAAATGGAACACAAATTAACAAAAATCAGTCAAATTGTAGGAATAGACAATTTTTTGAGTGCCTTCAGATTGTCAAGTGAGTCTACCCATCTGAAATGTACAGAGAATGTTGTGACTATCAGTACCCTTATTATAAATGCCTCAGCCTTGAGCCTCAATAGCTCAACCGGTATAGGAGTGGACTGAAAACCGCAAGGTTGACGGTTCAAATCCCACCCGTTGCACTATTGTGGTACCTACTCTTAGCACAAGCCTGACGCTTAATTGGAGAGGAAAGGGGAATATTAGTCATTTAATATGGCTAATATTCTTTTTATAAAAAAAAATGCGAAAGTGTGTTTGTTTGTCCTTCAATCACGTCGCAACGGTACAAAGGACTGACGTGATTTTTTACATGGGTATAGATAACTCACCCTCCCAGTAAAGCCACCTTGAGATTCTTCTTGAAAGACTGTGTGAGCATCCAGCCCGGCAGTCCCCCGGGTATGGGTGCCTCCTGCCACACAAACAGCTCCGACAATGCTTCACATGCCTTGCTCTGTTCCCTGGAACAAAATGAAGACTGATTATGGCAAGGAAATGGTAAAAAACTGGCCAAGTGTTTCTATTCTATTCTATTCTATTCAGGCTCGCGCGCCGAGGGTTCCTAGACCTACTACTCGGCTATTATGCATAAAAATAAACAAAAATCTGTTTTAGAATGTATAGGTAAAGCCCTTTCATATGATACCCCACTTGATATAGTTATCTTACTTTCAAAGTTGAAAATACTAATTGTTTGTTCATGAACATATTTTAATCATTTTTTGTGATGTAATGACCAATTCATTGTTTTCAGATGTTTCCCCTTATGCCTACTATAAGACCTACCTACTTGCCAATTTCATGATTCTAGCTAAACGGGAAGTACCCTGTAAGTTTCTTGACAGACACAACAGACAGACAGACAACGAAGTGTCAAGTGATCCTATAAGAGTTCAGTTTTTTCTTTTGAGGTACAGAACCTTAAACTGTATAATTTTCCTACAACTCCTACTGCATATGTCATAATAGCCATATAATAGCTATCTGCATGCCAAATTTTAGCCCGATCTGCCCAGTAGCTTGAGCTGTGCGTTGATAGATCAGTCAGTCAGTCAGTCACTTTCTCCTCTTATATATTTAGATGTTGCAAATATGGACATTTAGCCAATTCTAGAGCAGTTATCCCTCTCATGGATTTTGCTAGCATTTGTCTAGCGATTTTTACAGTGTTCGAGAATCAAATGCTCAAGTTACTCATGTACTCTTACTTTGTACTTAGCTATCTCAGTTCATACTTAGCATGTGTCTGTGACACCCACGAAGCCACCACAGCTTGTGGCACAGGTTGCTCCACAAACAGAAGCCTTATTACAAAGTGTCGCGCTAGCTCTGGAAGCTCCCTGCAACAATGATAGATACCATTTCATCTAACCTTTAAAAATATATTGATTACATTAATTATACAGGTTTACATTCTTACCGGTAAACTGCAAGGCATATTGTTGGATAATTATACAGAGTTTCTAAAAACTGAGCCGAGCGGCTTTTTAAATATTCGTGGAGGTCCTTGCACTGAAGAGTCGGCGACGAATTTAAGTTCGAAGACTTCGAAGATTTAGACGACTCGGACATGATGGACATAGAGTCAAATCATGAATTTCATTTATTATAGCTGAATTTATGTTTCAAAATATAATATCAGTGCGCTTGTAATTTGCAAAATTGCATTAAAAACTTTAAAAAAACAAATAATGAATGAAGTTGACAATAACCAACAGAAAATGTCATTCTCTCTTGTCTAGGGATGGGATGGGCGTATTCAGATTTCAGACGTATTTAGTCGATTAGGTATTTGATGAGATTCAAAGAATAAATTACCTACCCTGGTTTGTAAAAAATATAGCCGCACCCATAGATATAGTATAAAACATAGAGGTAGCCTGGCTACCTCTGCTACCTCTATGTTTTAGGTATGACAAACAAACACACTTCCGCATTTATAATATTAGAATAGATTTAATGTTTTTTCTAAATACCTATGTTCATATAAATTTAATGAGTGTGTTCCATCATCTGAAAATAGAGAAGTTATTTAGCTGTAATATCGATATCCCTAAATTCGTCGTCCCAACCCTAGATAATGCACACAGTGACAAACTGACACATGCACACATAAATGATTGACTCGAATTTGGAGCTAAGTATTTCATCCAAGGGTGGACCAGCCCCCAATTGTGTAAGAAAAATGTATTCATCGTTAACGTAATCGTCAACAAATTCTGCCCTTTGATTGGCTGTGAAAAAATGTAAACAGCAAATCAACCAATCAAAGAGCAGAATTTTTGACGATTACGATAACGATGAATACATTTTTCTTACACAATCGGAGGGCTGGTATAATTTACGAACCCACACGACCCCACCCAAATTGGGTTGACTCGACTCCAGTATCAAGAGATCAAAATACTTCAAGCAAGTATTTTAAGCCTTAGTAACTATTTGGCCCAAGTATATTTTGTAGTTGTACCACCTTGTACTTTGACGCTCTGGTATTTTGGTACAGATCCCGACCTAATCCCATCCCATCACTACTTGTCAATCTCATTGACATTGACAACCTTGACCGTAGACAACATCCATAGATTTTAACTGGTTTTTGGCTCCGGATTCTAGAATACTTAAATTTGTATTTTTACCACTGATGAATAACCATAGCTTTGGGTTGAAAAATAAAGTCCCGTTCATAAGCAAACAAAATAATAAACACAGCTGTGATGGATGGGTAGGTAATTGATAAAAAGTCTGCGGGTACTGGGTAGTTCGTGGTGATCACAGGTTCACATATCCACGGAACAGAAAGAACGTGATATCAGACGCCAAGACGAGCCAAACTAAAGGACGGGGGTTTTTTTTTTTTTTTGTTTTTTCTGGCTTTACACAGATTAGCCAATGTCAGGCACAGAGTACATCGAATATTGATGTCAGGTAAAGGGCGGGTTATAGATAGTTAAAGTTTTGAGAAACCATTTAAATAAAAAAATATGACTGATGAAAATATACGAATTATTTCATTTCTCAGTTATGTACCTAACGTAGATCTAATAGATTAGACAAACATTTGGAAAACTCGAAGCACGAGGACGTGATCATGGATCCATCGTGAGTGTGCCAAATAATTGGACGCCGTCCTTTTGGACGTATTCATTTTAACCACGTCCTTTTGGATGTATCGTCAGTGCCGGGCTTAAGATGCATCAGCGAAAGCTGCTTAATAACGGCAAATTGATAGGGCATCTAATTGGTAGGTAGCACCAAGCACTCATCTATAATTAGGTAGGTAGGTAACTACTGGTAACTAACTACCTACTTCTATATTTTTTTAAACTCTCTTCAAGCTTTTCGCTATAAAGATGTTGGCAGTTGCTGATGAATTAAAAATTTAAAGTGTCATTAAAAGTTTGTCAAGAAACCTATAGGGTACTTCCCGTTGACCTAGAATCATGAAATTTGGTAGGTAGGTAGGGTCTTAACTCTTATAGCACACGTAGGTAAGGGGAAAAATCCGAAAACGGTGAATTTGTGGTTACATCACAACAAAAAAATTGAAATATCTTCGTCAAAAAATATTTAGTATTTTCAACTTTCAAAGTAAGATCAACATAATATCAAGTGGGCTATCATATTATATGAAAGAACTTTACCTGAACATTCTAAAACAGATTTTTATTTATTTTCATACATAATAGTTTTCTATTTATCGTGCAAAATGTCCAAAAATTTAGCTGTAGTACGGAACCCTCAGTGTGCGAGTCTGACTCGCACTTGGCCAGTTTTTTTTATATGAAATACATAGTGCCCGTATAAAAGCCTACACCAATGGGATTTTTTTAATCTCTTTTGTCCCGACCCCTACAAAAGAAAAAAGTGTACGCACACATGTTAGCTTTTAACGCACACTAGTATATTTCCAAATACAAACACGGCGCGCACACAGAGCGACGCAGTGCGGGCCGCGGCGAGTTCACGGCATTCATTCTCGTCGGCAGATGGCGGATGCAGTAGACGCCTTCCGTCAGTCGCGCATAGACAACTCGCCGAGCACAGTGCTATTTTGTTTCGCTTAGCACCATTTTGTGTGTATCATCTCGAACGGGACATTGTGTGTTTGTGATCATAAGCCACGAACAAAGTGTACGAAGCAGTTCAGTGTTTAAACTTGCGACATGCTCGCCGAGGGATCGATGCGATATCTCTGGCGCTCGTAGAAACCGCGCCTCCGTCATGAGCGAGTGATCGTCGACGTAAAAAAAGTTGACACAGGAAACATGTCTGGGCGGCCCGTCGACGCGGATGCGAGCGAAGGGTTCGAGTTCGAAATTCGAAAGCGGTCATGTCATCGCCTCTCGGATTTCGTCTAAGTCACCGTCCAATGTCAAAGTGGTGTCGCTCGCGCCTCCCGGTCGGACGGAGCGGACGATGCGCTGCGTGGTAGCGTGGTGGTGGCTGGCCGTGCTGTGCGGCGCATGGCCGCCGGCGGGCGCCTGCAGCAGCAGCATCAGCAAGCGGCCCGCGCGGCCGGCGCGCCCGCGGCCGCCGCAGCCGCGCCTCAACGTCACCTTCCCCACGTTCAAGTGCGAGCCCGACTACTCGGAGTACTACTGCCTCAACGGCGGCGCGTGCTTCACCGTGGTGATCTCCGACAGCCCCATCTACAACTGCGAGTGCCGCAGCGGCTTCGTGGGCCCGCGCTGCGAGTTCAAGGACCTGGACGACTCGTACGTGCTGACGAGCCGCCAGCTGCTGATGGAGACGGCGTCCATCGCGGGCGGCGCCACGGTGGCCGTGTTCCTGGCCATCCTGGTGTGCGTGGGCGCGTGGCTGCGGCTGCGGCGCGGCAAGGCGCCTCCACCGCTGCCGGGCCCCGTGCAGCTGGTGGCGGTGGCGCCGCGCGGCGCGGCGCGCCTGTGCGCCTCCGACGCGCTGTGCGCCTACAGTTAGCCTGTGGAGACGGGTGGTTCAATCTATGTGATAATTAATTTACGGAGCTCATAATTTATTGGAAGGAATTCTTTGTACATATGAATCCGAGCCGTTCGGGAGTGTTGCGTTTGTCAAATTCCAGTCCTCTCCTCGGTGTTTGTGAAATGTAATCTGTATTATTTTGTTGGTATTCAGTGTATTGGACTCGTGAGGTTAGGGAGGACCCTATACTTATGCTACTCGCTTCAAGGCAGAGCTGTTAAGTTGTATATTCTGCCGCCCTATATCTAAAAAGCAGTTAAGTGCATCAAGTAGTTATTGAGTTACTTCCTTCAAAATGTGAGAATTTTCAATAACTGATGTTTCTAAAAAAGAATGCTACGTAGAACCAAGGTTTTTATTTGGTCCTACGTAGTAAATTTATTTTAGAAACATTTTTTCTAAATTCCCACAAATGATGCAGATAACTCGAGCTATTGTTGCAGTACACTGCTTGTTAGATATAGGCGGGCAGTATTGTTGGCACCATACGCAGGGCAGCAGCCACGTCCCTCCTGTGCTGTGATGCCAGTCTCGCTGTCAGTTAGTGGTGCAAAGTTCTTATTGGATTGTGCATCATGGAACTGCTGACGGAGGGGTAGGGCGGCGCGGGAGGGGCGCGGCGGCGGCGGTGCCTCTGGTTCCACTGCATGTTATTGTTTGTACTGTAGCAAATGTTTAAAGGTCCGTGGGGCCGCTGGGCCGGCGCCGCTGCACGGTGCCGGCGGTGTACATTGTATAGTGTGCCGGGCGCGGCCTCCGCCCGGCGTGGTGGTGTACTATAGTTGTATAATGTGATGAATTGGCTGCAGAGCCCCGTGGCGCAGTTCCTAGCCGCAGCACATTCCATCAGCGGATCAGTATTATTTGTAATACGAGTGTTAAGCCGGCAGCTTTACTTTATTTTTTAATTTATACCTGATATCCCGGTGGGATAGCGCTGTATTATATTCATTTAAAGGCTGAGACGTGCCCTCATGGAAGGCTTCTTGTAAATATAGCCCGTGTAGGTATTTATTAGATATTTATGAACGTTTATTTATTGACTGCTTTGTTTAGTTAAACTCGATGATCACCCATCAGCCGCATCCAACTCGCCTAATACCATGAATGTATGATAAAGGTGGATCCGACGGTCCTAATACCCCCTTGGAGCACATACCTATTTAACCCTATCTCACTTTGACTAACAAATTAGAGCAAGAGGTCTGACTTCAGCGTTGCCAGATGAATATGTGGCAGATCCTATGCACAAGACCCTTAAAAGATAGAAAAACTTTAAAAAGATATGACGCTGCTGCGCCTTATGTAGAAACAAAATGTCAAAAAACAGTTAATTGCTGAATTTTGAACTGTGGATACTTAGGATTTGCCTTGGCGAAATTTTAAAGTGTAAAAAAGTGAAAATCAATCCTAATTAAGTCTGACAAGGATACGAAAATACGAATACGAAGGTATGAACATGATCCAAAAAATACGAATTTAGTACCATTCTGGCACTCTTACTGGTGTCTGACCTCTTGCTTTCGCTCAGCGAGCGGTCGAAGTGGGAAAGAGATAAGTAGGTTTTTGGTCCCAATAGGTATTAGGAGTGCTGTATCCATGGGTGTATGTATCCATGCTAATAACCATTAACGGTTGCTCTAAACCTTGCTAAGCACGGCATCGCTATCGTATTCCCTATTGTAGTCTCATTGTGAATCTCGCCTATTGTAAAAATCGTAAAACATTGGATGGTGTTAAACTGTAACCCTGCAATGCGAGCGCCGCTTCTGTTTCCGTTTCTGACGCTACTCAGAAATATATAGGGCATACTGACTTTGCTCAGACTTAAGTTTCAGTTAAAACGAGACAGGTTTATTATTACTATGTACTTTATTTGTACCAACACAAGAAAAAACAGACAAGTAGGATAGGCGATAGGCGTGCTTATTATTAGCGATCTCTACCAGGCAAACCCAAGGATTTCTGTCAGCAATTTGGATTTAAGTCTGAGCAAAGTCGAAGTTAGCTTATATGTCAGCCTGACTTTGCTCAGACTTAAGTTTCAGTTAAAACGAGACAGATTTATTTCAACAATGTAACTCATGTCTTGAGTCTGAGCAAAGTCAAAGTTCGCTCTATACATCTCAGCCTGTGTCTCGCTCATGTCAGCTGTCTGCTCTGTTACCTGTCGTTATGTTCCCGGGCTCGCACTGCAGGGCGACACAAAAAAATCGCAAATTCGTTTCTGTACTGTGTCCTCGAATGCATTTTTGGTACTGACCTCTTACTGATACAAGTATGCTGGACCTGCGATTGCCGACCTGTTTTTAACCGACTTCCAAAAAGGAGGTGGTTCTCAATTCGGCAAGTTTTTTTTTCGAGTTTTTTTTTTCGAAGCAACAAATTCGTCATTTAGGCGCTGGTAACAGCAATGATATCATGTGAGCGTACACGGAACTAAATGTTAGAGATGACTGACGAGGCATCGGTTAAAATAGTGTCAACAAATAACTGTAAAATAAAATTTTGTGTGGCACACCTCTTCCAGCGTACTTGTACTTGTCTATTTCAGTGATATTTGGAAACTGACAAGTTGGGTCTGTTTTTATTCCAGACCATATGGCAATTTTAACTAACTGACTGTATCGTCCGACGTGTCAGTTCCCAAGTATGTTGTGTTTCTGATGTATGTCAAAGTCCTCGTGTATGTCGGTTCAAATGAGATCGTCTATATGAACATTCCAAAGTATATTATGTAAAATATTACCTACATCGCTAATAATTTTGAAATACGTGTTAAGACGCTACATTGGGGTAAATCCCATTTGTTCCATACAATATGACGTCATCGGTCAAAATGAGACAATTTTATCCTAATTTGTTCCATAACTACAGTCTACATACTAGCATTTCACCTCGAACTTGCTTGTCATTGACGTCATAAAAAACTTTTTTTTCGTGGCGGATAGTCATCAGGATCATTTTTAGAGTCCCGTTCAGCAAAAAAAAAAGTTTGTTTACTTTGTTCTATAGAAAAATTGACAGAAAAATCTCAATTGTTCTATGGAATAAATTAGGATAAAATTGTCCCATTTTGTCCGGTGACTTCAAGTTCTGTAGAACAAATGGGACTTACCCCTACATTGTTAATTATACAGTTTTCTATTGATCATTATTTGTTAAAAGAAAATTATACGAAACTAAATCCTTAAAAAATGTATTTGATTCGGTCCGGCCGAGCACCTCCATCCAGTCTCCACCTACACCTTAGCGCCATAATGCTATATCTGCCGTGAATGGACAAAGATGCGTTGAATTGTACAGTATATCGAAGCTTCTCGACAAATATTTGATCTCTTCTGGTGAAACTTGCCGAAATAAAGCACTGCTCGATTGAGATTTTAATGTAACAACTTTACTGTACTTACAAGTACTGAAAGTGAAGTGAAGTTTCTTTTATCCCACTTCTGATCAAAGATATCGAAATAAAGTGACTCTTAGGAACTTATAAGATCTTATATTTTAAAACTAGCGTATTTCCGGGACTTCGTACGCGTGGCCTTCACAAATTTCCAACCCCTATTTTACCCACTTAAGGGTTGAATTTTTAAAAATCCTCTCTTAGCGGATGTCTACGTCATAATAGCTATCTGCATGCTGAATTTCAGCCCGATCCGTCCAGTAGTTTAAGCTGTGCGTTGATAGATCAGTCAGTCAATCACCTTTACCTTTAGATGTATCAATCACTCCAAGTCCATATATGTAGTTACATTTTACTAGCTGATGCCCGTGATTTCGCTTGGATTTAGGATTTAAAAAAATCCCATTGGAACCTAGGAGATTATCCGGGATAAAAGTAGCCTGTCACTCTCCATGTCGTTAACTATAATATCCATGCAAAAAAATTACGTCGATCCGTTGCTCCGTTGTGGCGTGATTGAAGGACAAACAACTTTTTATTTCAAAGCGGTGATCCTGATAGCCCAGCAGTTAAAACATCGGCGGCGTCCAATTCGGGAGGTCCGGCGTTCGATCCCACGTGCTCATCTAACTTTTTGGAGTTGTGCGTTTAATTTTTTAACAGTTACATTTTACACCTGCGAGCCTGAGGGTCTTCATAATGTTTTCAAGGGTCAGATGTGTGAAGACTGCCAATCCACACTTGGTCAGTGCAGAGGACTATGGCCTTGAAACTCTTCTCAGTCTGAGAGGAGACCTGTGCTAAATAGCGGGTCGGCAATGGGTTTTAAGATTTCAAAAGTTTCCTCTATCCAGGATTTGAACAGGTACCTTATAGGTAACAATGTACGCTTTCTAACGACTATAGGCCATCATACCAAAACTAACGTAGGTACCAATACAGATTCTTCGATAATCATTTTAATCTTGACCTGCTTTTGGAATAAAGACCGAAAGATTCTTTTTGCTAATTAGAAATAGGTATTGAAGTAGATAATAATTGTGTTACGATATTTTACCTAACATTCATCTCAAGAGTTAATTATTACGATTAGGTAATTAGAATGAAAAAATCTTTCTTTTTTATCTTATCTTAATTTTATTGATTGCCTTAAAAGTAAAGGACGGTAGTCGGTAATACAACTGCTTTAGTTAAAAACTGTTACAGTTGTTAGTTACATTAATAGATATAAAAACCAGGTAGGTATAGCCTAGTGGTTCAGATTTCGGCTTCCTATTCGGGGGATTCGGGATTCGATTCCGGGTGAACGCATGTCTAACTTTTAAGTGGTATGTGCGCTTTTAGGGTTCCGTACCTCTAAAGCAAAAAGGAAACCATAATATAGGATCAGTTTATTGTCTGTCTGTTTTTTGATGGTGAAGAAAAACAGATGCATGACTGGGATCGAACCTGTCCCAGGTACCTGAATACGAGGCTGAAGTATTAACCACTATGCTATCACCGCTTTCGTCGCGTCTTTTTTGTTGCATGTTTGCGGACGCGCGCATCGACTGCTTCTATACTAATGTTCGCAAGCGGTGCGCGTCGTTGGTGCGCAGAGTGCGGGACAGCCCCAACACCATTCTGCAGATGATTGCAGCCCGACTCGACTGTCCTTATCTTCGGCATTGCTGTGAAAGACATGTTCCAGTACCAATGCCGGAGAGAAGGTACTAGATATTTAATTTTATTTTTATTTATTAATTATTTTATGTATTGTTATTTTACTTTTATTAATTTCAAAGTTGTTATTATGGGTATGTTAACCTGAAATAAATCAATTTTATTTTTTTTATTTTTTTTTATTTATTATTTTATTTATTATTATTTTTTTTTTTTTTTAATAGTGCGAGCAAACGAGCAGGTGGGTCACCTGATGTTAAGTGATTACCGCCGCCCATGAACATTTGCAGCACTAGAGGAACCGCCGATGCGTTGCCGGCCTTTTAGGAATTTGTCGGTCCGCCCCTTGAATAACCCCATGTTGTAATCTAGTGGGAACATCGCGTCTTGGGTACATATAGAACCTACGCGACAGGTCGAGATGGCAATCGGGGAGGGAACGCCCCGGCCCCGCACACCTGCACAGCCTCCGCGTTAACTCGGTGCAGGCGAGCGCGGGTGTGCGGGGCGTTCCCCCGCCTCATACCCCGGTTGCCATTTCAAGCTGTCGGGGACTATAACATGTGAGTACATAGGTAGCATGTTTCTATCATCTATCAATAAAATCAAAGTTGTGCAAATATTTGAATGAGTGGTTGGGTAAACCGCCGACGTCACTGCCTTGCGGCCGGCTCGAGTTGCGCCGGCGCAGCGCCGCGCCGCGCCGCCTACAGCTTTCGGTGTATTGTGCAATATCGCTGGTTATTTCTATTAGTTTAAAGATAACGTTTATCAAATTATCACACACTTTAATATTTTAATACTATAAGTCCCGCAAATTGCTATTGCGCTGGAACCATGTCCATTAACATCGAAATGACGTCAGCCGAAATAAAAATATACCATCAGCTCGAAACTTCAGTCTAAAGCTGACGCCACTAAAATGGCGGTCACGCGCATTAGCAATTTGCGGAAATTATACTGAAAGCCAAAGCAAAGCATCATCATCATCATCATCATCAGCCTGTGGACGTCCACTGTTGGACATAGGCCTTCCCTAAAGAGCGCCACCACACCCAGTCCTCAGCCTTCCTCATCCAGCCACTTCCCGCCAGCCTCTTTATATCGTCGGTCCATCGTGCTGGAGGGCGTCCCACACTAAGCAAAGTATGAAGAAGAATATTTTTATGAATGGTCAAAAGTCAGGTAATCCATCTCTTTTTAACCCCCGACGCAAACAGAGGGGTGTTATAAGCTGTTTATCTGTCTGTGGCATCGTAGCGCCTAAACGAATGAACTTTGATTTTGTTTTTTTGTTTAAAAGGTGACGAGTGTTCTTATGGTAGGTAAATCAAAGCAGGAACTTGTCTCTACACAATTAAGAAAGTATACGTAGTTAACTCTTACTAATTTTGTTTGTTTTCTAAATTCAATTGCTTTATCATTATCAACAAACCTTTGCTGGCCCATTACTGAGCTCGGGTCTCCTGTCATAATGAAAAGGGTTTTAGAACATAGTCTGCCGACTGCCACGCTGGCCAAGGGCATAAACTATGTATTTAAGTATTTTTATTGTTCATCCATACTTCCATACTAACATTATAAATGCGAAAGTGTGGCTGCCTGTTTGTCTGTCTGTCTTTCTGCTAGCTTTTCACGGCCCAACAGTTTAACCGATTTTGACGAAATTTGGTACAGAGCTGGCTTAGTTAGCCCTGGGAAAGACATAGGCTTTTTATCGCGGAAAATCAAAGAGTTCCCACGAGATTTTTAAAATGCAAAATCCAAAGCGGACGAAGTCGTGGGCATCATCTAGTTTTTAATAAAGACATTTTTCAGACAAACAAACAACTAAGTAGGTAGATTTTATTTATTTCTTACTAAAACCAGGGGGAAATCACGGCCTGATATAAGTGTCACGTGACAGCAATCTACGCGAGTCACACGCAAATGAAAGCGTACAAATCTACCGCAATAATTAATCTGTTTGAAATCCAATGTAGGGCTTACATTTTATACTTAAAGTTAATCTATATCTAACGTTCTAAGTATTTAAAAAAGTACACAGTACAGAGTGTACAGACTACAGTAGGTACAAAACATAGTTTGAAAACTTAGAACTCGGACGAACTTTTGTACCTAAAGCATGTATAAAAAATCGGCGGTGTTCCCAATAGATTACAGCATGGGTTATTCAAGACGGGACCAACAATTTCCTGAAAGGAAAGGAAGAGGAACCACCAATGCGTTGACGGCAACGCATTGGTGGTTCCTCTGGTACCGCAAATGTTCATGGGCGGCGGTAATCACTTAACATCAGGTGACCCGCCTGCTGTCTTAATATAAAAAAAATCAAGTTGCAATACCTACCTAATAAATATAGATAAGTACTAGCTGACCCTGCGAACTTCGTTTCGCCTAACAGTCGATTCAAATTTTTTAATTTTTTTTTAAATATAAATTCACTATCAGAAATTCTAAAATCCCCACGATTTAGGACTTCAGTACTTTGCAGCATCAGGATTGAGGAGTTAGGATCCGAAGTTCAATGATGTAGCCTATGCTTGGTACCTAAAATAATTTTGCATCATCCGCAGTTCCTGAAACATTATAGTTTAGGAGTGCTGTACCCTACATCATCAGGATTGAGGAGTTGAGACTTGAAGTCTGAGAATAAAGTCGTTGCTTGGTACCTACAATATGAATTCACTATGAACACTTCCTGAATCTTGATAACCCAGGCGGGCAGTAACCCTGCAGCATCAGGATTAAGAAGCTGAATCCAGAATTTTTTATGTGACCACGACGTAAACTTTTTTTGTTGATTTAAAAAAAAAATTGCAAATCGGTCCAGAAACCTCGAAAAAATCGATGTAGAAAAAAGAACCACCTCCTTTTTGACAGTCGGTTAAAAACCGATGACCTTGAAATATTTACGGAACAATCTTTAAAATATCCCCTTTCTAACAAAAAAAGAATGAATGAAATCGGACTACGCGTTAATGAATTACAACTCAGTATACATTTTGACTTTCGTCCCCTCTCCTACGGGAACCATGCTGAATTTCGGGATAAAAAGTATCCTATATTCTTCCTCATAGTATGGCCTCAAATCGTACCAAGTTTCATTGGAATCCATTCAGTAGTTTCAGCGTGATGCGCGGCCGTGATACAGACAGACAGACAGACAGACAGACAGACAGACAAAAATGAAAAAAATTACAGTTTTGGGTTCAGTATCGATTATAGAGTGCCCTCGAAAAAAAATTTTCAAAATATCTTCAATGTACAGAATTTGACCTGTTACAGTTTTATTATAAGTATTGATTGATTTTTATAGTACCTACCTACGTAGGTGTTTACCAGATCAATAGTCGAATTTTGGCAAAAATTAATGAGCTAAAGTTCTTAATCTAACAATACATGGGATACCTACAATAAATTTCTTCTATAGTTCTATGGTTTCTTACTATAGTCCTCAGAATACAGAATCTGATCTATAGTCTTAGATTTCCAATAATCTCAAATCTCACCGAATATCCCTACAAAACACAAAGGATCAAGTACGTGCGTCTCTCGACGCTCTACACTCGGCAGTCCATTGAAGATCCCGCTGCATTTTTATGAATAGGTACCCTCGGACCGGTCCGCCACCGGCGTAGCATAGAGTTCATTGAATGAGTGCCCGTTGTTTGTTGACATTCCCCGAAAACCTGCCGCGCCCCGCCAGAAATACCCGAACAAAATGCTCACTACATCCCGATTCATGGACAACGACCGAAATAGACGAGCTATGTAGATTAAAGCCCTTTTCGGAGTTCAATACTAAACTAACAGCTATACTTATGAAGGAGGAACGTTTTGCTGGAAGCGGGCAGGATGTCGACGTGTCGTGAATAGGGATTAAAAAGTTTACGGCATAATATACTTTGAAAAGTAGCTGTTTATTGCCATAATAAATTGTATACAGTTCAAAACTTAACCTAACTGTGAATAAAATTAATAAGATCTATTAATGACGCCAAGTTTGGCCCTATTTATCGCGCTAATCTAATCTACTACTTAAATATTTGCAATGAAATAAAATGAAAACTTATTGCAAGACTTTTTACCATTAGTCCGAAAAGATGACTAGTCTTGACTCTTGAGTCAGTAAAATATTCTACAGTAAATTGAAAGGAGATACCTATTGCCTAATTTTTCATAATGTAGTCATAACATTGTAAGAAATGCCCATAAGACTGGAAATTTGCACTTTTCTTGAATTTCACCACATTTCATCATATCAGGTAGGTAATTACCTATGTAATTAGACTGGTAGAGTTGCAATGCACCTAAAAATTGCATGATAAATAATTTACTATCACATACGCAATCATTAATCCTAGTTGTAATCTACTCACATAAAATATAGGTTAATGTGTTGAAAAGCGGAGATAAAAATATTTGTATGAATAATCTAGCACTACGTCATATTTTTTGTTAATGTTGTGATCGGCAGCAATGTGGTAAATTACGTAACACTGTGTAACGAGGAACGACGGACGGCCAACAAATACTCGACATGCTTCGGGGGAAGCCAAGCAGAACCGCCTCAGATTATACTGACTAAATCCAAGCCTCAAAATAGGTTAAATTGGTTGCAATTAACATTTAGGTAAATACAATTTTAGAGATTTTTATAACTGTGTTTTATACACAGTGAACGCGTGGAACGTTATAAGATGTCTGGTTCCATATTCGAAGCCCATGCAGGCAACTTCAGTCTTCGTCTATTTCAAATTCTTCCGTCACTTGGTATAGTGCATTCAATATTTACTGGCGTGTTTCCACTGGAGACCGTCGTTAACAATAACAATAGAATTACATTAAACATGCCACGTAAACAATAGGGGTAATAAACCAAACACTCATAGAGCCCATTCAGTTTTAAAGGAGCCGATTCAACCATAAATATTTTGTTGCAAACCAACCAGTGTTGATACTTTGAATTCACCCGCCACGACGACGGTCTCAAGTGGAAACACACCAGTTAATATTGAATGCACTATAAGTACCTAAGTTAGAGTTCAGACCGTATAGATATAATTTATGTTCATCTAGTATCAGCTATCCTTATAAAAATCCTATAAATAATAAGCGCGAAGAACAATTCGACGAAAAATTTGTCACAGACAGGTTTTTGGGTAATATTAAATGCGTGCGAAACAAGGTTCGCTCTTTCCTAAGTACTTAAATCTATTATTATCTAGTGAGATACTTAAGTACTAGAATCTAGATAATAATATCATCATAAATCATCATCATTATCAACCGTTATTTTTCCAAATGAATTATGTTAACACTCGGTCAAAGCTGCTTCTTTAATTCTCTTTCTAGGATAAGAAGTATGTCACTATCCAGGTCTTTAACTACATCCATGCAAAAAATCACTTTGATTCGTTGCTCTGTTGCGGCGTGATCGAAGGACAAACCAACAAACAAAGACACTTTCGCATTTATAATATGTGTAGTGATATTGTCCAATCACTGTGTCTTTGGCGACCTCTCTCTCAACCAAGTAGAGACTACAGATAAAGTAATAAGTAGGTAAGTCAAGATACAATATTTTAACGACCGCCCTGGCGCAGTGGTAAAGTAAGTAGTCTTATTAATGAGAGGTCCTGGATTTGATTCCCAGCAGGGGTTTGGAATTTCATAATTTCTAAATTTCTGGTCTGGCGGGCGGCTTTGCCCGTGGCTAGTTACCACCCTACCGGCAAAGTTGTGCCGCAAAGCGATTTAGCGTTCCGGTACGATGCCGTGTAGACACCACGTACGTGTGTGTGTGTGGGTATGGGTTTAATATAAACTGCCATACTCCTAGGTTAGTCCGCTTCCATCTTAGATTGCATCATCACTTACAACCAGGTGAGATTGCAGTCAAGGGCTAACTTGTACGTGAATAAAAAAAAGTAGGTGAATGATGCATCTACATTAATTCTTTAACCAAATTAGAATTGGCAAATTGAAGTACGTAAGTAAGTGCTAAGTAAGGTTAGCCTGGCGATCCTGAAAGAAGAATATCATAACATAAAGCACCTAACATGTAAAGAGAGAAACAGAAAGCTGCGCATCTTACCAAACTACAAGAAGTTTAAATTACCTAAGAATAATAATAAGTATGGAACTAGAACATGTTCATATATCTTAGCAAATATAATGAACTAGCTGATCCCCGCGGCTTCGCCCGCGTAGATTTAGGTTTTTAAAGATCCCGTATAGCCTATGTCACTCAGGAATAATGTAGCTTTCTACTGGTGAAAGAATTTTTAAAATCGGTTCAGTAGTTCTAAAGATTACCCCCTACAAACAAACTTAACGACATTACCTCTTTATATAATACAACGGGCCGTGCAGCAGAAATCGTAATATTTTAATTTCGCCATAACTTCAAAACCAAACGTCCAATTTTAATCATTCAAAGACCAAATATTATCTCCATAAACTGTTCTTAGTGATGAAATCATTTATTTTGATAAGGATTAATGGCATGAGTAAAATAAACGCGTTTAAATGTAGTCCAAAAAAAATTCAAGATTTTTAAATAAAAAAATGGTTGCTGTGCCTCACTCGACATAGATGGGTATAGTGTGTCGCGGACTTTTTTGTAGATATTTATAAGATCTACAATTAATTAGAACATTTTATGGTTCTATCTTTTATAGTTTAGGCAGCGTACGCAAAATAAGTAACTTTTCTGGTTGATTTTTTACACCTTGTGTCCGAAAAACCCAAATATCTTACGGAACCCTATTTTTTTCCAAAATAAAATATAGCCTATGTTACTCGTGGATAATGTAGCTTTCGAATGGTGAAAGAATTTTTAAAATCGGTCCAGTAGTTTTTGAGCCTATTCAGTACAAACAAACAAACAAACAAACAAACAAACAAACAAACAAAGTTTTCCTCTTTATAATATTATTAGTGTAGAAGTGTAGATAACTTACCTGTAACTCTGCAAAATACCTACAGTAAAAGAGCGATTTTTATAAGAAATTGTAAGAGGCACTTCCTGGATCTAGGTGCCTCTTTGGATGCCTAGTCTAGGTCTAGGAAGTGTTTCATGTAACGATATTTTATATGTACAAATATGCACTAATTAACAGCTTTTAATTTTTATAACAGTTTTTTACCTAGATTTTATTAAATTTGTATAACGCGAACTCGCCATCCTCACATAAACTTTAACAGTTTCTAGAGGATGGCGAACTGTTTATTTTAAAATGTATTATTGAAATTTACGTGATCAATAAAAAAAAAAAAAAAAAAATTAATTAGCACAAATGAGGTATGTCAGCACTCAGCAGACAATCGAAACGTTTCGTCTCCATTATCCGAACAAAACGTAGGAAATAAAACATTAAGTATTTGATGAGGTCTGCGGCGGAACCGTGAATGAACACATCGAGCGTCGCTGCCGCCAGCGTCACTTGACCTCCTAAAGCTTCTTCTGAGTACTAACTAACATTTTGTATACAGGGTGTAACTAGAACCCGGCCAAAAACGAAGACAGGTGATAGTACTGATGATTACTGATATATGATTTTTTGTGGTATATGATACCACAAAAAAAACACGAAAAAAAAATGAAAAAATCCTACAATTTTGTAAAAAATTTTGATATATTGCAAATAAAACATCTGACTGACGCTAGAGGTCAACGAACGTTGCGTAAGTAGGCCACTCGGAGTTAATCCCGCGTTGTAGGCGGGGCATTGACTCAAGTTTTGCACGGTGAAGGAAAACATCCATGAGGAAACCTGCATGCCTGAAAGTCCTCCATAATATTCTCAAAGGTAAGTGAGGTCTACAAACCCATAATTGGCCAGCACGGTGGACAATGGCCAAACCATTCTAAAAGGAGACCCGTGCTCCGTAGTGTGCCGGCTATGGATTGATCATGATGATGATGAATACCTTGTTTAGTAGATATGACGGAACAAAAACAAACAAACAGGCACGGTACAGTTGGACGGGTCCGCGAGGCTGGTGGCGGTTAGAGACGCAGCGTCGCTCGGCCCACACGGCTTCCTAAATGGCGCTCGCGCAGTGGTCATTGCGTCCAATTAACATGCCTACGTGTCCGGCCCACTTTGTCATTATGCTCCGCGAAAATCTTCCTACTACATCACCGGTAACCGCTTACCTTGCCGGCCACGACCTTCATGTAGCAGCGGCTTACAACACTATAGCACAATTAACATGCCTACGTGTCTGGCCCACTTTGTCATTATGCTCCGCGAAAATCTTCCTACTACATCACCGGTAACCGCTTACCTTGCCGGCCACGACCTTCATGTAGCAGCGGCTTACAACACTATAGCACAATTAACATGCCTACGTGTCCGGCCCACTTTGTCATTATGCTCCGCGAAAATCTTCCTACTACATCACCGGTAACCGCTTACCTTGCCGGCCACGACCTTCTTGTACCAGCGGCTTACAACACTATAGCACAATTAACATGCCTACGTGTCCGGCCCACTTTGTCATTATGCTCCGCGAAAATCTTCCTACTACATCACCGGTAACCGCTTACCTTGCCGGCCACGACCTTCATGTAGCAGCGGCTTACAACACTATAGCACAATTAACATGCCTACGTGTCTGGCCCACTTTGTCATTATGCTCCGCGAAAAGCTTCCTACTACATCACCGGTAACCGCTTACCTTGCCGGCCACGACCTTCATGTAGCAGCGGCTTACAACACTATAGCACAATTAACATGCCTACGTGTCCGGCCCACTTTGTCATTATGCTCCGCGAAAATCTTCCTACTACATCACCGGTAACCGCTTACCTTGCCGGCCACGACCTTCTTGTACCAGCGGCTTACAACACTATAGCACAATTAACATGCCTACGTGTCCGGCCCACTTTGTCATTATGCTCCGCGAAAATCTTCCTACTACATCACCGGTAACCGCTTACCTTGCCGGCCACGACCTTCATGTAGCAGCGGCTTACAACACTATAGCACAATTAACATGCCTACGTGTCTGGCCCACTTTGTCATTATGCTCCGCGAAAAGCTTCCTACTACATCACCGGTAACCGCTTACCTTGCCGGCCACGACCTTCATGTAGCAGCGGCTTACAACACTATAGCACAATTAACATGCCTACGTGTCTGGCCCACTTTGTCATTATGCTCCGCGAAAAGCTTCCTACTACATCACCGGTAACCGCTTACCTTGCCGGCCACGACCTTCTTGTACCAGCGTCTTACATTACAACACTCTAATATGCTGGTTCTTCTCGGTAGGAACGGCATTCCGAACCAGTGGTAGATGCATTTTTTTTTTTTATATATATATATTATGACGATTCAAGAGACCCTTTAAAAGTTTAATTGAATGAAAAATATTTTTATTTATTTATTTAATAAGCTTTATTTTGTTACTAGCTTAAACTCGAGATTACATAAATTTCAACCCCCTATTTTACCCCCTTACGGGTTAAATTTTTAAAAATCCTTTCTTAGCGGATGTCTACGTCATAATAGCTATCTGCATGTCAAATTTCAACTCGATCCATGCAGTGATTTGAGCTGTGCGTTGATAGAAAGTCAGTAAGCTTGAATTTTTAAAAATCCTTTTCCATCCTTCAAGTAATCGAATCGCTAGTGCCGTGATCGTCACATTAGTGTGGTACGTTTGAAAATACGTCCTCACTCCTCACTGACTGCCTTCTTCGTTGCCTCATGAAAGAAGACTACCATATCTAAGTCTGTAAAGAAATATCTTATCAAACGCAATGATTCGTTAATGCTTCAGACTTCAGAGGTACATACTACGATATTCGCTGTACGATAGTCGTGGCCCATCGCTGAACATCCTAAGCCTTAACAAGTAAAGCCATAGTGCACCGTGTTACACTAAACCCAGCGCTGATAGTCGCTTGGTGAAATCCAACCGGAGAATCCATTATGTTGGCTACTGTAGCATCTATAGACGTGCCAACTTCCAACGCTATCAGTTGGTTCGACTCATTCCTCTTCTTACTTGTTCACTCTGGGTTGGTTTCCGCACTTAAACGTTTGCACCTGTTGTGCGTAAAATTCATATCAACCCCCTATTTCCTCATTGCTATCACTTTGATATCCATTCATCCACTGATGAAAGAATTTCCAAGTACTACAGCTCCCATCCACTCGATTAAGATCGATCGTTATTCGTCACATTTTAGATTTAATTAATTATTAAGTACTTCTTATTATCTACTAACTACTATCTACTAACTATTAATTTTAAGTGTGTTTGTACCTTAGGCATAAGATGAATAAACCAGTTTTCTTTCTTTCTTACATTTACCCAGATGGGGCTTTCCTAACGCCGCGTTTTCCGGTGCGGGGTCACCTACATTTAACCGCCTTGGACTTCGAATAATGTTTTTAAGTACCTACTTAACCGAAGATTATATTTCTTTCATTCTGGCAGGACCTAGGCCACCGGAAATCAAAGCTCAAGGGTAAAGCTCGTTAAACTTAGGTGCATTTTCAATAAATACTGCCTTCTGTATCCACTCCTTAGCCCTTGCCCCTTAGACTATACTATATCCACGGAGACCAGTTATATTGGGCTTTCTCAGTTATGTAATCCTATACAAATGACAACTTGACAAAAAACTCATTGGGCGTTAACTCTTTTGGGTCACCAACCAATCACAAACGAAACTGTTTTCGAATGTTTTATGAAAACATAGTTTCTCTAATAGAGTAGTACAGAAAACATAGGTTCATTTGTGATTGGGTGGCCACTCAAAATGGTCTATGTCATTTGTATGGGATAGAGTATAAAGCTATTATAGGAACCATGTCGGCTGCCGACTTGTTGGCACATCTGCAGCCACTTTAACCAGAAGTGCTGGTTTGCGGATGTTTTATTGAATTATTGTAGTTGGTTAATTTTCGGCATGATTTCATCATTAGCACACTAATGGCGGCGGCGACTTTGCATGACAAATGGCTCATTTGGATGCTCCACTTTCGTGAGACATTCAGCCACTACTGTTTATATAGGTAGGTACACTTTATCCATAATTGAGTAAACTGTATCTTCCTTTATACTTAAGTATGCTTAGTATGAAGTATGAACCTTCGAATTAGGTTATAACGGTTTGATGCATGTCTGAAAGTTCTCCAGTGGTAGACTATGGCCAAACCTTTCTCATTCTGAGAGGAGACCCGTGCTCTGTAGTGGGCTGGCGATGAGTTAATCATGATCATAATGGATTATATTTTAATGAATATTACGGATACATACCACGATTAATTTCTGTTTTTATTTGTCGATATTTCAACCCAATCGCACGGGTCGTGGTCACGACGGGGCTGCGGTGCTGCGAGAGATGCAGTTCGAGCTGTCAAGGCCAGTAGCGAACTACCCTCTTTCTATGCAGTACCCGTAGTACAAAATTTACGTCTCACCAAACCAAACCAAATTCGAGAGTCGAAATACTTCCGCGTTACAGTAAAATGGACCTAAACAGCCTTGAATTGAAGTCAAATATTCAATGCCACTGATTTTAATTTCGCAATGTTTCCGCTTGGAGCGCTGGCTGTAGAAGTGTAGACAAACTTGAGCTTTAAAACAAGGAATTTAAGATCCAGGTTACTGTAACGCGGAAGTATTTCGACTCTCGAATTTGGTTTCGTTTGGTGAGACGTAAAATCTTGTACTACGGGTACTTATAAGAAAGGATTTTTGAAAATTCGACGCCTAAGAGGGGTCGAATTTTGTGTAGTCCACGCAGACGATAGGTTGCGGGCATATTGCAAGTTATGTATGTATAATAAAATATGTACATAGAAGTCATTGGTTACTTATAAGTGTACAACTTTTTACTTCACGCACAGGGCAAAGTTCTAAAATATACCATGATCCTGTAGGAGTGGCGGCTGGCGAGTGGCGGGCGGCAAGCACGCGCACAAATAGCCGATACAATGCGGCGATCGATCCCGCAACAATATCTCCGAGTGCACAAACCAGTCGCGTCAGTTTTTCCTTCAGCACCTGTGCCTACTGCCGAGTGCCGAGCTGCAGCGCAAGTAAACGCAGCTAACCCGTCAACGGCTGATTTTGAGTTTAAATTATTTTATGAGTTACAAAGAAGAGAAAGAAGAGTGAGACATCTTCTAAGCTAGCGCGCTCCAATACCATTATTGTTTTCCTTAACGCATTGTCGTCAAGCGCAAGTCTATCCTGTGATTTAAAAAAAAGATACCTAATACCTATCCACTCTTGCCATGAAGCTTTTTTTTATTTTTTTATTCAGATATAAGTTAGCCCTTAACTGCAATCTCACCTAGTGGTAAGTGATTATACAGTCTAAGATGGAAGATTCATGATTCTAGGTCAACGGGAAGTACCCTATAGGTTTCTTGACAGACAGACCGACAGACAGACAGACAGACAACAGTGATCCTATAAGGGTTCCGTTTTTCCTTTTGAGGTACGGAACCCTAAAAATGTCTAATGCTGCTTTTTTTTATTTTATTCAGATACAAGTTAGCCCTTGACTGCAATCTCACCTGGTGGTAAGTGATGATGCAGTCTAAGAAGATAGCGGGCTAACCTGAAAGGGGTATGGCAGTTTTTATTAAACCCATACCCCTTTGGTTTCTACACGGCATCGTACCGGAACGCTAAATCGCTTGGCGGCACGGCTTTGCCAGTAGGGTGGTAACTAGCCACGGCCGAAGCCTCCCACCAGACCAGACCAGAAAAGAAATTATAAAATTCCAAACCCCTGCCAGGAATCGAACCCGGGACCTCCCACTATTAAGACCACAGCGCTCACCACTGCGCCAGGGAGGTCGTCAAATAGCATAGTCTTAATAGCATAGACTTAATTAATTCTTGCATTTTAAAGGATTAGTCTCGAAACTTAGTTTTTGCAGTTGTGCGCGTTTTTCGCGAGCCCCCTTGGCTCGTTTAGCGTCAGCCTGTCGATCGGCGTGGAGTGCGGAGTGGCGAAGCCCTGCGCGCTCGAGTGCCTCTTCCTGCGCCAGATGGCGGCACGTGCGACAAACACCAACATAGATCATGCTGATATTGCAAGTGCGGTTGTGGGCATGTTGTTTTATACACCGACCGGCGCCGGCGGCGACCTCCCTGGCGCAGTGGTAGAACGCAAAAAATTAAAATCATCTATTTACAGTAGGTACTATTTATTGTACACTATTAGATGGTACATATTACTTATATTATAATTATTATCTTTATGTTCCCTAACAACTTACGTACACCTTAAACCCAGTTTTCACTAGCCCTTAAATCCTCTTCAACCTAGTTGCCTGGTAGAGATCGCTTCACAGCGATAAGGCCGCTGATTGTATGTTCTTCTTTTACATGTTTCTTTTTGTGTCTTTTCTTTTTGGTGTACAATAAAGAATATTAAAAATAAAAATAAAAAATTGGTGATAATTAATTACGTAAGTAAACTTAAAACTACAGCTATACGAGGATTCCAAACGCGCCCAAGTCTCAGGAGAACCCACAAACGCGCCCAAGTCTCAGGAGAACCCACAACAAACTCAGCCGGGTATTCTTTTTATTATCACCATTTCACAAAAAAAACGCTTGTGGCCTTATAAGTGTGCGGTCTCGGGTTTGATTCCCGACAGGTGCAAGTGCGGATTGGTAGACATCACACACCTTCAACACTATGGAGAACTCTCAGGCATGCAGATTTCCTCACGATATTTTCCTTCAACGTTAAAGCAAGTGATATTTAATTACTTAAAACACACATAACTGCGAAAAGTTAGAGGTGCGTGCCCGGGATCGAGCCCCCGACCTCCGATTAGTCGGCGGACGTCCTAACCACTATTCACAACTCCATCGGGTACGGAACGCTGAAAAGAAAAAAAGAAAAGTGAAGCTGCACCACGGTAATATATAGATAACATTACCGTGGCTGTACCGTCTGTCTGTAGCAGTTTTTAGGTCCTCGAACGCGAGCTCGCAGGAGGGATGAAAAAATCCTCTCGCACGTGACACCTGCGCGCTGACACGCCATTGTTGAGCCGAGTGGCCTCATCCAGCATGCGCTGCTATAAAAAGCTAATTGGTCCAGATGAGTTGTCGAACTTGAAAGTCATCAGCGAAATTATCCATGTAAAAAGGGGTTTTTTTGATAGCTCCTTAGGAACAAGTGTGTGTTCTTTCCGATTACAAGCCCTTGACTGTGATCTCATTTGATAGTACCTACATACTAAGGAGACGATGCATTTCTAAGACCAATTTTTTTTTATTTATTCAGCCTTAGATGGAAGCGGGCTAACCTGGAAGGGGTATGGCAGTTTTTATTAAACCCATACCCCTTTGGTTTCTACACGGCATCGTACCGGAACACTAAATCTCTTGGCGGCACGGCTTTGCCGGTAGGGTGTTAATTAGCCCAAACCCCAGCCTGGAATCGAACCCGGGACCTCCCACTAATAAGACCACAGCGCTGGTAATGTATTCTTGTATAAATTATCATCATCATAGTTTTTGAATTATCGTGCAAAATGTCGAAAAAATACGACTGTAGTACGGAACCCTCGGTGCGCGAGCCTGACTCGCACTTGGCCGGTTTTTTTCTTCAGTTACAAATTAGCCCTTGACTGCAATCTCACCTGGAGGTAAGTGATGATGCAGTCTAACATGGAAGCGGGCTAAGCTGGAAGGGGCATGGCAGTTTTTATTAAATCCATACCCCTTTGGTTTCTACATGGCATCGTATCAGATCACTAAATCGCTTGGCACGGCCTTGCCAGTAGGGTGGTAACTAGCCACGAATCGAACCCAGGACCTCTCACTTATAAGACCACTGCGCCACGGAGGTCGTATACGTTGCCATCAAGTGATGGAGGCTGAGGAGTGAGGAAGGAGCAAGTGACGTAAGCGCCGCGTTTACGGCCACATAACTGCTCGTCTACCCACATGGGGTAATGCATGGACGTATCATATGACGAGCGTCGGCCAAATATTGATACCTAATAAAATATTAAAAATACATCATAATATTGTTTAATTTAAACTTTATGACTTAAATAAAAAACCCTAAAAACCGGCCAAGTGCGAGTCAGGCTGGCGCAACGAGAGTTCCGTACTACAGTTGTATTTTTTCGACATTTTGCACGATAATCCAAAAACTATCCGGTTAAATCGAGACAGAGCTATATCTCTTACATAAATCTGTCTCGTTTTAAGTCAATCTTACTGTATGACCATAGACGGTATGACGCTTAAAAATGAGTAAAAATCTGTTTTAGAATGCACAGGTGAACCTTTCATATGATACACTGGATATAGTTATCTTACTTTGAAAATTGAAAATACTAATTATTAATTCATGACCACAATTTAATTTTTTTGTGTGATTTAACCACAAATTCACGGTTTTCAGATTTTTCCTCGAATGTCTGCTATAAAACCTACCTACCTGCCAAATTTCATGATTCTAGGTCAACGGGAAGTACCCTGTAGGTTTCCTGACAGACCGACAGACATACAGACAGACATACAACAAAGTGATCCTATAAGGGTTCCGTTTTTCCTTTTGAGGTACGGAACCCTAAAAACATACAAAATTGGTTAAAATATGTAATTAACCAAGGCAAGCCATAGAATTAAGGATGACAAAATATAAACTAAGGCCAAAAACCGGGAGAGTGATATAGGCTACTTTTTATCCTGGAAAATCAAAGAGTTCTTACGGGATTTTTACAAACCTAGTAAATCCCGAAGTCGCGGATATTGACTAATATAAATCCCGCAAATTGCTATTGCGCTGGAACCATGTCTCATTAACATCGAAATGACCTCATTTTGACGTCATATTTAAGTAAAAATATACCATCAGCACAGAATATTATACTAACGTATCCATCAGCTCGAAACTTCAGTCTAGTGCTGACGTCACAAAAATGGCGGCCACGCTCATTAGCAATTTGCGGGACTTATAGCATAAAAGGGTTGATACTTGGACAACTAAGACAAGCCCTTTCCCGAAGTCGGCTACTTACGTCAGCATATATTTCAGCCTCAATCTAGACAGCCTGGAGCCTCATCGTTCCCACGCCGCGTCACCGCTAACAGCACATAGCATCTCAGATGGCCTCAGATCTTACCGATTGTTTCCTTTCCAACTTTCCTGCTAAGTAGTCGTTGAAGGAATGTTCTGCGATGTAACACCTTGTTAGTGCTAGCACATTTTTAGAGAGCTGAAGATGATTTAATGAGTCTATTCTTGTCGTGGTTTTATATCTTGACTATTTTTATTTTAGGAACCTAACTATTCCCCTAAGCTGAGCGAGTTTACCTATTTTTAGGGTTTTTGTCCTTCAAAAAAGTCATAGAACATAAGTTGTTAGTTGTAATGATAACAATTACGTGCTGAGAGCTTTCTGTTATTTTTTATTTAACCCTGTATACTTAGAATCTTTTTCCTCAGCGGAGAGACAACAGCTGCCTAAGTTACAGAGCTTTTTAAAAAAAACACAGTTTTATTGTACAAGTACAACAAGGAAGTCTTTCCTAAAGCTTATCGTCTCTTGTGGAAATCTTCGAAGGTCATCGTTTCATTGCTCTATGACAATAATTATGAAGCAAAAGCTTCGTCGCTGATTACACAGAGATAGCTTGCCACTTGGAGCTTGACATTAGGTACTGTTTATTAAATTTCTCCGAAAAAGCTTGTTCCACGTGAAAATAGAAACGTGTGAGATGGCCGTAATTTCCACGACGATGAGGTAGACAGCACCTAAATATCTACTTAAGTATATTTTGCAATAGATCACATAGTACTTTTAAAGAGAGACCAGTGCCAGTAAGTCGCGTGACTATATCGTAGAGATCTGTAGGGCGATTGTCTAAAACCTGCATCAATCATTATTACAATCTCAATTGTTCTGATTGGCTGAATTTGTGCCATTCTTGTTGCAACAATGCATTGTAGCCAATAGTGAGCGAGCATTAACCAATCAGAGATGATTGCGATCGTGACATTGTAGCTGTCAAACAACCGCGGTAGGGCCACGGATATACCTCGGTGCTATGTCCAATTAGGGCCCACATTGTCACATAGCTGAGGTATTACAACTAGCTACTAACTAGGCTGCGGACTATGACTGTGGCCTGTGACTCAGTGGCGAAGGAAATTATATTTTAGCTCATTTTTCTAGGACATTGGGGCTAATTCCTTTGTACACAAACTCTAAACTAAACTAAAATGTCACGTCTAAATCTATTGCTATCCCTTTCATAACGTTGCTTGCGGAAACGGATAGCAACTAGATTTCGACCTCTTAATTTAGTTTAGTTTAGAGATTGTGTACAAGAGAATCGGCCTCTATCTACTTTGTGTAACGAGATAAAATGATTCCTTTACGGCGTTTTTAGAGTACTTACGTAGGTAAAATTTTATTAGGTTGTAAGGGGACCGGTACTTTAGAACATCATTTGACTAAGTTTAAGTAATAACTAGTAGATAGATCATAGATGAGATTGAGTAGATATGTAGTAGTTTAACTTATATAGCTCAGCGGGTTGCGACTTGCGAAGCTGAAGTTGCAATGTGCAGGGCACATAGTTTGAAAAACCGTAAGGTGCTGGAATGGCGACCTCGCACCGGAAAGCGCAGCGTTGGAAGACTTCCTACTAGGACCTAGATGGATAGGCGACATCAAACGAGTCGCAAGAAGCCGCTGGATTCTGACAGCACAAGACCGTGGTGAGTAGATGTCATTTCAAGAGACCTATATCCAGCTGTGGACGTCTATCGGTTGACTTGGTTGCCTCAAGATCGATAAAAAAGAGATAAGGCCGCCAATTGAACTATGTTTATTTTATTTTGCATATATGCATTTCTCTCTTGGGATACAATAAAGCATAGTAATTCATTCATTCATTCTTAATGATTACTTAACTATGCCTTCGCAATTCGCATCTTCTTTTAGTAGTTACACCTGGACTAAAGTAGTTTTTCTTCCATGTTGCAATCAATAATAATAACCTTACTAGCTAGTAGCTACCTACCAGACGTTCGTTAGGTTTGTCTTCGCGAAGTGAATTAGCATATCTTCATGATATGACTCCCTTTGATTGAGTCGATGCGGGCGCGAGGCGCGATCAGGTAGGTTCAATGATCCTGCGTTCCCTTCAAAATTTAACTTAATTTATGTTAGATCAATATTCGTTTACCTTCTGCTTCGTTATTGTGTCCTAGTACCTTGTTATCTGTGGTATTCGTTAGCACCTTCTTTAAGGTCGAATCTTCAGGGCCACCCCAGAGAACACTTACATAACAACATTTGTGTAGTTACTGGTTTAGTTACAGGGTACTTCCTAGGTACACGCCCATGATTCATAATCAAAGACATTAAGTCTTTATAATTCCTACCTAATCATTTAAGGTAAAATGTAATTCAACTACTATACACAGATACTACAAAACCTCGAAAAAGGAAACCCTCGCAAGATGGCAAAGAGAGTGGGATAGCTCGACCAAAAGTAGATGGACATATTGTCTCATTCCAAACCTGGAAAAATGGACAAATAGACAACATGGCCGACTGTCTTACCGACTGACGCAGCTTCTAACAGGGGACGGGATATTCATGGACTTCCTCGTACGCATTGGTAAAAGACAAGATGCTAGATGTTTTTACTGCAGCGAAGTTGATGATGCGATGCACACAATATTTGCATGTGCAAAGTGGGAAAAAGAGAGAAGAGAGATCGTCAGTAGAATGGGAGACATAACAGTAGAAAATCTAATAGAAAAAATGCTGGAAAATGAGAAAAACTGGACAGCTATAACAGACTTTGCTGAAATAATAATGAAGGAAAAGGAAGACGAAGAAAAAAGAAGAGGAAAAGAGTAAAAGACAAGAATGTTGCTGTGTTGTAGGCTGAAAGGCGGGTACACGGTCAACAAGAAGACAGCAGGGGTTTTTAGCCGGTAAGAGTCCGGCTCTACCTACGGGTGTCCATGAGGATTTTCCCCTGCTGCATTAAAAAAAAAATTCAACTACTATGGTTTCAACTTCGTCCACATGTACCTACTACACAAATTTTAAACCCCTATTTTATCCCCTTAGATTAAGGTTGAATTTTTTTTAAATCCTTTCTTAGCGGCTGCCTACGTCATAATAGCTTTTTTTTAATCGCTGGAAAATGCGTTTACTCAGTCAGTCAATCAGGCAATCAGTCAGCTTTTTCTTTCATATTATGGATTGATTTGTAGACAATTATTTAAGAAAAAACTAGTGTTTAGAGGTCTTGTACAATGGGCAGCGGTAGTTGTAAACAATCTATCAAAGGCATTGACATTATTTTGTTTACAGCGGGCAGCGATTGTGATCGAGATATAACATAAACACTTTATTGTCTGGAAAATATTGTTTAGAATTTACGAAATACCACTGCTCTATCTGAAATTCGTGTGTCGTAGTTTTTTTTTCATAGTAAATTTGTCATTTATTTGACATCATCCGTGTCGTTTTAACCAGTAGACGTCCACAGCTGGACATAGGTCTCTTGAATAGAATAGAATATAATGTTTTTTTATTCATGTAAACTTTTTAAAAGTGCTTATGAATAGTCAGGTAGTTTTAATTTACCACTGGTTCGGAATGCCGCAAGTATTTCCACAGCCATACATTTTGAACATCTAGATTCTAGAAAAATTAAACTTTCGACACAAGCTTTAAAAATATCTTACTACTGGTTAGTGGTTTGACCTTCCTAACTAGTATAATCAACAAAGAACTTATATGTAGGTACAGTAACTCACCTGTGGAGGGTGACATAAAATCAAAAAGTTCCCACGGGACTTATAAAAATGTATAGTCCGTACAAAATGACTCCTCACGCACCATTTTAACTCTATGTGTCAACTGTCTTGTCAAAATGTCAAAAGTAAGGATTTCACCCTTGATTTCACCTGTAAAATAAGGACTAAAATCGTATTTTTGACATTAAATTTGACACAATTTTACTTGTCGTGGGCATCATCTAGTTAGTAATTTTAACTTGTAAGCTTTCAACGCTTTGTGGGATCCCAAAAACTTAAAATCAATCAATAATGAAATGTTATGGTCCTGCGTTGCTATTTTTTATAATTCTACTGAAATTATCTTTCGGTTATACAAGTATTTTTTCGTTTTCCTTATATTTGCTTACAGTGGTAAGCCCAGTGTCAAGAAAACGGAGCTATCTATTATGAATTCTCCGTCTATAGTAATGTAGAGTCGATATTTAATTGGAGAGTTTAATCTCATTTAGCGTAAAATGTCTCAAGTAACTGTTCACAAAATCGCTTCGCACGTTCATCGCATTTAACACTTTTGCACGACACAAATTTAAGATTTGGTTAGCTTTGTCTCGTCGTCTACTCTTTCTTCTAGGAGGTCTAATGATGGTCTAATGATTGAAATCTGTTTCTTCTGTTAATTTTCTCAGGAGCTATTTTCTTATTTTTCTTTCTTCTAGTAGGCATAGACTCTATCTTTTGTTTGTGCTTTATGAATCGAGCGGAATGTCGGAATTTAGTTATTATTTCTTCACTAGCTGATGCCCGCGACTTCGTACGCGTGGATTTAGGTTTTTAAAAATCCTGTGGGAACTCTTTGATTTTCCGGGATAAAAAGTAGCCTATGTCACTCTCCAGGTCTTTATCTATAGCCATGCACAGAATCACGTCAATCCGTTGCTCCGTTGCGACGTGATTGAAGGACAAACCAACAAACCAACAAACAAACACACTTTCACATTTATAATAGGGGTAGTGATTATTATTATGTGTGGAGAAGTCTTTGATTTACCGGGATATAAGTAGCCTATGTCACTCTCCTACTCATTAAAAATCACGTAAGGAATTTCACCCTCACCATCTGGGTGTCTGGTGCACTTCGACTGTCCGCTGCGCCAGATCCTTCTTTCCACGCACGTGCAAACTGTGGAACCAACTCCCATCGGCGGTGTTCCCACTAGATTATAACATGGGGTTATTCAAGGGGCGGACCAACAAATTCCTAAAAGGCCGGCAACGCATCGGCGGCTCCTCTGGTGCTGCAAATGTTCATGGGCGGCGGTAATCACTTAACATCAGGTGACCCGCCTGCTCGCTTGCTCGCTATATCTATTAAAAAAAAAAAAAAAAAAAACGTCGATCCGTTGTTCCGTTGAGTTGCGACGTGATTGAAGGACAAACCCGAAAATAAACACACTTTCGCCATACTTTTGCATTTTTAAAAGGTTTTATCTTTGGTTTGTAACAGGATAAACAGGGATAGTTTCAGGCTTGGCTAACAGAAGTATTGATACTGAACCGACGATATGTCAAATATTTAGGCTATGGTAACGTAAAATCAAAGAAAAATAGGGCTTTAGGTCTACCTGCGTCAAAATATGTACTAACATTTGACGCCTGCCAGTGACGTCGAAGCCTCGACGTTTTGTTAGTTCTATAACTGTTCTGAACTGTGACGGTGTAGCTTGTGGTGCCTATAGTACGCGACAGGTCGAGATGACAATCAGGGTATGAGGTGGGGGGACGCCCCGCACACCCGCCCGACACCCGCGTTATCACGCACCAGGTTTGCGCAGCGGGTGTGTGGGGCGTCCCTACCCCGATTACCATCTCGACCTGTCGCGTACTATAGTAATTATAGGTACATTACAACCAGTTGGGATATAGAATGATTTGTTTCTCGACTTTCGAGCGATGCATCATCTCATGGAAGCATGTGCAACGTCACAGGCCGCAGCCAGTCCGGTGGTGACGTCACCGCGCCTTGTACGGCCCATGGTGTCTCCCACGCGAGGCTGGCGGTGGAGCTGCGGCGACCAGCCCTCACGGCATTCGCGGACTGTCTCATAACCCTTGAAAACATTAAACTTTATAAAAATAAATAAGCCACTTGGCAACATCAACGCTCGTACAGTAGCCGGCAAGAAACGACATTTCGGCTTCGTAGAGCGTTGTCTCTATCACTCATAACTATGTGACGTTTTGTCGGTCTCAAGGACAGAGACACCGCTCTACGAACTACGAAGCCGCTATCGCTTTCTAAAGCTCGATGTACAATATTCCTTGCCGCCTGCTGTAGATTCGACGACTTCCAGGCTCCCGAAAAGCTGAATTCCGAAAGGCTTCAGTAACATAGATTATATCTACACGCTGCGGCAGGTTATACAAAAAAAAAGTCACAAGTTGACGAGTCACTGAGCTCTCGCGTCACGTCATCTTTTCTTTTTCACGTTTCTTTTTTCTTTCTTTCTCTCTGGGCATAAATGCGAAAGTGTGTTTGTTTGTTGGTTTGTCCTTCAATCACGTCGCAACGGAGCAACGGATCGACGTAATTTTTTGCATCGGTACAGTAGTTTCAGTGGGATTTTTTAAAAACCTAAATCCACGCGTACGAAGTCGCGGGCATCAGCTAGTTAGTTATAATATGTATTGTGCCCGTAGTAAGTAACCGTTAGATTTTACAGTTCTTGCAATTCACGAAGGCGAGTGAACTTTACTTGTGATTACATCAAATACACGGGCATTGCGTAAGTGTGCGTGCATGTCGGACCAATCAGTCGCGAGCAAGCGCTGTCAAACGCACACATTTACTGTACCTTACTTATACCGATACGACTTAAACACAAGCATGAGTCACTGGCCTTCGTGAAATACAATACTATACTTAGTCTAAGATTTCTGTGATTGTAATCCTCTAGTCGTGGTCACCCTAGTCGAAGCCTCTGCCGTGAGAGATTTAGCTCGCACTGTTTACTCAGTTTTCTAAACGGAGTCGCGGTGCCCGATGCTTTCCAGCGCTCGACTCGACTCGCGTCTGCCACAGGCCACAGGCCACAGCCCACAGCCCACAATCACACAACACGTTTTATGTATGACTTCATTCATTATTTCATTGACTACACTCCGACTTGACCTGTTTTTCTCTACTAGCGAACCGCCCCAGCTTCGTACGGGTAGCTTATTGCAATTTTCGTAGGGATCTCTAATTTTTGAAATGAAATATAGCCTTATATGTCATGCAGTTTTCTACTGGGGAAAGAATTTTCAAAATCGAGTCAGTAGTTTCAGAGATTACTCATTATACAAACAAACTTACTGTGCCTATTATATAAATTGTACCAAAACCAAAATTTCGAAAATTCAACTACTAAAGGGATAAAATAGGAGTTTGAAATTTGTGTAGTCCACGCGGACGAAGCTGCGGGAATAGGCTAGTCTAATCTAAATCTACTGATATAAGCTAATTGCTATCCCTTAGGGAGCATTATCCCAGAGGAAAAGGATTTAACTAGATTTTTGTGCCGACTCTGATGTAGGTACCTAGATGTGTTAAGAATTGTGTAGGTACAATAATATGTGCTTAGTTTCAGATGTACAGCTTTTCTGTGACAGACAGACAGGCAGACACGGAGGTGATTCCATAGTACGGAACATTAACAATAACGACCTAGTTGACTTTGGAATCCAATAAAAATTCTATTAAAATACATCCGATTGTTATCTGAATAACGTATTGGAAATATTTTAGTTCATTCGATATTGATTGTTTTGGTGATGCGATTTTAATCGCCTTCGTGGGATGTCTGTCCATAAACATTCACAACGATTACAAATTATGACATAACTTTTATTTATGTGACGTTCGCGCTTGATTGCCATCGTGGTATTTAGTCCCGCAAATTGCTAATGCGCGTGGCCGCCATTTTAGTGACGTCAGCACTAGACAACTTTTTTTCAATATACTATACTATACAACTTTTTCGTCTTATCGCCCGCAGCGGGCGGTGCGGAGAGAAGTGTCCACGGAATACAAAACTCCTACATTTTTAGGGTTCCGTACCTCAAAAGGAAAAACTCACTTTGTTGTTTGTCTGTCTGTCTGTCCGTCTGTCGGTCTGTCAAGAAACCTACAGGGTACTTCCCGTTGACCTAGAATCATGAAATTGGCAGGTAGGTAGGTCTTATAGCAGACATTAGGGGAAAAATCTGAAAACCGTGAATTTGTGGTTACATCACACAAAAAAAATTAAATTGTGGTCATGAACTAATAATATTAGTCCTACCTATTTTCAGTTTACGAAGTAAGATAACTATATCAAGTGGGGTATCATATTATGAAAGGGCTTCACGTGTGGATTCTAAAACAGATTTTTATTTATATATATGAATCATAGTTTTTGATTTTTCGTGCAAAATGTCGAAATACGACTGTACTACGGAACGCTCGATACGCGAGCGTGACTCGCACTTGGCCGGTTTTTTTACTTCGGTACCTACTCCTTATCTATACCTATCTTAGTATCCTTATCTTACGCAAGGAGTGTAGCTGACAAAATAATAATATGATTATTCAATTTCCGAACGTGTCACTTTGTCGGCGGCACGGGCGGCCATGTTGGTCGCGCGTCACTTTTGCGCGGGAAGCGGCGCCATTACACCAATTGTCGTAAGCAGGATGCCGGCGATTTGCCTACGGACCACCGTCTACACTGTAACTATAAACTCTATGATTCACGCGGCCTCAACTTTTTGGCACATCTAGGGAAACGCTGTTACTTACTTACATCATCAACTATAACATAATTTTTAGGGTTCCGTACCTCAAAAGGAAAAACGGAACCCTTATAGGATCACTTTGTTGTCTGTCTCTCTGTCTGTCTGTCTTCTCTAGGTCTAGGTCTAGGTCGGCTGTCTTCTGTAGATTTCTTGAGGGGTAATTCCCGTTGACCTAGAATCATGAAATTTGGTAGGTAGGTGGGTCTTATAGCTGGTATTAGGGGAAAAATCTAAAAACCGTGAATTTGTGGTTACATCACACAAAAAAATTTAATTGGTGGTAATAAATTACTAATAATTAGTATTTTCAAATTTCAAAGTAAGATAACTATACCAAGTGGGATATCATAATATGAAAGGTCTTCCGCTGTGCATTCTAAAACAGATTTTTATTTATTTTTATGCGTCATAGTTTTTGAATTATCGTGCAAAATGTCGAAAAAATAAGACTGTAGTACGGAACCCTTATTGCGCGAGCCTGACTCGCATTTGGCCGGTTTTTTTTAATAAAAATGGTGAGCATACGAGCAGCCGGTCACCTGATGTTAAGTGATTACCGCCACCCATGAACATTTGTACCAGAGGAACCACCGATGCGTTGCCGGCCTTTCAGCAATTTGTTGGTCCGCCCCTTGGATAACCCCATGTTGTAATGTAATGGGAACACCGTCGAAGGGAGTTGATTCCACAGTTTGCATGTGCGTGGAAAAAAGGATCTGGCACAACGGGTGATCAAGTGCACCAGACGCCCAGGTGGTGAGGGTGGAATTGTTTGCGGTGGCGTGCGGGGCGGTTGTCGAAAAAGGAGGTTGGAATGAGATCAGACAACTCTTCAGAGCACTCCCCATTATAGAGGCGACGATTATATTGTTGACGATTGAACCTACCTATTGAATGAAATTCCCCATGTACCTAGGTAGGTACCTAGTACCTAACCGTAGTCGGTGCGCGAACCTGACTCGCACTTGGCCGGTTTTTTTTCCATAAATATATTTAAAGACCTGGAGAGGGTCACAGGCTACTTTTTCGGTTTAAAGACATTTATTTCTCAATAAAGAACACAATAGTTCACTTAAATATCGAGAGTTACAACTGTTTACATTAATTACAATGGTAGGTATTTAAGTGTCACAATCTTGTACTTAATATCTAACATTAATGTTAAAAATACATAATTATGTAGGTAGGTAGTAAAAAAAAAAAAAATTTTTACTTAGGAAAATCCAAGAGTTACCGCGGGCATCAGCTGCTCGTACCTAGCCCTTTTGTAATAGATATTACCTACAGATTATGTTGGTTTGGTAAATGTGGATTTCGATGACTTAACTTCCTTACTAGACCACACTAGACAAGGAAGCGCGTAGGAGGAGTTTTCCGCCGACACCGATGTAGGGGCTCCAGCTGTTTGGAAAGAAGCGGAAAATCTTGTTATTTAGTAGGTACCTAGTACTTTATAAATTATATGACATTGCAATTGAAATTTTTCTTGAACTCCTGAATCCTACTGACAAGAGTAAAATTTTTCACATATTTTGAAAATGGCGCTATACAGCCGCCATTTTGATTTTTTTTCAAAAAATTATATACAGTGCGACAAGGCTCTCTTGGCACTTGAATGACATTGACAGGAGGGCGCTGTTAGAGAAGAAAGGCTTAGAAGAAGAAGAACAAAGGGGAGACTTGACGGCAACGTTAGTTCCGATTTTCGCCACGCGCCAAATAGCCTTGTCGCACTGTATCTTGGGATGATGTAAGGATTCTGACGACAACCCATTCATCCAAATCTGTTCAGGAATATTAGAAGTTATGGCGGAATAAAAAATCACATATAAGTACGATCCCTGAAAATATGTAGGTATAGTAACATTATATTTCAATCCTTACTTATTTTTATATTTTTAATTTAATTTAAGGTAATAGGTATTCAAACACCAGTTACAGTGGTATAATGTTTAAGGCTCACCCTGGGCTCATCAGACATTATTTCAACCTATTGTACCTGCATTTTATTGAATAAATAAATCATTCATTCATTCAAAACATTACACTCCTTTTTTGGCAGTCGTGTAATAATTAATACGTAGTCTAGGTCAGATATAATAATTGATTAGCTACAAGTCTGCCTACGCACAGCGACTGTAAAAACTGCAATATCTAAATTATAAAATACTTTAGAATAACTAAAATAGTAAATTGTGGTGAATGTACTCTGTAAGGGCGTCTACGTAAATTACGACACTACCTGTCTATGGCGCAAGAGATGACTGCTGTAAGTTTTATCCAATTTAAAATAATACTAATTGTATACCTAATTGTATAAAATAAGCGAAAGTGTCACGTCTGACTGTCCATCTGCTTGCTTTTCACGGCCAAATTTCAGACGAAAGGAGACCGCCGAGTTTTGGGCCCAGTCTTGTTACAGAAAAAAAATTGGAAAAATCCTTTATTTTATGGTAAACCAAAATCACAAAAAATAATTAGAAAAATGCAGTTGCTTTAGCAATATTTCTCTATATTTATATAGAAAAATATTGACGGAAATGTCTGTGTTTTTGTCGAAATGTAGATTGTATAGTGGGATGGTGTACAGTAGGATATGTTTTATAATTTTATGTTGGACTAGCTTATGCTCGCGACTTCGTCCGCGTGGACTACACAAATTTCAAACCCCTATTTCACCCCCTTAGGGGTTGAATTTTCCAAAATCCTTTCTTAGCGGACGCCTATGTCATAATAGCTATCTGCATGCCAAATTTCAGCCCGATCCGTCCAGTAGTTTGGGCTGTGCGTTGATAGATCAGTGAGTCAGTCAGTCAGTCAGACAGTCAGTCAGTTAGTCAGTCACCTTTTCCTTTTATTAATAGCTATCTGCATGCCAAATTTCAGCCCGATCCGTCCAGTAGTTTGGGCTGTGCGTTGATAGATCAGTCAGTCAGTCAGTCAGTCAGTCAGTCAGTCAGTTAGTCAGTCACCTTTTCCTTTTATATATATAGATAGATTATTTTATGTATTTAACGGAAATCAATTCAAACAGTTCACTAGTCGTCTAATTATGCAAAGATAGTGTTCAAAGAACGCATTAACTAACGCAACCTAACCTTGGACAACCATGGATTTGCGCCCATACCTATATCTTGATTATGCAATTGTCACTCAAACTGAACTTAAAGCAGTCAAAAGGAGATATTTTTATCAAAAAAATCACACTAAGTAATTTGGAACTTGTAACGGTTCAAGTTCTGGACCCAATGATGTATGGGAGATGGTCGGTCTCCTTTGGCGCAGAGTTAGCTTACATCCCAGGGAACGGATATTACCTACTTTTGGCCCGTAAAATCAAAGAGTTCCCACGGGATTTTATTTTAGAATCATCCCAAGTGACGTTGTTATTTATTATTATTTTTGAATTTTTTTGGAAATTGGTGACTATATGGTGCTATTTCCAAACGTGATTTTTTACTTTTTAGTTATTTTTTGGCCAGTGGTGTTTTTAATTTTTTTATTAATTTACGACTTGTTTTGTTTATGTATCCGATGACTTGTAAATGTGTCTGCTGTCTCTTGGACTATCTACACCTAGTCTGTACCTACGCAATATAGGTCAGCTCGCGCTGTTCCTATTGCAACTCATAGAAACACCTTTGTTTATGTTATACCTACCTACCTAACTATATTCACACACAGAGTAAAGATAGTATAGTCAAATATTTCTTCTAGTTTTTTTAGGTTTCCTTACCTCCTGAAACCACTGAAAAAATTACAAAAATATGTAGTTCTTTACTTTCACATTACAGCAACACCTATAAGAAGTCTATCTAGGCCTTAAAATAAATTAAACTTAAGCAATGTTGTTATCTGTCACGTCGAATTAACTTATCGACAGGTTACATACAGGTTCGGGATTGTTGTCATGCGCAAACCTGTCAGAGAATTAAAAAAACGGATATTAGAAAAAGCCTTCGAAAAAACTATGTGAATGGAAGTATGAAATACTTAGGACGAGTAAACTAACAATAGGAACTGGCGCTGTCCGTAAAATTGTCTCATCGCGACGTGACTGTACAATGGCAAGGAATGTATTTAGAAGACCCGTTCCCACGCCGAAAACACTAAAATACTAGTAAATAGAACAATGGGATTCGCCTAATTGGCCCAACTCCAAACCGCAGGTGACAGATCTATTGTACCCACTAGACAAACGAAACAAACCTGTCTGACAATTCTGGGATAAATGGTTACCAGGTACACGAGATCCATTTCGAGGGTATCAAAATTAGGTTATCATTTCAAAGTTTAAATACCTGTTTACCTACGAATTTAATAAAAAGCTAGATTAAGAAACTATGGCTGCAATTTCCAAATATAACTAGGTTTTAGTAAGAGCTTTTGTCATTGTCAAGTCTGTTAGAGCAATTTTCCATAATTTCCTGACCATTTGACAACCCCAATCCGTACCCATCTGCATAGGCTGGGTTCCCAACGAGTCACACCCAATCGTGTAATACTGTGACTCGTTGGGAATCGATCGAAAAAATATCCCATCGAGTCACACCCAATCGTGTAATACTGTGACTCGTTGGGAATCGATCGAAAAAATATCCCATCGAGTCACACCCAAGCTACAGTGTGACTCGTTGGGAATTACAATGAATAAAGTTTTAAAACAAGCTGCAACTAGTAACTCGATGGAAAAAAAACAATGAATTCGCATATTATATTTATATGACATTGTGTCTGTCTGTCTGTCTCGTAGCTTTTCACGGCTCATGTGTTTGAGCGCTTTTGACACAATTTGGTACCTACACAGTTGCTTGCATCCCAGGGAAGGACATAGAATATTTTTTGTACAGGAAAATGAGTCAAGATTAGATCGCTTCCATGAAAATAAACAAAATTTGACAGCCCTGGTGAAGATGGCGTTTTCGCACGGTGTGGCGGTGTTGCGGCACTACTCGTGTGGTTGCGGTGTAGATGTGTAGATTGTAGGGCAAAGGATTCATTGATGACTCAAAAAATGTTTGCAATATTTTGTGAATGAGGCGATTTCATTGAATGCTTCTGACTTTATGAATGGGTAATCGGATAGAACAGAGTCGCATATTAAAGTTCTTCGGACACGTCTCCCGGCGTGAGAGTGACTCCATCGAGCGTCTTGGCATGACTTGTCGCGCATGGCAAGGTGGAGGGCACCAGAGGGCGGGGAAGGTCGCCCATGCGATGGACCGACCAAATTAACTCTGTTGTGGGCGGCCCTTTGCACGAGTGTACCAGGCTGTCGGCCAGCAGGGAGAATTGGCTCGTGTGGCATATAACATCTGCCCCCAAACACGTTGCTTCGTGATGACCACGACCGCTCTGCCAAGAGTGCTACGACGAAAAAGAAGAATTGGATAGATTTGTATATTGGTCATCATTATCATCATCATCATGATCAACCCATCGCCGGCTCACTACAGAGTACGGGTCTCCTCTCAGAGTGAGAAAGATTTGGCCATTGTCTACCACGCTGGTCAAGTGCGGATTGGCAGACTTCACACACCTTTGGGACATTATGGAGAATACTCTGAGACATGCAGGTTTCCTCACGATGTTTTCCTTAACCGTTAAAGTATGTAATATTTAATTACTTAAAAGTAAAACACACAACTCCGAAAAGTGAAAATTCCATTCGTCTTAATGAATGATAACAATTGACAAGCAAAAAGTGGAACCTACTTCGAATAAATGATGTGACTTTGACTTTGGTCACCATAAGATTTCCAGATTTTTGACTACCAAAATGAATTATTAGTACAAAAAGGATAGGTAGGTCCAAGTTTTTGATTTATTCCATTATAATACCAATAACTAAGATTTTAAGCGCCACATCTGTACCAGATTATAAAGATAAAATCAAAAGCCTTTTTGTGAAACAAACTGTGTTTCCACTTACTAATCTTTGTCAATTAGCCATTATCTTGTATTTAAACAACGGTACGCTGTTATCTGTGGACGCCTAGCGCCACCAATACTGTGGACAATGGGCCACGTGTGCCCAGAGGTGGAAACAAAGGAGATTACGGGCTTTCTGTACCTGCCTGCTGCCTGCTGAACACATCTGGTACATGTAATCTAATCAAAAAAAGCAGCAGATAATCTAGGAAGTTTAAAATCTTAAATATATAAAAGGAAAAGGTGACTGACTGACTGACTGATCTATCAACGCACAGGTCAAACTACTGGACGGATCGGACTGTTTAGCATGCAGATAGCTATTATAATGACGTAGGCATCCGCTAAGAAAGGATTTTTGAAAATTCAACCCCTAAGGGGGTGAAATAGGGGTTTGAAATTTGTGTAGTCCACGCGGACGAAGTCGCGAGCATAAGCTAGTAAATAATAAAGTGTACGATAGCGTTGCATTGGTAGCTTAGTGGTTAACACGTCGGCCTCCTACTCGAAAGATCGGGGGTTAGATCCCGGGCTCGCATCTTTAACTTTTCGGAGTTAAGTGCGTACTCATACTAGCCCTATTATATGTATATTCTGTGCTCATACTCAGTAGAGGGCTGACGACGATGATGATGATGATGATGATGAAAGTGTACAAAATAGACAGCTGTTTTGGCTTAGCTCCTATTAGAAGTGCCGCTTTAGTTACAAACCAGGAATAGGCAATAATATGTAGTTACTACCTACATTTCTAGTTTCAGTCCTTACACTAATCATCAATTCACCGTCCGGCGGTTTAGGTCATAGTCTACCACACTGGCCAAGTGTAGATGTTGCATACTGCACACACATTTGAGAACATTATGGAAAACATCGTGAGGAAACCTGCATGCAAACCTCACGATGTAGGTATTCCTTTACCGTTAAAGAAAGTGATAAATATTTACTTACCTAATTTTCTTTTTAAATGCACATTACTCCGAAAAGTTAAGGGTGCGTGGCCGGAATCGAAATCCGAACCCCCGAATGGAAGGGCTACAATGTTAACCACTAGGCTCTATCACCGCACTAAACCAGCTATTAGCTATTGAAACTTTATTGACCTGCATTCGTAATTTCGTTATTCATCTTTTTGCCGGAAACCGGCGGTTCGTTGAAATAATTAGTGTTGTTTACGAGAAGTACCATTCTAGGTGCAAAAGTCCTTACAATCGTCATAATAGTCATCAAAAATGTCTGCTTTTCCGTTGCCATAATAGGGTATCGCAGGTTTGATTCACACGCATAATAACATTATAATATATTTCACTATACCAAAAAAGCTGTGATAGCCTAGTGATTAGGACGTCCGCCTTCTAATCGGAGGTCGGGGGTTCGATCCCGGGCACGCATCTCTAATTTTTCGGAGTTAATAATAATAATAATAATAATAATAATAAAGCTTTATTTAATTCCATACAAAGTTTTTGACATAAAGTTACACTGAGTAAGTACTTAAAATAATTATGATTAGTAGTTAGTTAATATTATAAAATAAAATTAGGGTTAGTATGTTAGTATTACAAATTATTTACATAAGTAGGTTTTGTTATATTATTATTATATTATTCGGAGTTACGTGCGTTTTAATTAATTAAATATCATTTGCTTTAACGGTGAAGGATGACATCGTGGGGAAACATGCATGCCTGAGAGTTCCCTACCATGTTCTCAAAGGTGTGTGAAGTCTACCAATCCGCACATGGCCAGCGTGTTAGATAGATTATAGTCAAAAACCTTCACACTCTGAGAGGAGACCCGTGTTCTGTAGTGAGCGAGCGATGGGTTGAACATGATGATGATGTAGATTAGTGTAGATGAGAAAGTGGTTAAAAATAGCGATTCCAACAACACGAGGCGCCACCGCAGTCACCGATGATGCATGGTGAATTGATGATGCATAGCAACACTCGACGTGAGAATAGCCATGTTTAACAGATCAGCGCAGCGTGCCAAACCCAGATCGTCCAATTGATTCAGTTGTGATTGCTGTGTGACCAATCTGACAATTTACGATCATTGCATATGGCGGTGATCTCTTTCTATTTTATTACTTTCTATTGTAGTATCTGTAAGGTGAGCCTGATAGCCTAGTGGTTAAGTTGTCCGCCTCCTAGTCGGCAGGTTGGGGGTCTATCCGGGTACGCAACTATAACTTTTCGGTTAAATATCACTTCTTTAGCGACGAAGGATAATATTGTGAAGAAACCTGTATGAAGGTCCCCATAATGTTCTCAAAGGTCTGCTCTGCCAATCCGCACTTGGTCAGCGTGATGAAGTTTGGCCTAAGCCCTTCTCATTCTAAGAGGAGACCCGAACAGAAGATAATATAATAGTGAGTACGGCGATGGTTTGATCTTGGGTAAAATGCCTCGCTGTCTCGATGAGGTTTTCTATTTAATTTTTTTAGTTTTAATTTAATTGTTTATTTTATAGAATTAATTATTAATTACTTATTGTAATACTCATTTGATTTGTTAATTTGATAAATCAATAAAAATAGTAAGAAATGATTCACAGTTCAGATTAACGTAGAAGGTACTAAGAAGTAGGATTTACGCAATGTCTGGGGAGCAAAGTCTAGATATGTGCGGTACCTATTCGGTCATTTCCCACGTGTGAATAACTGAATAACAGATAAGCCACACTCATCCGTCACTGCGTCACCAATATTTTGTGAAGATGGGTAAATTACCTCATTTCTCTTATCTCACTATTTAACTTGGTGGTCTGTGCTAAAAACCTAATCCCATCTATCATCTTTTTTTGGAGGGCGAGGCCAAATTAATCAGTACCCTTATTAAAAATGCGAAAGTATGTTTGTTTATTGGTTTTTGGTTTGTCCTTCAATTACGTCTCAACGGAGCAACGGATAGACGTGATTTTTTGCATAGGTATAGTTGAAGATCTGGAGAGTGACATAGGCTACTTTTCATCCCGGAAATCAAAGAGTTCCCACGGGATTTTTAGAAACCTAAATTCACACGTACGAAGTCCCGGGCATCAGCTAGCTGAAAATAAACCAGCAAACACACTGAATGTATGTATAACATTATTCAACCCACAGAGGTAGGGTTTGGGCGAGTACAATAACAACGGGCAAGTACCGCGCGTGCTACGTGCGCCGCCGGGCACGTGAGCACGTGAGCACGGGAGCAGGATGTGTCCAAGTGGCGAGTGGATCATAGCGAGAAGCAATCATATAATCGAGGGCAATCACGCAATCACCAGCCACTTGACTCACCGCTGGCGCCTAACGCGTAGTAAGATAATGCCTTCAAACGTTTGGGGAAAACGTTTTTTAAAAAGTTTTCTTCGATTCCGGCCCCTTATAATTTGGGAACTTATAATTTCTAAATTGTCTCTGGTCTGGTCTGGTGGGACGATAAGGCCATCCTACCGGCAAATCCGTGCCGCCAAGCGATTTAGTATTCCATTACGATGCCGATGCCGTGTAGAAAATCGATTTCTGCTAGAAATCGACAAAGGCTAGGTATGGTAATAAAACAACAATTTTCCTTACTTCCATCTTAGACTGCATTATCACTTACCATCAGGTGAGGGATAATTTGTAATGGAATAAGAAGAACACATTTCTATTAATATACGTTTCTACATTAGGTTACAATATGCACATGCCCTAATAACACAAAGGTGTGACCTACTGAGAGGTTATTTTGAGCTATTCTTGTACTTATGAGTAAAACATTTGCATATAAGCCTAGTACTTGCGAACCGGTGCGTTTGTTATACCCAATTATTATCTTTCTCGACAGATGCGGGTTCGAATCCAGACATTAACTGCCGCACTGTGGTTAGTTGGCTATTCAATAATAGGCTACTTGACAATTTTTTTAAGTTGGTCTTAAATGGTTAATATTTGTCCTATTATATCAAAAAAATTAACACTATATTTTTTTGCGCCCTAAAAACCGTAAAACTTTAATTTACAGTACAGTTTAACAGTATAACCCAGGGTTATGCTGTTGTTTACAAATGCATGACGTCAGAGCACAGATAATCTATCGGCCAAACATGGCCGACAGTGTTTTCACCTGTCTAAGAAAAATATTTTTTTAAATTAAAGTTTTACGGTTTTTAGGGCGCAAAAAAATATAGTGTTAATTTTTTTGATATAATAGGACAAATATTAACCATTTAAGACCAACTTAAAAAAATTGTCAAGTAGCCTATTACGTGTACCTACCTACTACAAGTACGCTGAATATCTCTACATAGTATAAAATATAAAAACCGACTTCAATAC